>NW_021703783.1:17933292-18137431 GCF_005190385.1 Monodon monoceros | reverse complement strand
TTCTTTCTTTCTTTCTTTCTTTCTTTCTTTCTTTCTTTCTTTCTTTCAGTATATTTGATTTACAATGTTTCAGGTGTATAGAAAAATGATTCAGTTTAATATATATATTCTTTTTCAGATTCTTTTCCACTATAGGTTATTACAAGATATTGAATATAGTTCCCTGTGGTACACAGTAGGTCCTTGTTGGTTATCTATTTTATATAGAGTCGTATATATTAATCCCCAATTCCCAATTTATCCCCCTCCCCTTTCCCCTTGGATAACCATAAGTTTGTTTCCTATGTCTGTGAGTCTATTTCTGTTTGGAAATAAGTTCATTTGTATCACTTCTTTTTAGATTCCACATATAAGTGTTATCATATGATATTTCTCTTTCTCTGTCTGGCTTACTTCACTTTGTATGGTAATCTCCAGGTCCATCCATGTTGCTGTAAATAGCATTATTTCATTCTTTTTTATGGCTGAGTAATATTCCATTGTATATAGATACCACATCTTCTTTATCCATTCATCTGTTGATGGACATTTAAGTTGCTTCCATGTCTTGGCTATTGTGAATAGTGCTGCTATGAACATTGGGGTGCTGCTGGTTATACTTTATTCTCTCTTTTTCCTTCACTTAGTAGCTTGAAGTGTCCTTGAGATAAGAAAAAAATGAAGAAAAGAGTTAATAAATGTGATTGTGAGAGTCTTTGTTGCGTCTCTGTACATTCTATGTCTGAATGAAAAGAATGAAGGATTACAGCAAAAGGCCCAGATCCTTTCCTTAAACTTATTGGCATCTGACTCTGGACTACTATGTGTGTTGGGCTTTGCAAAATGATTCCATATATTTCTGAATTCATGAATTCAGCTGCTCGTGAATTGTCCACAATGTAGCCTCTGGTCTGAGAGCTAGAAGATTGAACCCATCCAACATTTATTAATCAAATTTATAAACAGGATATCCAATTTTCTCTCTCATTTGATAACATAGATTATATTTAATAAAAGTACCATGTTGGCTGAGCAATGACGTCAGACAACTGTAAATACATTGTAAAAATCTGTCTCCATTGCAGTCATTCTTTACAGTTAGTTTTGTGCCTTCTGAAAGTAGTCTCAGCTTTTCAGGATGTTCTCATGAAGTCCTGAATCAAAACTCACACAGTTCCCCATATAAAAATATAGAGTGATCCATAATACCTCAGAATGAGCAAGTAAGAAATGGTCTTAAAAGTATGTTGATGGGGCTTCCCTGGTGGCGCAGTGGTTGAGAGTCCGCCTGCCGATGCAGGGGACACGGGTTCGTGCCCCGGTCCGGGAAGGTCCCACGTGCCGCGGAACGGCTGGGCCCGTGGGCCATGGCCGCTGAGCCTGCGCGTCCGGAGCCTGTGCTCTGCAACGGGAGAGGCCACAACAGTGAGAGGCCCGCACACTGCAAAAAAAAAAAAAAAAAAAAGTATGTTGATTAAATATATTTACTCCAAAATTTGGAGTATAAATAATTTGTGACCATCTAGAGGGGTGGGATAGGGATGGTGGGAGGGAACCCCAAGAGGGAGGAGATATGGGGATATATGTATATGTATAGCTGATTCACTTCGTTATAAAGCAGAAATTAACACACCATTGTAAAGCAATTATACTCCAATAAAGATGTTAAAAAAAAAGAATATAAACTCTGTAAAGCCAAGGATTTTTTCCCAGAACTTTATCTATAAGAGCTAGAATAGTAGGCATGCAATAAATATGTATTGAGTGAAAAAAAAAAAGAACACAGTCATAAGACCCTTAGGTAATTTGCTTTACTTTTCTGTGCCTCTTTCCTCAACTACGAAATGGGAATAACAATGGTACCTAATTAAGTTATCGTGCACATTAGAGTTTATGCATGTAAAGTATGTACAATAAATGTCTGCAGACATATTTCCAGTGCAGATATCAATATAATGAAATGTGTATTTCCAATTGGTCGTAACTGCTTGTTCCAAGTTGGGTTCATAATGTCCTTCAAGGATGACTTAGAAGAGCAATGTTACATAAATCTCTAGAACTGTCGAATCCTTACCAAGTGGCCCTGTCTATCTGACCTGGTCTGAGGGCTTAATGCCTTCAATACTCTGCTTCTCATTGTCTGAGATGAGCAATGACTTCTGATTGTTCTGCCCTTGCCTGAATCCTGTGTGAGATGGGAAACATTACCACATTGATAAACTGGCTCATTAGAACAACCCCCCATTCCTCATTTTTTCCCCTCTTCCCAACATAAATACTAGTGTGCATACGTATCTGTATGTGCTTTATTTTCACTCATCACAGGACTCCTGAACCTCTCCACATGACATTTGCAATGTTGTTGTCCTCAGCTCACGTACATTCACTAGGCACAAGAGATTCCAAGTCATAATTATGCAATGGTTTCTTCATGTTCCATTAACGCCATCCAGTACATGTTTATATTTAAACAATGTATAATTAAAATAAACACCAAGCACCATTAAAGGGCAAGAGAATACAAGGAGTCAAGTGCATCCGGAGGGCGAGAGTTCCCTTGGATCATTTCATTCCTTTACAGGGACCAATTCAGTTTAGTATAAACATCTTCAAAAACTTGGCTTCTTTATTGTATTTTAACCAGTAGCAAAGGTCAAGTCTCTTGCCAGGGTGGGAGTGAGGAGTGGGGTGGAGAATGATATCAAAGTAAACAGAAGTACTTCTGCAAAATATTGTGGACATATTTAAGTTGATCTAAATCCTCATTTTGTGTGTGTGGTTGTTTTAGAGACTCATGTCTGTAGTGCTTAGTTTCTCCATTTTATAAAGTCACTGTTGTATTAGGTTTTGTTTCTTTTTCTTTGCGGTACGCGGGCCTCTCACTGCTGTGGCCTCTCTAGTTGCGGAGCACAGGCTCCGGACACGCAGGCTTAGTGGCCATGGATCACTGGCCCAGCCGCTCCGCGGCATGTGGGATCTTCCCAGACCAGGGCACGAACCCGTGTCCCCTGCATCGGCAGGTGGACTCTCAACCACTGCGCCACCGGGGAAGCCCCCTGTATTAGGTTTTGAATGGAAAGATATACCCACTCAGTCTAGGTAAAATGATCAGATCATCAGGAATAATTTTATTCATGAAAATATATTCATGGCAAGAACCTCTCTGAGATCTCATTTGCCTCACTGCAGCTCTCTCTCTGGGTCTGGCATGGCTGGCCAGCCTCTTGTTCTCTCTCTGGCTGCAGCCGCCTGTGGACAACACTTCCTGCTGAACCGTTAGACTCACTTTGGTGTTCTTGCTGCATGGTGACTCTGACTCAGCCTGACCTTCTAGATTCCTGGCCTTGGTTCATCTGATCTTGAGAACCTACTTGCTGAAACTCCTGCCTTGGATGACTCTCTGGCCTCTAGACCCTCACCTTGCTCTGACTCACCTCTAGTGGTGAAGTCCCTGGTACCCAGCTAGGTTTCCAGGCCATGACCTCTGGCAGGCCTGGGATGTTTAATTAACAGCCTGTATGGCTCTGCCTTAAACTCCTGCTTGACTCCATCAGATTTCTCCAGAGATGTTTTAATCTAGTGTTCAAGTTGGGAAGAACAGGCCAAAACACATTGATGCAAGTGGCTGGTGTCAGTAGCTGGCCGGCTGGTCAGGGACAAGATACCTCCCAGGATGGCTTTGCCTGATAGCTTTGCTGGGGTTCCAAGGGCAGCCAGGAAACATGTGTCACTTATTTTGCAGAGTCACACTTCTATTCTCATTTATATCTGTGGTTCTCTCTTCTTTCTCATTTCTAGTTGTTTTGCTTCCTCTATTTTTTCCTCATTTAGGAGGAAACTACTAACTACTTGTTTCTCTCTCCTATTGGTCTTTTTGAATTACCTGTTTCAGTTTTCACTTATCTGTTTTTTCTAAATCATTAATTTTGTTATTGATTAATTTTATTTTCCTATATGTCTTTGTTATTTAGTGGCTAGGAACACAGACTTTTAGCCAGACTGCCTCGATTGAATGCTAGGCGTGTAAACATTGGATGAGTTATTTGGTCCCTCACAACTTTGTTGCATCACCTATAAAATTGGAACAATGATAAACTCATCTCATTCATTTGGTGTTTACACTCATCACTACTTCAGAATGAAAGTAATTACTAGGCCCACCATCAGAATCTGTTATTTAATTTCATCATAAAAAGCATATATATTACTTTATCACAAATCTGTTTAATAAACATGCTGAGAACCATAATTCAATATAATTGTTATTTTTAAGACTTTGTAATTTATTCATGTACAAAAATTATTTTGAGATCAGCTTCAGCAGTCTGCCAGAGAGCTCGATGACACAAACGAAGGTTATGAAGCCTCGCCTTCCAGAATGGCAGAGAATGAGATTGGGAGGAACCCCAGACCCTTGAATTAGCCCACCTATTTAGACCACCTCAATCACTGTCTCCCCTCTTCACTGTTACATGAGAGACAAACGTTTACCCCTTTTGGATCGCATTTTGGAGTATAGCGTTAAAACATACATTCTCACTAACACTGTGACTCTAAAAGTTCACCTGCACGCAAATATCTTACTTCACCTTGACAGTGAATACAGTTTGGGCCAGGTGTGTTATTCTTGAGTTGCATTCCTTCTTCCCCACTAACAATTTTGTAGACATTATTCTACCACCCTCTAAGCAGTCTGATTTTTCTCCTTTGCAAGTAATTTATTTATTTCATCTAGAAGTTTGTTAATGATTTTCCTTTAGTGTTGGGATTCTAAGAATTTTACAGCTGAATACATTTTCTTATCAAACCCTCCTGAAAGACATAGAGCCTTTTCTGCAAATAAATGTTTTATCTGCCTTAGATAATTTTAAAATTATTTTTATTAATTATTGATTCTGTTTCTTTTTTTTAGAGTTTCAATCATTTTCATATTAGATTTCCTGAATCTATCTTCTATTTACCTTAGTTTTTTTCTCTAATGATTTTTAACTCTTTCTACATTTACTCTGTATTTGAGATCTATTTTGCACCTATTTGACTCTCAAACCCATTCTTTATTTCAATTTACAGACCTCAAAAGCTTAAATATCATGTTGTCTTTTCCTTTGGGAACTCCTCTTTTTTTTCTCCTGTGCTTAATATGTTGAAGTATAGAGTAGAAAAGATGGAAAACGTGCATGATAGGTGAGACCTTTCAGAAGAAAGGTAGAAACTGTAAAAAAGAGACAAATGGAAATGATAGGAATGGAAACAGCATTAGAGATGAAATATTCCCTCTATAAGTAGAGCAGCAGACTCGACACAGAAAAGATCAGCGAACTGAAAGTTAGGTTAAAAGATATTATCTAAACTGAAATACAACGAGGAGAAAGTTTGAAAAGGAAAAATAATCCAGGGCATCCAAGACCTGTGAAAAAATACGAAATAGTTTAACATGCATCTAATTCCAGTACTAGATATCGAACAGAGAGTGAATGAGGCATAAAAAACATGTGAAGAGATAATGGCCAAAATTTCCAAAATTAATGAAAGAAAATAAATCAAAGATCCAAGATTCTCAGAGAACTGAGAAAAGGAAAAATACAAGGGAAAACACACACATACACATCCCAATCAAACTGATAAAATTTAAAGACAAAGAAAATCTTGAAGGTAACAAATGAAAAGAAGGGTTCCTTATAGGGAAACAATCATAAAATTGCAATTGAATTGTCTTCGAAAAACATCAAAGCCAGAAGACATTTGAAAGAGTGTTTTTAATGGTTGAAACACGCACATACACACTACAAGCAAAAACAAAAAATGGCATATCACCTAAAATTCTATCCTTTTTTCTTTTTTATGGAAAGGGTGGCACAAAACATCACCCACACTGCCCCCTCCTTTATTTTGTTTTATTTTTTTTAACATCTTTATTGGAGTATCATTGCTTTACAATGGTGTGTTAGTTTCTCTTGTATGACAAAGTGAATCACCTATATACAAACATATATCCCCATATCCCCTCCCTCTTGTGTCTCCCTCCCACCCTCCCTATCCCACCCCTCTAGGTGGTCACAAAGCACCGAGCTGATCTCTCTGTGCTATGCGGCTGCTTCCCACTAGCTATCTATTTTACATTTGGTAGTGTATATATGTCCATGCCACTCTCTCACTTTGTCCCAGCTTACCCTTCCCTCTCTATCCTTTAAAATATTCCTTAATAATGAAAAAAAAAATTACATTTCAGACAGAAAAGCTGGCAGAATTTACCTCTAGCAAACCTACACTAAAATAAATTAAGAAGCTTTATATTTGGAAATGACATAATATCAGATAGAAACTTGATTCTAAAGAAAGGAATATAGAAATCTAGAAAGAGTTAATAAACCAGTAAATATAAAATATCTTTTGAGACGGAAGATCAAGATGGTACAGTAGGATGCTGAGCTCAATTACCTGTATAAACACATCAAAAATATGTCTACATGTGGAGCAATTCTCACTGAAGACAGACTGGAGACTGGCAGGAAAGACTCTTCTACAGCCAAGGCTGTATAGAAAGATCCACATGGAGCTGGGTAGGAAAGGAAGAGAAGAAAGTAGTTCGGGACCTAGGAGGGGACACAGAAGAGGAGGGGGTTATCATAGGCTCAGATATCCTCCATGGGGGAGTGACTGGTTCAAACCCATATTGGGCACCCCAGCCCTGGCGTCCCACACTGAGCTGGTTTGAAAACCTGTAGGACTTAACAGGAGGGCTGTAACAAACCTAGACTCTACTCGTGAAGAGTGCACGTGCTTGCTTACTCCTGGGAATAAGGCACAGGGAGCATATAGAAATTGTCCGGGGCTCAGGCTGGTTTCCTGCAACTGCTCCAGCACGTGCCCCTGCCCACATCCTGTGCCTGCCCTGATTCCTCTAGCTCTGGTGCAGCTTCCCACTAAGGTGAAGGCTGCTGCTGTGAAGGAGAGAGCACACTTCAGGGGGATGGAGCCGGCTCAGACCCCGCACTGCGTCTGAATGCGATGAAAGCAGTTTGTGCTAGCACTCATGAAGGCAGTGGGTCAGAAACTGTGTTGAGCTCTTACTGATGCGCTGGGACTGTCGCAGAGTGTGCTCTGGCCCACAGTGGGGGCCCGCGCCAGCCCCTCCTGCTCCAGCACTACTGCCCCCCTGGGGTAAAGGTGGCTTTGCTGGGAGAGGGGGGAGTGCACATTTAGAGGGAGCAAAACCAGCTTGCATCTGACCTCAGGGCTTCTGATCCAGCACCCTGGGACCCAACCCTGCCTGCAATAGGGTGGTGTTGGCCGCTGAGCATAGGAGAAGCTCCAGCTCACACATGGCTCTGGCTCTAGTCCCTCCATCTTCAGCCCCACCTCTCACCAAGTTGCCAGCACACCCTGGGAGAAGATGTGATTCGTGCTCACTTCAGATCCACCTCTCCCACTGGAGCCACTGGGCACATGCAGGTTGCATAGAAACACTCCCACACAAGAACATCTCTTCAGGACTGGGATAAGTAACTGTTTCACCTAATTTCATAGAGACAGAAAAAGTCAAACAAAATGAGAAGACAAAGGCATTTGATTCAAACAAAAGAACAAGAGAAAAAAAAAAAAACCCTAAAAAAGCAGCTAATGAAACAGAGATAAATAGAAACAAGAAAGATGAAAGAATATTAAATACAAAGTTATCAGAATTAAGAAAATAATATGGATTAGAACACAAGTCACAGAAATATAAAGTAGAAAAGCAATAGAAAAATTCAGATAAACCAGTTTTTTTAAAGATTAATAAAATTGATAAACCTCTAGCAACATGATCAGAAAAGAAGGGTAACAGAAATAAAAACAGGAACATTACGACAGGACCTACAGAGACTATAAGATAATAAAGAAACATTATGAATAATATTATGCTATTAAGTTAGACAACTTAAGGCAGACCATTTGAAAGACACAACTATCAAAGCTCACTCAAGAAGAATTAGATCACCTGAATTGTTCTATACCTATTGAATTTGGAATTATAAATCTCACAAAAAACTATAGGCTCAGATGGCTTAACTGGTAAATTCTTCTAAACCGTTAAGGAAGAAGTAATAAAAATTGTACACAAACTCTTTCAAAAAAGGAAGAGCAAGGATCACTTCCCTGAACATTTTATGATGCTGGGATTACCCTGATAAAATAACCAGGAATAAAGAATCACAAGAGAAGGAAACCATAGAAAAATAGCTCTTATTGACATAGACACAAAAATGTGTAGCACAATTTTATACAATTGAATGCAGCAATATACATTAAAGGATGATACAACATGATCAAGTTGGGTTTATATCCAGAATGCAAGGTTATTTTAATATGTGGAAATAATTCAATTTAATTCATCTATTAGCAAACTGAAAAACAAAACCAAGACATCAAAAACAAAAAAAAACAGTTATCTCAATAGATGCAGAAAAAGCATTAGACAAAATATGGCAACCATTCATTTAGAAATTCTGAGAATACTAAAATAGAAGGGAACTCCCTTGATGTGATAGGGGCATCTAAGGAAATCCAGCTATCATGATACAATTAGTGAGGATTGAACAGTGTCCCTTTGAAGTTGAAAAAAAGGTAAGCAAAATCATTTTCCATCAGGAGAGGGTGGGAATGAGAAAAAAAGCTAATTTTGAAATCCTGGCACAATTATATTTAACAGTTAATTTTTTTAAAACATCTTTATTGGAGTATAATTGCTTTACAATGGTGTTAGTTTCTGTTTTATAACAAAGTGAATCAGTTATACATATACATATATTTCCATATCTCTTCCCTCTTGCGTCTCCCTCCCTCCCACCCTCCCTATCCCACCCCTCCAGGTGGTCACAAAGCACCAAGCTGATCTCCCTGTGCTATGCAGCTGCTTCCCACTAGCTATCTATTTTACATTTGGTGGTGTATATATGTCCATGCCACTCTCTCACTTTGTCCCAGCTTACCCTTTCCCCTCCCCATATCCTCAAGTCCATTCTCTAGTATGTCTGCGTCTTGCCCTTAGGTTCTTCATGACCCTTTTTTTCTTTTCTTAGAGTCCATATATATGTGTTAGCATACAGCATTTTTTTTTCTCTTTCTGACTCACTTCACTCTGTATGACACTCTCTAGGTCCTTCCACCTCACTACAAATAACTCAATTTTGTTTCTTTTTAGGGCTGCGTAATATTCCATTGTATATATGTGTCACATCTTCTTTATCCATTCATCTGTTGATGGACACTTAGGTTGCTTCCATGTCCTGGCTATTGTAAATAGAGCTGCAATGAACATTTTGGTACATGACTCATTTTGAATTATGGTTTTCTCAGGGTATCTGCCCAGGAGTGGGATTGCTGGGTCATATGGTAGTTCTATGTTTAGTTTTTTAAGGAAACTCCATACTTTTAACAGTTAATTTTTAAACTCAATTCTCTTCTCTCTCATTTTCTAATAGGCAGCTAGAAGAAGCTAGGGGGCACCTTCAACATTCTGTCTAGAAATCTCTTTAACTAAGTCATCCAGTTTATCAGAAAACTGCAAGCAGCGGGGTTAAAATTTCTGTCCCTACATAAAAATGTCTCCTTTCCTTCAGTCTCCAATAATCTTATCTTCACTTTTCTTTAACCGTTTACCCACAGCCTCCTCAAAACCCTTCTAACATTTGCCCACAGTCCAGTCCCAAAACCAACGCCACATGTTTCAGTCTTTGTTACAGTAGCACCCCAGTTTCAGGTACCAAAATCTTTTTAGTTGACTACTGCTCTATAACAAAGTACCCCAAACTTAGTGGGGTGTAAAACAGCAGTTATTTATCACCATCACTCTCATCGTCACTGCGAATCTGACTGATAACAGATGCTGGTTTAGCTGGAGTCAGCTGAGACCTCCTCGGTCTGGTTGTTGATGACAAGTGTCAGCTGGGACCTCAGCGAGGACTGTGGATCAGACAAACAACTACGCACGGCCTCTCCATGTGACCTGACTTTCATGGCACAGAGGATAGGTTCTAAGGACAAGAGTTCCAAGAGAAAGTCAGAAGGAAGCTTCAGAAGTGATGCAATATTACTCCCTTCACATTCTACTCCTTAGAAGCAAGTCTCTAAGGCCACTCATATTCAAGGGGAGAAGAATTACGCTCCAGCTTTTAATAAAAGGAGTATAGCAGAGTTTGAGGACACTTTTAAGAAGATCACCCAGTAGCATAAATTATATGGGTACCAACTGGAGAACAGTACTGGGGTATGAACACGAAGCACGTGCTCCTGCAAATTCCTAGGCATTCCACTGCATCCACTGTGACAAACCTGGCATCCAAAAAGCGCTGAGGACACAACTGCGGTGCAGAGGGATACAAGGACTTCCTCATGGCTCTAGTTCCTATCCCAGCTCCAGTTTAGGTCTGTGAGTACTGTCAGTCTTGCCTCTTCCAATTCTATGTTTGGGGCCTCTTAACAGATTTTTCCTCTTTACACCTCCACAGGCTCTCACAACCAAAATGCCCATCTTGCTGTAGTCTCTGTGATCCCCTTGGTCCTTGGATACAAGAAATGTAAACATCTCCAACGCCGACCCTTTACATCGTGTTTGCCTTCTTTCTGGTCCCTTTCTGATCTTAAACATTCTTGTTTCCCAGGGTCTAGGCCAATCTTTGCACCCTGGTCCTTGTCTTCCCTCTCATTTCTTGCCAATTTTCCTGCCTGCCAGCCCCAACTGTTTTCAAGACAAAAGTCTCCACCTGAGCCCCATTCCTCATGCCTGGGACCCTATGTGCTACTGCCAACATGCCCTTGTCCTGCGCTCTGCCCACCTGCCAGGAAGACACCCATCACTCACTTCTGGATATCCTCCATGCCAGCCACCTGTCTGCCTGGACGTCCAGCTTCTACCTGTTGCCAAATCCTCTAGACAGCAGGTTCTGCCATCTTTTTGGACCTCCCAGCTGCTGGGCCCTTCTCCAAAAGACTATTTTTTCTCCAGGGCTGGCCCTCTCCCACTATATCTAGTTCCTAGTTATGTACCAAAGAGCAATTGACTTTCCCTCTGGCTGCCACGGCATCCTTTTCACTCCTATGATTCCCTGCCCAGTGTGATCTATGGGAGCAATTAGAAAAAACAAATTCATTGTGCTAAGACCACTCCAATTTTGCTACTTCAGTTAAAAATGTACATGGACTCGAACTCTCTCACCTTCTCTATTGCTTCATCTCTAGGAAAACCGCCTGCTCCAGCCTTCCCTGACTGGCTCCTAGGCTTCTTCCCCTTTGGCTTTCTCTTGGCTTCCAAGACCTGCAAACTCCATGAGTATGGCCCACTGCCCTGGATTTCAAATTCCTGGTACCCTCATAATTCAGCAGTCATCTGGCCCTCAACACTCAGGCTACACGTTGTACGCTTAGCTTTCTGGATCCTACGTAATCAGTCCTACCAGCTGCCACCCACATTTGGTTAGGTTTTCTTATGATATCTGGAGAAGTGGGAGCAAACTAAATTATTTTGTTTCTACAATACAAAACTTTATTTCTGTCACTTGTACATATTTTAGACTTTTCAGTGCCTAACCAACACTAAGACCTTTTCTAAGTTTTCTTTGACCCCCAATCCACTTAATGGAAGCTTGAGAATTTGATTCTACATTTGTGATGTGTTTTTTTTTTTCCCCCTCTAAGACTGTTCAAAACTGGCGTGACTTTTTGATGGGAAGAATAATATGGTTAGCCTGTTTATAAATTAACAGACAAGGAGGTGTACCAACCCAAAATTATTCTCACAGGAAGCAAGTTGCTGGCTCTGACATCCCTTCTCTTTCTTAGCTTGCCAGAAACAGATGTTGACAGCTCTCTTATTTGGGGAATATATCCAGAAGGATGAATATTATCCTTGAGAAACACAGTATACTGTATATAACTTCTTATAAGCAAAGAAGTAGTTTATTTAAGCTTAGAGAAAGGACATACAGACAATCTGGACAAAGAAAAGAAAGAATGCCATCAAGCGATCGAAAAGCTTAGCCAGCCCTCAACTTCACGGAAGCTTCTGGGCTAGCGAAAGGGGCAATTGATAGTGCTAGAGGGCTGCAGATGGAATCAGACCTAAGAGACCGAAGTCTTCTCCACACAAAGCCAGAATTCTCTGAGAAGTGAAAAATACCAGCCTTCCAGCTGGTACTTTTGCCCACTTTTCACAAAGAAATCCAATTTCTTTTAACACATAAAAAACTATAATTAACCTGTTTTCACTTCAATCAAAGAGTATTTATAAGGAGCTTTTCATATACCAAACCCTATACATGTTAATATGTTTGCATGTATGCATAAACATGGTATATGACAGTTCCTGTTCTCAAAGACTTCAAAATATAAATGGTTAGAGTCTGAAAAGTAAGAAGTCTGGTGAAAAAAAAAGAAACTAGTTTATTTGTCTAGTCGTGCTCAGAAAATCTAGCCTACATTTTAAGTGTTAGGCGTTCTTAGCATAAATAGTTTTTTTCTTTTTGTTTTTTAACGAAGCATGCCTGATTTTGCTGGGGGTTGAAACTGACATGCAACTCACAGAAACGTGTCTGCATTGTGGTGTGAATGGAACCATAGACTGGGAAAGAAATGGAATAGCTCAGAGATTCCAGTAGATGGGGAACGTGTTGAAGCCACCAGAGCCCAGTGGTATGTGGCAATCGGAGATGGCTGACTCCTTTTGAATAAAAATGTCATGCTGACCTGGTGGAGGCAAACCCTGCAGGTGGTATCTGGCAGCTGCTATCAAAAGAACAGTGTATAATCAGGGTGACCTGAAACCGCCAATCACATACCACTGTCTTCAGGGGCGCAAGGCTCCAGCACTTTCAAATATGCAGTACTCCCTTTCTCTGCTCATCAAGCAGGAAACACTTGTGCATCTGGTGTCTGCAGACTTCTTCATACAACCAGTTCAGGGACACTGAGCTGCAGACTTTGATGTCTGTGGACAGAGCCCCACCTGGCATTTGGTCTCACCATTAAATGGCCATAAAAACATGTGTCATATTTGTTCCAAATTCCAATACATCATATATTGAAAGTTCGAGGTCCTCTTGCGACCGGAAGTTTTGACAACTTTATTGGTTTACGGAGAATTGACTGATTTAAGAGTATAATCTACCTAATATTTTCACCTGCCGATGACTTAGTTCAGAGTCAGTGTTGTTAGTTGTGTTTGTCAAAATATCTGAAAAAAGGAAAACCTTATTTTATAAAATCATGGATATGATTTAACCAAATACTTCTATTTCTGTGAATCTGTTGTGAGAGAATAATCATAATGCAACAGAAAGTTATATAAAAAGAAGTTTGTGAAAAAATTATAATATTGACAATTACATAAAACGTAAATTGTTCTATATATAAGGAATATATAGAACCTTGGAGTATGCGGAAATATTTAAAAATAAGAACTTGATTGTCAGGAAAATGTTCCTAAAACTGAATAATAAAGGCAGATCACAAAATATTCATTCAACAAATATTTATTGAGGCTGACCATGTAACAAACATTGTTTTAAGTCTAGAGGTGTTACTAGGAACCAAAAAAACCCAAAAAACTTAAAACAAACTCTTCCTTTGTGGCGATTACATTCTGATGTATCTTATAATGTCCTTTCAACTATGTAAACAAACAACTATGCAAACAAATAAAATAAGCAATCATAGAAAAGGAAGTGGAAGGGAATTGTAGTGGACACTGCATCCGTGTCCCTCAGATCCCTTAACCATGTTAGTGCACAATATCTCCCATGCACTTACCCTCCCAAAGCCAGACCTGCATCCCTTTTGAAAGGCTGCTGCCTGGCTTGCTGTAGAGCCTGCTCTGCAGAGGTGCCTGGAATATACAGGTCCCCAGGGGCAGCCCTTAACCAGTGGCTGAAGGAAGCATGGTGTAATTACTGCATCTCCCTTGTTCTGGTTGGAACATCTGTCTCCTATGGATCAAGCAGAACTACCCTCTGTGTGACCTTGTTTGCTATCACACCTTTACTGCCGGGGAACCAAACAAAGACCAACATTTGAACAGTGATGGTAGGCTAATAATAATCATAGCTTGCATTCACTGAGTGCCTCTTATGTTTCAGATTTGAACATGAATTATCTTAATTTTCACAGCAACACTGTGAGATAAGTACTGTTATTAGCCTTGTAATACAGATGAATATGAGGCTGTGGGCATTTTCTTTTCCTTCCTTATACTTCCATGTCTCTTCCAATGTTCCACCAAGATATGTATCATTTTTACAAGCATCTAGGACATGAGTACCCGTTTTCTGGAGTGTTGGCTGTAGAAGCTGCAGGAATAGTGTTCTCTTGGCAGCTGTGAACATTATTGCTCTTATATCTGAATGCAGTTCTTTGTCAATCAAAGAATGATAAAATAATCGTATCATGACCAAGTATTTCTGTGACCTTTATCAATTAATTCCTTTATGAAAGTGAACAAAAATGTACATATTAAAGTGGATTTCTGCTATTGCCTTTGAAGCTTGCTTCGTTGTCTGGGAATTTTTGTTCAGTCTAAGGTACTTTAAATTTTCAGAACCACCTGTATTTTAAAATATTATCCTTTCACTCATTCTTTTAATTTGCCCTAAAATGTCCCAATTTTATTATTTAAGTTACTAATGTGTTGCTCTGGTCTTAATGCTACACTTACATTTAGTTTAAAATTTTTTCTAGGATCGTGACATTTTCATAAGAAGATTTTGACCCAACCTCCATTTGTCAAAGCTCTTCACATGGTACTTTCTAAGCGTAATCGGCATTGCTCTTTACCCCTTCCATAAGACCAAAAGGAGAAAAGGCCCGTAACTGAAGTTGAACCACACACATTTATATGTATGATTTCTCTGTGCTGACTTAAAATAAGAAACCAGTCAACTAGGAAAATGGTTCTCTATGTTATTTCACAGTAGAAGTGGTCATCTTGGACCAGAGCAACTCTCTTCTTGTTAATGTCATAACCCGTATGGGCAGAAATTCCTAAAGATATGTGTTACTTGGATTTTGGTCGTATGGGATAAGGTCTAACTAAATAGCTTAGGCAAAAAAAAAAAAAAAAAAAAAAAAAAATTTAAAGGCTGGTGAAATCTAAGGACGTTTTAAGCAGCCAAGCCAAAAATGACAGCAGGGATATGTCTGGACCTCAGGGATGCTCCCTGACCAGAAGTGAAATCTTTAATAGAATCCAGCATTCCTAAGAATAGTGGTGGTGGTGGTGGTGTTTTGTTGTTGTTTGTTTGTTTTTGGTATTGAGTTGTATGAGCACTTAATGCTTTTAAGATTAAGATAAGAAGAAAGAAACATCAGAAAGTTGTTTACATCTTAGCTAAGTTCTGAAGGAAAACAATAAAAACAAAACAGTGATGGGGAAAGTGGTTCTTGGCACAGGGAAAGGCAGTGGCATAGGATGTGAAGAACTGGGAGTAATCTTTTTTTTGTCTGTTTTTGTTTTTTGCGGTACGCGGGCCTCTCACTGTTGTGGCCTCTCCTGTTGCAGAGCACAGGCTCTGGACGTGCAGGCTCAGCGGACATGGCTCACGGGCACAGCCGCTCTGCGACATGTGGGATCCTCCCGGACCGGGGCACGAACCCGCGTCCCCTGCATCGGCAGGCAGACTCTCAACCACTGCGCCACCAGGGAAGCCCTGGGAGTTATCTTTTTTAGGCCAGAGAAAAATGTACTTACGGGAAAGTAGAAAAATAGAAAATAAAAGTACTTAGTGGGGAAGTAGAAAAATAGAAAATAAAAGTACATAGGAAGGGGATACATACTGATTTTACACTAGAATGTTTGAACGTTTGGTAGAGTGCTATTAATCAGAATAAGTTTTTTGATATTTTATATTTAGCTTGTAGTTAGAGATGTCTGAGAGGTTATCAAGATAACTTACCTGGAGCTCAGAAGAGGAGATATTACGTACTTAAAGAGAATGGGTACAAAAAGAAGAAAAGTGGGCCAAGAAAGTTTCATCTGGGATGATTTTATTATCAGGTGCTTAAAAAAATTATTTTCTTTGACAAGAATCTTATGAAGACCTAGACTGTTTATGCTATGGCGCAGGAATGCTCTAAATCCTAAGAAGTCTAACCAAAGATAACCTCGTAAGTCAGACCTCAGATAGGGGTCCCTGACTCATGGGGGTCTGGGGTGGGGGGAGGGGCGATTTGACCCTTCTTAACCCCTGAGTTCTTTTCTCTATACCAACTGCCCTCTGAAGCAGATCTGGGGGACTGGCATCTAGGGCCATCACATCATACATCCCTGCGTAGATTTACAGGAAACATCTTCACCCTGGACCACAGCAGAGGTGATGTGCTGCAACAAGTGATTCAGATTAAAGGCTCTTTTCCAAAGGTGGACACCCCTTATGTTTGACACTATTATTAGGTTACTTTCATTGGGATTGTAAAATGACTTTATACAGGTCATCTAGGAGCAGTGAGTTTTCAGGGTGTTGTTTTCGGAGCTAAAAATAAAATTAGATTAGCAGTAATTAGTGAAGTGGGTGTAATTTCATACCTCCGACTGTAATCATTTCCCAAAGGGGTTTTCTCTTGATTTTACTTTCCAGTGCATTATGTCCTTTGTTGAAAGAAAATACCCGCTACAAGAGCAATTTTAAGGAAAGTACAGTAAACATAAACTAATGTAATGATGGGCTGCATAGAATGCTGTTTTCATGAAATAAACCACTAAAAATATTCCTTGCAGCAACAATGCAAAAGTAGTAATATTGTAGTTCAAAACAGTTCCAAGCTATTATTTTATTTTGCAAGATGTTGTTGGCAGAATCTAGTCTCAATTATTACTTTTTTAAGAAGAGAGAAAAAAAACAATTTAATGCACTCTAATGCTGACTCTAAAAATATCAGAGAACCAAGTATACAGGGATCAGACTATTAATAGCTTGAAACACTGTCAGTCAGTGGGATGGGACACACTTTTTTTTAGATTGTGAGCCAAAATCTAAATTTTACTGCCGAATTATGTACTTTGAATCTGTAGACACACTTAAAGGTGAGAAAAGGCTGTAAGTGATTAAAACCTCTTGTTTCGCAACGCCCTGTAGGAGACATTTAATTGTTTCAAGAGATGCAGAAGTTCTCAAATGTGATTGACTCAATTACAATTAATTTAAAATGAAATATATAATATAGCACTTTTACAAAATTGGTAAGAATCATATGCAAACTAAATTATGATTTACTGTCACAATTCCAAAAATCTAGGAATTCTTAAACTAAGCATTAGCAACAGTTTGACTAAATGTAGTAGGAAGTGGTGTTACTGAAAGTGGGGTCCAGCTGCTTGCCACTCTAAAGCCAATACTAGAGAGGCAAGGTTGGTGGAAAAGAAAGTTTGCTTTATTTTGGAGGCCAGCAACCGGGGGTTGGAGGGGGCAGAAGGGCATCTCATGTCCAAAGGCCAACTCCCCTCCCCCCCCGCCCCCCGACAAACAGTGGACAAGAGCTTTTATAGGTGGAGGCAGGGGGCTACATGTCCTCTCCAACAATTATCTTCAAATTGGTCATGCCTTGTCTGATCAGCATCATCTTGATTGCTTTAAGTACAACTGTACTTCCAGGGTTGGTTTGTTTCCATTTCTTTGAGGCCAGTTCTCAGAATTGTGGCAGCTTATGTCATGGCTACAATCTGATCATCATGTAGTTCACTTCTTCCACCTGGTGGGAGTTTCAGTATCTATAAGAGGGCTCACAGGATATGGCTCAGAATATTATCTATAGCCCTTGAAGAGGAACTAAAGGTCCTTGACTTTATTTAATGACTAAACTATTGTTATTTGGTCTCCTTTAACTGTTTTCCTTTGTTTCTGCATGTTCTCACTCCTTTGATTAAACTTATTCTTCGGCTAAAGTTTTTCTACAGACAAAAGGCAGATGGAGGGCTTCCCTGGTGGCGCAGTGGCTGAGAGTCCGCCTGCTGATGCAGGGGACGCGGGTTCGTGCCCCGGTCCGGGAAGATCCCACATGCCGCGGAGCGGCTGGGCCCGTGAGCCATGGTCGCTGAGCCTGCGCGTCCGGAGCCCGTGCTCCACAACGGGAGAGGCCACAGCAGTGAGAGGCCCGCGTACCGCAAAAAAAAAAAAAAAGGCAGATGGAGGACATGGTGGGGAAGGAGCAGAGGGTCCTGCTCCATTTCAGTGGGACAAAAGTTCAGCAAATAGGGCTTAATCCTGAGAAAGTCTCCTTTCAGCAGTTACAGATACTGGTTTGGCTGTCACCTTCTATAGTTTACTCATACCCACATTCTGGGTAACTATTTCACCAGTGGCCATTTCCCTGATCTGGTCTTTCGCTGGAAAATTGTAAAATTCCAAACACCATGAATCTGGCATTATAAGTAAGATGGTTGGAAGGCCTTTATGTTTATGGAGAGAAGACAAGTGACTTCACAGAAAAGTAGGGAAACTCAGGTGTTAGCACCAGAAAGGGAAGACAATTGGAAACCTGTCCATGGGTGATTTGGGAAAAGGTAGTGAAGTATATATAATAGCTCAGCAAGCCCCTCTAAAATAGTCCTATAGCAATTGCAAATAGGTGTGTTCATTTCCCTTAAATTAAAAAAAGCATATATTTCATTTTTCCTTTCTATTGATACATAGCTTACATACAGTACAATGTATAAATCTTAATTGTACAACTCAATGAATTTTTTATATATGTATATATCCACTACCAAATTCAGATATGGAACATATCTAGCCTCTTAGCAGACTTCCGTATGCCTCTTCCCAATTGATAACCCCATTACTCTGATATTTAGCACCCTAGAAAGAGTCTCAGTTATTTCACATTGTCCCCAATACTTGGTATCGTCAGTTTTAATATTTTAATATTAGCCCTTCTGGTTGAAGTGTAGTGATGTCATATTGTAATTTTAATTTTCATTCCTCTGGTGGCTAATAATGTTAAACACGTTTTCATGTGCTTATTGGCTATTTGGATGTCTTCTTTTGCAAAGATCCTGTAAATGTCCTTTGCCCAGTTTTTTAAAATCATTAAGCATAAAAGACCGATACATAATTTTTATAAAAATTATGAACTTCTCTTCATCAAACAACTGTATCAAGAGAGTGAAAAGGCAAGCTAGAGGATAGGAGAGGAAATTTTCATATTTGAAATTTCAAACTGATTAGGGTTAACCATTTCTCCACTTTTCATGAACCATGAAGACAAGGGCAGTATATGATGCTTTCCCAGTGCTACACATGCAGCTTGGCATAGAATAGGTGATGAATGAATACCTGTGAATGAATGCATGAGTACCTGAGTGAATGAATGAAGTAGTCGTCCCTCCCCATCTAAAGATACACAGATTATGACCGTCTGATTTGGTTTTTCTAAGGCTAAGAGAAAGCTCAATTATTAGCAGGAACAGGGACTCTGAATATGACTCTATTCCCTGAGCAATGCCAACCTGAGAGCTGGCCCCAGTGATGACTGGTCCCTAGAGCTGATGTACAAATTCCACTTGAGGGCTGTCAGGTCCCCTGGCCATCTTTTATTGGTGCCCTGGGTCACAGCCAAAGACGTGCCCTCTGCCTTGTGGCAGGGGTGGAGACTGCCCGAGGGGCTTCCTGGCCTACTAGAAAAGAATAATGCTGAAGTCTGAATACCTACACACTATCACAAATGGACCACAAGTAAATAATTTCCCAGTTTTGGTTTCAGTTTCCCCAATTGTAAAATAAAAGGGATCATCTATGAGCTCTCTAGACCCTACTTGCTCCGACATTCTGTCATTGGAGAGTCTGAAGAAAAGAACTTTTATGGGAGAAACAGTACTGGACACCCGGTAGGTCAAGATGACCTGAGCAGTGTATTCTGCTCAAGTCCCAGCGGGCCCACAGTACCTTTGTACTTGATCCAAAAAGGCAGTCTTTTAAGTTGTCCCAGCACCTAACCACTCTCTTCTGTAGGCTGAGATGAAAAAACTTCCAGAATTCTTTGCAAAAGGAGCCCAAACCCAAAACAACAATGCTCCTTGGATACAAGTAACATTTTCTTCTAGAAATAGAAAATGTCCTCTAGCTTAGTTATAATTTCTGCAATCTGTTCTGCCAAATTTTTTTTGGTTTGTATAACTGCTATTCAGAGTTCTTTTGGCAAAAATGAAAATCTAGCTTATTTCTAATAGCCTGTTAATTTTCATGGGATGTCCCATTTAAGAACAGAAGAAAAAGTCACCACTGGAGTCTTGCTATAGAGAAGTTAACCCTAGGTTATTTACTATTGATAAACAATCTATTTGAAGAATAGATGCTTCTTTTTGAAAGAAAAATATGTGAAGATTTCACCCTGTTATAAACACTATTTTCTCCTTTTTCACTTGAAAACCAATCTTTATTTTCAGCTTAAAGAGCAGTTATCCTAGAACACATTATATGTAATAGAGCATGTTAATTATTTTGCCTTTTTAAAAAAGTAGCTTCTCTAATATCAATCACCAAATTTACTAATAGAAGAGATCCACTGGCCTGCATGATAAACCAATTTGGGCTCCCCGAGGGAAGACAGGAACGAAAGATATATGAATGATATGCCAGTAACCAATCAAAAGTGAGGGAGTGACATCCTAGCCAATGGAGAAAGCATTTATGTAACTGACCTAAGATATGACTGACAGCAGTCATTATGGGAGGGAAGGGGGGGGGGAATTGATGCCTAGTCCTTAAAATGAAAGACAAAAAAAGCAAAAAATGTGCCATACTCTGTTGACATTCTTAAAAACAAACAAACAAACAGACAAACAAAACCTTTACATGTTTGTATAAGCCTCATGGAATAGATGCCACTGTCAAATATATGTATCTTGCAACATCACCCTCAAACCTGATAATGGTAATAATAATGATAATATTGGCCAGGAACGGAACCAAGCATTTTTTATTGCATTACTTATAATTCTCAACTACTCTATAAGTACCATTTTATCACCATTTCATAGATGAGGATGCCAAGGCACAGAGGGGTTAAGAAATATACTCAAGATCAACATGGAATAAAACTCTAGATAGGAACACAGACAGTCTAGCTCTTAACAACTTCTTCTGTACAACTTCTGGAGATGCTGATACACTCTATGGTACATTAAAAATGGCTGCAAACTCTTTGCTGTTGTTCAAATTGAGAGATGAACTCTCATCCCCATCCTCTAAATGGGAGTGGGCCTTAGTGACTTTCTTGATCATGGAATGTGGTGGAAATGACATTCTGTACTTCTGAGGCTATGTCAAAGGAAGCAACGGGCTTCTCTCTGTGCCTCTTGGAGCTCTCACTCTCTGGATTCTCCATCTCGGAATCCAGCTGCCACACCCTAAGAAGCCCAAGCCATATGGAGTGGTCGTGTGAAGGTGCTCTTTCAATGTCCCCAGCTAAGCTGCCAGATGACAGCCAGTGTCAAAAACCAGCCATCTGAGTGATCCATCTAGACATCTAGCTTAGCTCTGCCTTCAGATAACTGTCATCCCAGCTGCAAACACATGAGAGATTCCCAAGCAAGAACCATCCAACTGAGCAACAATTCACAGAACCATGAGACATATAATTGTTTTGTTCCATAAAGTATTTGGGTGGTTTGTTACAAAGCAAAAGATAAACAAAAGAACACTCCCGTGCAACACACCATTTACAGAAGAGTTGTATTTTTAAACAATTACTTACCAATTGATTTTTTGAAACTCAGAACATGTCTACCCCTAGTTAGAATGTTATAAATAGCTGTAAAGTTCCTAGGCCACTTCACTAAAGTCTATTTAACCCACAGTGTAGCTTAAATTTGCAATGAAAATAGTAAAAATACTGTTACAAGACTAGTAATTAAATAGATTTAAAATATGAGAAAAATGAAGAAGTCGTTTTTAAAAATTTACCATAAATGTTTGTGCTTAGGGGAAAAAAAGATTAAGCTATGAGAGAGAGATGATACCTTTTTGGGTCTTCTGATGGGAATTTTCCGGTATCTTTCAAGACCTCTATAAATTGATAGCATCTAACCTTCATTAAACCTAACCTCTCTGCAAAAAGTATGGTTTTCCTTAAACCTATATCAACCATAATTCGGGGGACAAAACAGAATTGTGTAGCAAAAATAAGAGAGACAAAAGGAAAATTTTGGGGGGCTGCTCAATAACAATAATAGAAACAAGAAAAGAATGAGCATAGGGCTTCCCTGGTGGCGCAGTGGTTGAGAGTCCGCCTGCCGATGCAGGGGACACGGGTTCGTGCCCCGGTCCGGGAAGATCCCACATGCCGCGGAGCGGCTGGGCCCGTGAGCCATGGCCGCTGAGCCTGTGCATCCAGAGCCTGTGCTCCGCAACGGGAGAGGCCACAACAGTGAGAGGCCCGCGTACCGCAAAAAAAAAAAAAAAAAAAGAATGAGCATAAAGACAATATGATGGGCATTTGTAGTTTTTGTCACGTAGCATCCACTTACCTTTTCCCAGAAAGGAAATGGGTACTAAGAGTCTCGGCTACAATCTATCCTACGGTCACTAAATATCTTTTTTGCTCATACTTCTCATATTCCAAACACACTATCCCCCTGGAAAAGGAAACAGTCCCTGCATGCAGTCTAGGACCTCCTGGTGATGCCAAGCTTCAATTTGCCTGACTACTTTGGTCTGTCAATTAAAAAGACAAGGAACCCAGCTTCTCCTCCTCCACACAAACTCAGTTTACAAATTGTGGAAAGGGAAGCTGAAAAGCAACAGTAACTCCCATTTAGAGAATGAAAGAGTGGGAAGCATTTTTTAAATCTTCTGGAACACACATTTGAAGGTCCCTGACCTAAAAGTGGGGAAATTTCTCTGAATAGACCCTAATTCTGCCCTCTGGGAAGAACTCCAGGTCAATTTTTTTCTGTGACCTCTGGACCAACCTTTCATCAAGCTGTTCCTTGTCTATCTAACTCCTTGTTCACATCTCAAGGGGATACTGAGGAGTATATCCTTAGTGGGGGAGGGGGTGTGTGTACCAGTCAGTATCTCCCCAGAAATCAGATGGCATGTTCAAATTAGGATAACTTAAGGGGGATTTACTTACAGAAGGACCATTAACAGAGGTGTGAGAAGGGGAAGAAGAGCTACAAAGAACAATGCAGTCATCCAAGCTTTAGTAACTATGGAGTTCTCAGACTGTAATAGGGAAGAACCTTTTGTATTCTGATACAAGTTAATCACTAAAGGGATGTTGCCTATAAGCTTAAGTTATACATAATGGCGCATCTCTGGGAACCTTGCCTCCCAGGTACAGGAAGTCGCCTACACATGAACCTCCAAGTTGAGAACTTTCAAATATGTGAAAGTGTGTTCGCATGTCCAGTCACGTAAGTGTACGGGGTACATTGTCACATGCGTGCATCCTCTACTAGTGACTGTGCTTTTGTGTACTTTACTGTACAGTACTGTATAGAGTACAGAAGTACAGTGTCTTTATTTCAAGCTAGATCTGCAAGAGGACGATTTCATTGAACTCCTTGCTGTGCAACACGAGAGGCTTACTAATGAAGACCTGATGGAATTGGAGGCCCAGAGAAAGGAAGAGGAGAGACAAGAGGAAGAAGAAGTAACTGAAGAACCGAAGAGATTCATGATGCAGGAAATGGCAAGGGGATTTTCTTTATTTGAGGAGGCACTGTTAGTATTTGAAGCACAGAACTGGAACGTAGAATGGTACACGAAGGTTGCAGCAGCCGTTCAGAATGCAATCCAGTGCTACCGTGTCATCTATGACGAGGGAAAAAAGAGCTACTACCCAGACATCACTGGATCGTTTTCTTCAAGAGGATAGATAGAACTGAATCCAGCAAGGAACCAGAACCTGTGTCATCAATGTCAGGCGTGAGTGAAATTGCAGCCTGCCCTCCTATGGCTGACGATCCTTCAAGTCTACCGTCTCCCATCTCCTCTCCCTCCTCCAGTCAGTAACTCTTCTTGCCTGTTCACTCGATGTCAGCCCCTGTATGCCAGCTGTTGGACTGTACTGCTGTACTTTTCAAGGTACTGGACTGTAAGATTAAAAATGTTTATTTTTTGTGTTTGTTTGTTTTTTATGTATTATTTGTGTGAAAAGTATTATAAACCTATTATAGTACAGTACTACATAGCCGATTGTGTTAGTTGGGTACCTAGGCTAACTTTGTTGGACTTAACGAACAAATTGGACTTACGAACACACTCTCGGAACAGAATTCGTTCATATGTAGGGGACTTACTGTAATGAGCATTAAGCTAAAATACCTTTGTTTAGCTCACAGGAAACATCCTGACCAGGCCCACCTGTGAATGACTGCAGGAAGGAAGAAATGAACATATCTCCTCCAGAGGCTGATGGGAACCAGGGAGTGTTTGACTTTACTCCCTCCCCTTTTAGTATAAATGTAACCTGAATTCTAACTCAGTCAAGATGGTTCTTTGGGGCATGAGCCCACCATCTCCTCGGTTAGCTGGCTTTCCAAATAAAGTCTCTATTCTTTGCCCCAATAACTCCTCTCTCAATTATTGGCCTGTGAGCAGTAGGAGCTTAGACTTGGTAACAAGACCTCTAGGCTCGGTGGTACGAGAGAAGTGGCAGATTGTCAGAATCCAGAAAAAGAAAGTCTTGTAGAGAAAGTCTTTCTGAAAGAAGTGGTAGCCTTTGCAACTGAGGCACACACAGCCTAAGATAGCCTTGTAGATAGGGAGCCAGGAGAGTAAGTCCCCCAGCCCCTCTCTCTGTTCTCCCTCTAGTCTCCTCTGTAGAGGACTTACTCCCTGCCTGCCCCTTCTGTTCGTTTCTTGCTCTTGCTTCTTTCACTCTACATTGTCCTAAGAAGGCATGTGAAAAGCAGAGAAGAGGCATGTTATGTGATGATGGACTGCAAGGGGTAATGGACTAAGGACAGTTCTATTTTTAATTCTGAAAATTTTTGTACATTAATCCTAGAACAAAAGATACATACCAGTGGCCAAAAGACACATGAAAAGAAGTTCAACATCACTAATCAGTAGGGAAATGCAAATCAAAACCACAATGAGATACCACTTCACACCTGTCAGAATGGCTATCATCAAAAAGATAAGAAATAACAAATGTTGGAGAGGATGAGGAGAAAAGGGAATCCTCATGCACTGTTGGTAGAATTGTAAGTTGGTGCAGCCACCATGGAAAGCAGTATGGAGGTTCCTCAAAAAATTAAAAATAGAACTTTCATATGATTCAGCAATTTCACTTCTGGGTATTTACCCCAAGAAAAGATAAACACTAATTTGAAAAGATATATGCACTCCAATGTTCATTACAGCTTTATTTACAACAGCCAATATAGGGAAGCAACCTAAGTATCCACTGATAAATGAATGGATAAAGAAGATACGGTATATATATGCAATGGAATATTACTCAGCCATAAAAAATGAAATCTTGTCATTTGTGACAACATGGATAAATCTAGAGAGTATTATGTTAAGTGAAATAAGTCAGATAGAGAGAGACAAATACCATGTGATCTCACTTGTATGTGGAATCTATAAAAAAACCCAACCAATCAAACCAAACCGAACAAAACAGACTCATACATTCAGAGAACAAATGAATGGTTGCCAGAAGGGAGGGGACAAGGGGTGTGGAGGAAATAGGTGATGGGGATTAAGAGGTACAAATCTTAGTTATGTAATAAATGTCACAGGGATGTGATATACAGCGTAAGGAATATGATCAACAATATTGTTATAACTTTGTATGGGGACAGATGTTTACTAGACTTATTGTCGAGATCATTTCAATGTATGCAAATGTCAAATCACTATGTAGTACACCTGAAACTAATATAATATTGTATGTCCGCTATATTTCACTTAAAAAAGACTTTTAAAATAAATAAAATTAAAATGTCAATCTCATTCTTGCTTTAAAAAGGATTGGATAAATATAAAGCAATATGGGTCAAGACGGAAAAAAAAATAATATTCTAGAATTGACTGTGTTAAGAAAATATGGTGTGAACTGAAGTGGTCAAAAGGAGAAGCTGAGAATGTACATACAGGATGCCTTTCTGAGACACATTGAATGGATCACCAACTAATTGTTTTAATCATGCTTCTCTTTTGTTAACTACACACGGTTCAGATCACACCTAACCTCCCACAAGAAAGGCACAGATTATGATTCATCTACTTCCAATTAGCATATTTATTTCTGCTAACTGAAACACTTCTGACACCCTGTGAAAAGAAACTTCTTGGAAAATCTTTACACATAGCAAGTCTGTCCACTTGGAAACACATTTATGTACTTTACATTTCTGTACATTTTTCAATTTAGAGTGCTTTATACATATAGATTCAATTAATCTTCCCAAAACTAAAATGTCGTTAGTATTATTTCCATTTGCACTAAAATGATAGTGATGCTCAGACGGTTACATTACCTGCCCAAGGACTGGGGAAAGAGGTTGCAAATCCAGACGTCCCATGCGCTTTTATTTCATGATGTTGAACATCACTTGTAAGGAGTAAACATTTCCATCTCATTACCCAGAATGCAGGATGGCTCATAAGATGCAGAGATGCTCCTAGAATTCGGATATCAGGCTGCCCTGGACCACACTAATAATGAATATTTGCTCACATTTGCCTGTCTCAATTCTTACCTCTGTGGATGCTACCACTCATGCTTGCTGATTTCCCTGACCCCAAGCAAAGAAATAATCATAGTGTGCTACACTCACAGTGTTCTTTCAGTAAATGTCTATTGCAGTGAACTTATGCCTCCCATAGGAAAGTTAGCACAGGGTAACATTTTTGCAAATGCATTTTCAGCCTTCCTATCTCACCAAATATAAGGAGGGTAAAATGGAGATAAGGAGTATCTATCTAAAGCATCTATCACACTGCTTTTTAAAATATATATATATATGTATAAACGATTCTTTTTTTAATGGACTTTATTTATTTGTTTGTTTGTTTGTTTGTTTATGGCTGCGTTGGGTCTTCATTGCTGCTCACTGGCTTTCTCTAGTTGCGGTGAGCGGGGGCTACTCCTCGTTGAGGTGCACGGACTTCTCACTGCGTTGGCTTCTCTTGTTGAGGAGCATGGGTTCTAGGTGCATGGGCTTCAGTAGCTGTGGCACGTGGGCTCAGTAGTTGTGGCTCGTGGGCTCTAGAGCACAGGCCCAGTAGCTGTGGCACACGGACTTAGTTTCTCCGCGGCATGTGGGATCTTCCCGGACCAGGGATCAAACCCATGTTTCCTGCATTGGCAGGTGGATTATTAACCACTGTGTCACCAGGGAAGTCCCCGCACTGCTTTTTTTTGCTGATTAACATGCCTTTGATCTGTATGTTTTTATATGTCCTATCCTTTTACTTATGAGACTCTGTTTCCTGAGACCAAATACATTTTATATATTTATTTTGTCTAATGAACATCCATATAGTGCTTGCCATGTGTTCTAGGTGCTCTGTAAATATTAGCTCATTTAATTCTAGTAACAGCCCTAGGAGGTAGGCACTATTATTATCAACATACTATAGATTATAAATCTGAAGTATGGATTTATTAAGTAACTAACTCAAGGCCGCACAGCTAGAAAGTGGAGAGACTAGGGCAGACAAGCAATCTGTCTCAAGAGCCCACCTTCTTATCCTTGGTGTTTTGTTCCCTACAGTGAACAAAAGAATAGACCAAAGAGAACTGCATAATCGTGTGTTAGTTAGTCTTGGACCTAATAGCATGCCGTTCTACAGAGATGGCATAGCGAATACTTGGATGAAATCAGTGAATAAATGACATAACTTTTGCAGATTATGCTTCAATTTCAGAGAACATCTGACTTTGATTCTTTATAAAATATTTTAAACAACAAAAGTATTCTAAATTAAGAAAATATTCAAAGGATATAGAAATTTATAATCTGAGGACTTCTCCCACCAAAGGCCACACCCCAGAGGTAATTACTTTGACTAGCTGGTCTCCAGATTTCAAACCTTTTTATGGAATTATGCTACACACACACACACACACACACACACACACACACACACACATATGCAGTACTTTTCCCCCAAAATGAAATCATATTATACACATGACATTGACAACTGGCTTTTCCGCTTAATTACATCTGACTTCTGTCTGTTTCAGCATATGTTCCTTCTAAGGGCAGTGCAGTATTCCATTCTATGTGATACTTTACATGCGATTTCTCACTTTGTATCATAATTTATAGTTTGCAAAGCATCTTCATGTTCATCATCTCATGGCCAAAAAGCTTTGGTTAAACAGATCTATACTCACTTTAATAAAACAGAAGGAATCAACAGTCATTTTTCACATTAGTACTCTATAAATATGACCTAAGAACACATAAGAAGCTTACTAGTATGGGCTGAATTTGTTGGTATTTTAAAATATTTTTATGAATGACTGCATCAGTGAGAGACCAAATGGAAAGAAGGATTTGATGTGTTTCTACTTCTGCTGTGATCCTAGTGAGTTCCTGAGCACTGGTGAGGAGGGTTAGATTGCATTAGCCAACGTTTGACCAGAGGACTAAACCTCTCCCATGACTTTATCTGAGCTGTGACACTTTCTCTGATTCCATAGGAAACTCCTTGGGGGCTGAGAGGGAGTTGAAAAGCCAAATCAGTGTCAGCTGGAAGTAAATCTACCTTATAGGGCAGCCATATGGGGAAGGGGAATGTTATTTTAACACCTCTCCTACTCAGTGCTCCAGTGGAATGGCCAAGGTCCCTGCCTTCTTTTGAGCTAGTTAAGCAGCAGTTGTATTCTGCACTAGGAAGACACATCTCCTGTAGAACAGAGCAGTCCTTGCACTGTTGCAAAGTACAGAGGTGTCAACTGAATACCATTTGACCCTCTTTAAACACCTTGCTGTTCAATTTCAAACCATCCAACATGGCTTGAAATTTACACTATAAAAAAAAAAAAGAAATTTACACTATAACACCATTAGAATAGGCAAAGGCCATAAAATGTTTTTGTTATATTTTTAAAACATTGGTCCAATAGCAAGTCTTAGTGATACGCAACTCTGACCAAATTATGGCTCAGCCAAGGCGTGCTTTTACACCAGTTTTTCAGGATACTTAATTTCCATTAAGGAAAACAGAGTTTGAACTAAGGAGATTCAGCATAGATATTTATTAAAGAATTGAAACGGAAGCAGGAGATTCAGTGTAGTCGAGGATCATAAGATATTCTAGACTTCACAGCGGGAGGGAGGGCAAGGTGACAGAGTGGTTGGATAGCAAAAGAACAGAAGGAAAAGAAGACAAACTGTGGTGGCAGCTTTGACTATGGCCTTGCAATTCCCAAGATTGCACACGCGCGCGTGTGTGTGTGTGTCATATTTCTGTTGGAAAGAGCAGAATCGTGTGTGAAATTTCAAGTTTCACTCTTTCTAGTAACACTGCAATGTCTCGGGATGCTAGGACGAATTGTTTCACTTTGACTAAACGGGCAGAAGAGAAAGCCGCCTGGAGAATATTGTATTACACACAGCAGTGGGGATGTCCCGTGCAGAAAGGTAAGGAGGATGATAGATGGGTAAAGCGTGAGTGGCACTCTGCCAGCTCGTGATAAGAATCTGGCACATCTGCAGCATCACCGAGTGGTCTCTGATTTAGCAAAAGCATCATAAAGATATTCGGCGTCGTGAAAGTAACACTTTATTTAACCTTCCTGTACAAATTTTAGAAGCATTAATCTGTCACAGTAGGCTCTATCTTGTACATGTAAATGGATGAGACTCTGTAATCAAATCCTAAATGTGTATTTGCAGCAATATGGCTTTTCAGCACAATGTATGTTGGGAAGAAATAGACGGAGCAGGGGGACAATTAAAGGGAGATCACTGTGCTCGATGAGACCTTTCATTCCCTGAATGGAGTTTCCCAGGACTGCACTGATTTCTGAATTCTCATGTTTATTTACCAGCCAGCACAACTTTATTGGAACCCCACAAGGTCTCTCTTACTCTATCCCCTGCAATGGAGACTCATTTAGGCAGAGAGAACCCTTGCATGGATGTGATTCAAGGAGCATTCTCATTTCTTTTCAATACCAGCTCCAATTATGGATTGCAGTTCTGTGTTCAAAATATTTGGAGTCTGAGAACAGTCCGAAAGAGCAAAAGCTTTGTGAATCTTAGACTTGAAAAGGGCCGGCAGCAGCTTCAAGTCTTGGGATTTGGGCTCAGGGGTGTTCCCACCCAGATTGTCCCGAAGAGGAAGGAGGCATTTGGAGATGCTGCCAGGCCCATTGGATATTTGCCAGCAAGTTTGGAATTTATGATTTATGGAGCCTGAAATTTTAGCCACCAGAAACAAATTCCTCCTGACCCAAAACAAAAATCTTAGATTGCTTTTATATAAACTATTCATTGTCAGGGGTTGAGGCAGAGGAAGAAGGCAATGATTTGGATTTGACCTCAGATCAGCATAAGGATGCATGCAATGATATTAATAATAATAATGAATATGAATAATATCAGCACATTTTTCTCTTTCAAAATCTTTGCAAGATTTGCATACGTGTTTATTGCACAAAGCATGTGCATCTTGCCTGGAATGTATTTCATTGTGTAGCATATGGTTCCTTTCAGCAAAGGATCTTAAATGACTTTAACAGAAAGAGCTCCTCCTTTCATTCACTCCCAGAGAATAAGGTGCTATTTAAGAGGCAATAACTCTCTCCCGAGGGCTCCACTTAGGCCCTTGTAACCGCCTTGTAAGTTGCACGCCCATCAGGTTTTCTCCAGTCACTCTCTCTTGGCAGGGCAGGCAGGGCTTAACTGCCATGGGCAACCCAGGCCCTGCAAATCCATAATGGAAAGCAGGAGTGTCTCCTGCTCACAGGCTAAATGTGGGATCCCTGGAGGGAAACCCAGAGGAATTGTAACCTAGAGCAGGGCTGTCCAAAAGAACTGTTATATGAGCCACAAATGCAAGCCACGTATATAATTTTGAATTTTTTAGTCACAACATTTTAAGAAGTATAACCAGGAGAAATTAATTTTTATATTTGCTGCAAGCCACTATATTAAAGATATTATCATTTCAACATGTAATTGATCTAAATGTTATTAATATTACACATACTATTTTTGGTACTAAATCTTCTAAATCCAGCTTGTATTTTTTTCACACAGCATATCTCCATCAGAACTAGCTACATTTCAAGTACTCAGTAGCCACATGTGACTAGTGGCTACCATATTGCATAGCAATAGGGAGAATGCTAGGGTGAGCCAGATAATTCTATCCAAGTGAATTTTATTCTATAGCAGAACAGGCAGGTGTCAGGGTCTGAGATAGTGATAATGATGATGGTGGTGGTGGTGGCGATGACGCTAATAACTTATACTTACCATCCCCTTTTTACTTTTTACTACTACTATTATATTCATTTTTATTATTTTATATATTTATTATTTACAGCTACTATTACTATGATGGGCTGTTTTAAATGTTTTACATGTATTTACTCAATTCTCAGAAGATCCCTATAAAGTGCACAATATTGTTATTCCCCTTTAGAGATGAGGAAACTAAGGCACAGATATGACACTGAAAGAGTGTGGAAGAACCTAGAGAATGAAGGCAAGAGCATCAGATGGTGACAGGTAAATGGGGGACTGTCTAAATGAGGTTGATGGCTGTGCATTTTCATGCACTCCTCGTGTTGAATCAAGGAGAAGGTTTGGTCCATCCCATCAGCTCTGCTCTGCTAAATGGCCTCTGAGCCACCACAAAAGTAATGCAATTCCGTAGACACCTAATTTACTGCCATAAAAGGTAAGTTGAGGGCTTCCCTGGTGGCGCAGTGGTTGAGAGTCCGCCTGCCGATGCAGGGGACACGGGTTTGTGCCCCGGTCCGGGAAGATCCCACATGCCGCGGAGCGGCTGGGCCCGTGAGCCATGGCCGCTGAGCCTGCGCGTCTGGAGCTCCGCGGCGGGAGAGGCCACAACGGTGAGGGGCCCAGGTACCGAAAAAAAAAAAAAAAAGGTAAGTTGAGAGGGAAACTGAAGGTGAAAAGGGTTGAGAACGAGTTTATACAAATGAGAAGAGTACATTCAGAGAGAATCTTCCAACCTTCATCTTGAATGTAAATATTCTGGGACAATCTGTGTGCAGGTCACAGAAGGGTAATTTTCTTGCGTGGTTCTTGATGTGTGTTATGCCTCTGGAGCTGTGCCCCTAGAGACCCTGCCCTGTGTTCACTTCCAGGCTGTTCTGATCTAGGAAAATAAGGATTACCCCAGATGAATAAGCCATAGACCCATAGTGGTCCCACGTATTGGAGGTGGAATCTTTGCCGCATAATAATTCTAAGACAATGTGATAGAGTGTATGTAAGACCAATAAGCGGTAGAGAAGAGAAAGTCGGGGGAAATTTGGCGGAGAGGAGCCGTGTTGGGTGCCAGGCAAGGCCGGAGTTAACACTGAGCAGAAGTTCAAAGAGGGCTGAGGAAAGCTCCCAGAGGGAAAGTGGAAGAGGCATCCCAGAGATGTAGGTCCTACTTATTCATCTTATAAATTGTGCTGACAGCACACCAGTCCTTTTTAACTGAGCAACAGGAACATACATCCAGTCAAAAAACTGAGTCATTTGGCATTAACAACATGTTCACACGCCAGAACATGGCCTGACCCACATCACTCTTTTGTACACCAAATAGAATATATATTCACGCTAAGAAGTGATGAGAAGCAGTAAAAGTTTTTTTCTTCTTCTTTCCATGGCAGCACTCTGTTCCACACCCAGCATTCTGTGCAATTTACACGTGGGAAAGACTGGAAAGGTCATGTGACATCAGCTCAGCCCACACGTTGGAATGGAAATCTGTTGGCAAACGGCAGATCCTTGGTCCTGCAAAATTAATTGAGATGGGAACACTGACCCGTGAGAATGTGATTTTGTTTGTTTGTTTGTTTTTGCTATGCCATTTAGGAACATGACATGAATATCCCAGAGTACACATTTTTGAATGTGTATTTGAAATTCAATGGAGAGGAAGGGAAAAAAACAGGTAGAATGGAGGAAAGGGAAAGACAGCCTACCATTTTTCAAGATGTGACTCTTAGCACCTCTTTTTTTCTCCCCAGAAAGCCCTGAATGTTGATAATGATTGTGAAGACACAGAGGCCTTCCGGTATTTTGGAGAACATTTCACAAAGCAAACTTTAGTCATGTAAAATGGGTAAACATGATGTGAAATGTATTAACACATTTGGTGAATTCTGCAAATATATTTTTACACAATTAGCTTAATTATTTAGATACATATTAAACCTTGCTTGCCTCAAGCAATTTAACATGAAATGTAATTTCACATATTATCACAAGAAAAACACATTTATAGAAAATCTGTGTCTCTCCTTTCATAATAACACTTCAACCCATCATTATTTGGGATATAAATAGACAGCTGATATTTCAAGGATGATGAACACTGTGTTTACAGAGAGAGCTTCTCCTAATCCAATGAACAAGTGGCCCCCTGAATCCTGATCTGTTCATTTATTGTATCGAAATAGATCCTGGTATGACTCCATTGACGATACTAAAACAATATACAAAACAAGCTGCTCCCACTGTATTCTGAACAGGAAAGATTTTTTATGATTTATTTCGAGGGGCTTTAAAAGTAAAGAGCGCGAAGAATTAACTCAAGAAGAGCCGCCAAGGATGACTGTAGTTCTGCGTATTCTCGTGCTTGCAAGGCAAAAGTTGTTACTTCAACTTTGAAAATCCTGCCTAATAGTCATTGTTTGTTGTCATTCCATTAATATTTTCAATAGACTGTGGGTAGCGTTACTTCCTGAGAGGGCCAATAATTTTTGGAAATCCCTTGTGTTGCAAAGTCAACTTTGCAACAGAAAAAAAGGGAGCATTAATGGTAGGAGTACTATATGTTTGTATGGTGATTACAAGATTTTTAAAGAGCTTCCACATACATTATTTTATTATGAAGTAACTTGGCGATCTAGGCAATGTTTAGTACTGGCCATTTTACCTTTGGAGAAACTCCATTTCACCAAGGGAGAAAATAAATCACAGAGAGAAGTTACATGCCAGAGGCACTGACGCTGTGACCACACAGACAGAAGTATTTTTACCAAATATGTCTTTGGCATTTTACTACAAGACAAGCAATAGCATTTTGAACTGAAGGAAATATATGATATATATATATATGTATATGTATATACACACACATCTTCCAAAAATTATCTTTTTAATTCCCAGTTAGGTAGATTTGATCTCAAAAACAATTGCCTGTACTATATTTTGTAATTTAAAAGCCTCTGGAGGTGGTAATTGAGGAGGGAGTTCCCTGGTGGCCTAATGGTTAGGATTCTGGGCTTTCACTGCCACTGCTGGGGTTCAATCCCTGGTCGGGGAATTGAGATCCCGAAATCTGTGCGACGTGGCAAGAAAAGAAAAGAGAAGAAAGTGTTGTGAGGAAATTCCCTGCCCAGGGGGAGGGACGGGCAGAGGACAGCAGAAGAGTAATATCTCGAGCTGAGACCACTGTGTACCCCCTAAATGGTACCCTGCTCACCTTGAAAGATTTTTCTTTTGGGGTAGAAATCAGTCACACAGGAAGAAAGACCCCAGGGTTCCATTTGTGCTGCTTTTCATGTAGAGCTAAACTAAGGGGGATGAGAAATGTCTCCTGAGCTAGCCTGGGTACCTGGCAGGCAATGACTCGAGGAGTCAAAGGCAGTACTCTATTAGGGAGACTCAGAAGGAGACCCTGGGCTGCCAGGTTGGAGAAACGTACCTCGTGGCTGTGTGCACAGCTCAGGTTGGTGTTAATGTCAGTTTAAATCCTTTTCCACCTGACAGCCAAGCCTTGAGCAGGGGCTCCAGCTGCCAATCTGACTGATGGCTGATGCCTCAGTTAAAAAAGCTTCTTTTCACGGAAGATCCAGAGGTGTGAGAACGAGGAAGCCATCGACCTCACACACCCAGAAAAGGCCAGCCCAGTGCTCTCGGGAAGACACGCAGCACAGCTGACCTTTGACCTTTCCATGTTTAATGTGCTCACTGTCTACAAACCTGAGGGTCCCCGACTGAGTCGCCTATAACATTGAAGCCAATTTGAAATCATGTTTTTCTGAAGGAAAATGTTCCTTGGTCAGTGAATGAGCCTGGCTGACAACCCAGGTCCCACCTGTCATCCAGGTGCATTATCTCAGAGGAAGATTTTGTTTTTAATGCCTCTATGTGAAAAATGGTCATTGCGTGTGTGGCGGAGACTGCAACACTCCCTAGATATGCCATTTGTTCCCTCGCAGATAAGGTGGGTCCACGCAAGTGATCCAATGAAATGTGTGTGGAAATGATATGTCACTTCTGGGCTGCAGCATGAAAAGCCATGCAAGTGTGATTCTCAATTCCCCCTTTCCCTGCAATGGCAAGTGAGGAAGATGTGTGTCCCAGTGGAGCAGCTACAGGACGGCTGAGCCTCTGTCGGGCTGTTTCCCTGAGGGACCGTGTGGAGCCGAGCCTCTCACTCACTCACGTTGAGGATGGTCCCTAAGTATGAATAAATGTATGCTGGGCTAAGCCACTGAGATTTTACCACTGTTACCCTGGCAAAGTCAAGCCCTTCCTAATGAATGCAATGGGAGGGCTACAACTTTGGCAATATTCTAAAGCAGTTAAATTATGAAATGAAGACTCATATCAGCAGCCTATAAAACTGTGTCTATGTTTGCAGATTTGAGGTTTCTCCTTTTCTGTTACAGCTCCTGATGTAAAGAATTTAGTGATAGAGAGACAAACTGAAATTAGATGTTCAGTAGCAGGACCTTTTGGAAGATTCACAACATCTAATTGGTTGCCACATTTGTTCTTTTACCCACTAAAACTATCACACATTTGTCCACTTTCTCCAATTCCACAGGCATTAAGCTGAAGCCCCCATTGCCTCTCAGCTAGGCTGCAGAATTCACCCTTGGTACCCTCTAACCCACTGGCCTCATTTCAGCCCAAGTTCCTTTCATTCCCCCAGTGAGAACTCTTCAATAGGTTCTCACTGTTCTTAAAATAAATTCCAAAATACTGAATATGGCTCCAAAGGCCCCACGTGAATGGATGACAAGGATGACAGGCATGGAAGGTCATCTACCCCAAGGTTCCAAAGGGCTCCTTGGACCAACTTGTCTGTGGCCTGATTAGCTAGTGGAGATCTATCTCTGGATTCAAAACAGAGTGTTTGGATAAAAACTATTTAGTGTTAGCCAGACTTATTTCCAAAACTGAGGCTGGGGAAAGTGGGAGGAGCCAAACACATGGTTATAATGAAATGGATTAGCATTTATCTACATCACACGCCGCCGTAAAATTTAGCTTTTTGATGGAAGGTATTTTCTAAAAACTCACTTGGATCTTGTGATCTCCCTCTGACCTACTAGTCTTACGTAATATTCAAGGCCCTGCATGTTCGGGCCCAGACATTTCTCTTTGCCCCCAAAATGCACCCTGTCCTTTCACAGCTTTATGCTTTTATATGTGCATTTGGGGGACCATGGAAGACCATGTTCCCCTTTTCATTTTCTACTCCACCACTTTCAAGACCTGATTCCAATATTACCTTCGTGTGAACACTTCCCTGAATCTCCCAGAGTTAATTGAGCTCTCCCAGCAATGGGTTAATAGCTCTGTCCCAGGATCAACCATGCAGTATTATCATCATTTTATATCACATAATTATCATTATATATTATATCATATCATTATACTTTTCTCCCCAGATTGTAAGCTGCATGAAGACAGGAATGCCATATCGCCTAGCTCCGCCTCTCTCCCCCTTCCTCAAATCCATAGACCAGTTCTAACGTCTAATGTACATCCTAAACTCTCAAGAAATGCTCTTTTATCTACTTTCCCTTTGGATATTCTTAGAGGAGAAACTATAAACTACTGGGAGATATACACGTATATATTTCTTTTTTTAAGTTGTTATCCTGAATGATGACAACACAAAGCCCTGTTAATATACATTGCTTAGAAGTGACTTATTTTTTTTTTTTAAGATGTTATTACTTCACTCACTCTGCTATTTATGTGGGTGCCCAAGATCCTTGAATGCCAGGAGGAGGCAAAGGGCAAAGTGCTGCTGGGAACCTCTCACAGCAATAAAAATGGTGCATCTGCCATCTAGCGGTGACGATGTGTAAATGCACCTGGGCTTTAAAGAAATCTGGAGGGCCAGTCTAGGGTGAACACGAAGTGAAAATAACACCTAATATGTACTGAGCTCCTGCTCTGTCTCAGGCAATGTGATAAGTGCTTTATATGGATTGTCTCATTTAACAGTCAAGACAATAATATGCAGTAGACACTACCTTTACACCCATTCTAGAGATGAAATCTTTGAGGCACTGAAAAGTTAAGATTCTTAACCCTGGCAGCCTGACCTAAGAGTTCACACCCTTAACAATTACAGAATAATAAATGATGGTCAACTGAGCTACAAAGCTCTGTGCAGAAGCACTAATTTCTGTCTTTATATATAATAATTATTAAAAAGTGTTTATAATTTTAGAGTTGGAAAAACACATTCACATTTGTTTTATCTTTACAACAACCCAATTGCTATCATCCTTGTGTTACAGATGGAAGAACTCTGTCTCAAGAGAAAGGAAATAATCACTAAGGTCTCACAGCCAGTAACTGACAGATGCAGGATTCAATCTTGGGTTTTACTTTCCAAACTCCATATTGTATCCACTGCATTTCATTTCAAGTATATGTCATAAAGAGTTTTTCAAGGCTGTTTTTTTAAAAAAAATAGGTTTTCATTCTTCAAATGTTTAGTGCCCCGGTTTCCTTGAAGGTTGAGTGAATTGAGGGTTTAAAGGAGAGCCTGGGATTATCAGAGCGCAAATGGCATAGAGTCACCAGTTCTCTTTTCTCCCAGAGCCTGTCCGGTGCCCAGTACTCCAACTGCCAGAATATTCATCTACCAACAAGTCACATAACCAGCACCAGCTTCCAGACCCAAGGAAAAACGTCTCAGTCTCTGAGCATGGCTGACTTTAAAATGTAATGTTTTCATTGTGTTGACAAACACCAAATGACTGATTGCCACTTCTTCCCGATATCCCACACGTCTTAGGAAGTCTGCTCAGACCCTGCTCGAGGCAGTCAGTCAGTGGGGAAGCGCTAACTAACCCCTGTGTCCACTGGTGCTCAGATCAGGGCTACATGCAAATTTACAATACAAATCTCTCCCTCTGATTATAGAATATGTTTTTTCCCTTCATTGAAATGCCCTTTCTGTTCATTTTGGCCACAACTGAAGCCTTCTCATCTTTTGTCTATCCAATAATCCATTTTACTCCTTCTTTTAAAATACATCCTAACTTCCTATTCTGCAGCCCCTAACCTCGAGGACCTTGCAGTCTAGTAGAATGATGTATACAAATTAAATCAATAGACAAGGTAATTCCAGCTTGTGCTAAGTGACAGGGAAGGAAATGAACATCTGATGGATGGAGAGTAATGGTGCTAGGTAGCACCCGTATTCTGGACATTTGAGCTGAGACCTGAATGAGTAAAGGGGCCAGGGAAGGGAGGAATGACCATTAGTGGGAATATTTGTTTGAGCTCCTTTCAGACTTAATGTACATGGACTATCGTCACTGCAGTTACGCCTCTAATCTCCTTCCTATCTTCTCATCTTCCCATCTATCCTCCTCTCTCTTGGCATTTATAGTCTAACAGTACACATCCTTATGTAGATTTATGCTACCTGACCCTGATGTTTGAGCATCATGCTTACATGTAAACTCCTTAAAGCTCTATTTTCAAAGTTCTTCCTATTTCTACCTCTCTTGACTGCCTCGGTGTGGTGGAGTGAATAAGAGAGAAGTAACAACAGATTTTTGTGGTGAGAGAAAGGAAATGGAAAAGAGGTAAAAAGATATCTGAAAGAAATGATTCTGGATAGGCAATGGGTTTGATTATAGAAGGCTCAGGGCAGATGAGAAGTATATGATCACAACATGGGCAAGTAAAATGCCTCTCAGGAGTAAGAATTTCAAGTGATAGAAAACTAGCTGTTCTCTTAGCACATGGATGATTTTGAATGACTTGCATTTTGTGACAGCAGATGAGAATTAAACTTAAATATTTTGCTGCCCACAGAAATCATCTCTTTATCACAGCAGTGACAAGCGTGTGGGTTGTTCTTTGGTGAGGTACAAAGAGCCTCAATTACCATCCCTTCGTTGAGGATATATTATGTGAAGGAGAATTCAAAGGGTCTCCATAAAAGTAGAATTTTCTTATTCGATAATTTTGTGCTCTGTATTTTCACATCCCATTGCCTCACTTTCTTAATCCCTTCCATGATATACAAACTAACTTAAAAAGAATGACCAAAAATCCCCTCATTTTTCTGTATTCTTCTTCAGCTAACAGAGCCAGAAAATCCTTCACAGAGGAAACAAGCTAGATTACATTCAAGCTCACGCACCATCAACACAGTTGTCAGCCATGGAGCATGTTCATTACAGTGATGGTATAAGAAGCAAAGTGAACACAGCTGGATTTTTGAGATCCCAGGTTGAGTCTGCAGGGCTGACTGTTAGAAATAGCATCTTTTCACTTATACACTGAGAAAATTTGACCTGGAAGTCATTGAGGGGGAATATGGAAGCCCCATGATGTCACTCTTATTGAGTGACTTTTCTGTTTCTTAGCTTTGGTTGAACACAAACAGCAGGCAGCATAAGTAAAGTGATTATTACAGTAACATTTAGAGATACGCAATTACCTGATGTTTGGAGTTTTGTAACAGATATGTTTCTTTCAGATAATTCATAATCTTGAAGCTTTTTTCAGAATAATTAATTCCACACATTAAAAATTGTGGAATTAATTCCACACTTTAAATATTCTTTCCTCTTCATTACCAACCGCCCCCCCCCAACTACTCTTTCTCTTTTCTAGAAAACCACTGTAGCTAAACAAGACTCACCAGGAAAGAAATGCAATTCATAGTTATAATCACAGCAGTAAAAGAATTCCTCTAATTTTTTGTCTTTTATGGATCTTTGGTTGAGGATTGAATTTTTATTGTGTTCATTTTTAAATGTCATATTTAGAATTATTTTGTTTGAGCTCTTGAACAAGTGGACCTTGGTTTCTGTTCCAGACGTTATCGAAATGCAAGCCAAGGTGTTCCATATGCTCCCTTTTTACTTAATCGCTTAATCAAACCATTCTCCTGGAGGAAAGTAGATCACTTCCTGTTCTTCACTGTCCATTTAATTAATCGGTTCTCTCCATGGTGGGTATGAAATTACTGTTTGAGATTAGTTCCCTGAAGAAAGAATGAATATAATATCTGCATATATGTGTCTTTCCATCATGCACACATCCTCTCTCCCTCCTATCACATCATGTCCTACACAGCCGGCATCTACCTGGCAATGTCACAAAACACACATGTTCCCTTCTGGACACTGAGATCAAAGTAGAGTGTCCCTGGATCTTTTCTTAAATGTCTCAAGACTCCATTTGAGGGCGTAGACTTTTCATCTCATTCTAGCTTTCAGTTCTCTGCAATGGAAACATTCTTGGAGAAATATACTTTAAAACATCCATGCTTATTTCTCATACAAAAAGCCCACGAGATGAATCTTGAGCTACTGTATCCATTTCAGCCATTTTCCTTTTATCCAAAGTAAAAATTTATAAATTCTATAAAAAACAACTATGCTCTTTATTTTGTAATAACCTGTAAGGTAAAAAAGCATCTGAAAAGACTCTCCTCTCTCTCTCTCTCTCTCTCTCTCTCTCTCTCTCTATATATATATATATATATATATGTATATATAACTGAATCACTGCACTGTACACCTGAAACTAGCACAACATTGTATATCAGCTATACTTCAATTAAAAAAAGTAAAAATTTATTTAACATGTTACCATATCCTGACCCATTCTGTGGTTTTTTTTCACCGGGCTCTTGTGCTTTTGCGAATCATTATGAACCTCAATTAAGATGTTAAAATTCTCCATGGTGACCCTCTTTTGTCACTATCTTCTGGCACTTCCTCCACACTGTCCTTTAAAATATTTAAAGGCAAAAAAAATCACACGCTTAGCTTATGCAATGCTCTTTACCTTTGCTGAGTCACAAGATAAAGGGCCAAATCTTTATATACTGTAAACTGCCACAGTATCTGGTAGGTCCACATGTGTCAGTTGTCTATTTTAGAAGTTGGAAATGAAGATGCTTTTTATCATTTTCAAATGTACATTGCCAAACAATTGAGAAAAAAAGACTCAGAGAAGAAATGTATCAGACAAGATGAGATATGTGTCCCTTCTGATTTTAATCAGGCAGAGACAGTCTGTTCTGTCCATGTGGTGCACTGCCTGGGGCCAGCCAGTTGCTGCCCTGGGAGAGCCTGGCTGGCTTGCTCTCTCTCTCTCTCTCTCTCTCTCTCTCTCTCTCCTCTCTGTGAGTGTGTCTCTATCTCTCTTCTGTGCCTCGCAGTCAAGCCAACCAGCCTCATGCCCCAAGTGTCTGGCTAGTCCACCAATTCTGAATGATTCTGAAAGATTGGAGTCTGTGTCTCAAGTGATCACCAAATGGGCCAGATGACGTTGCAACCCAGAAATTCAGGAGAATTAACTCCTCATGTGTGAACTCTGACCAGTGGGTCAGGAGATGGAGAGCTGGGTAAGTATTGTCTGTCCTTTAGACAGCTCATGAACTGTTCTGAGGTTCTGTCATGTAGTCTGTCCAGAGAGGTATCATGCTTCCTACTAAGCGGAACTTCTAGGTCTTTGCAGCTCATCATAAAGCTCAGGTTGAGCAGTAAAGTACCACATTGCATTGCTTCCTGTTTTTTCTGTTTCCTGTCCTCTTTCTCACTCTCTTTTCCTTTAGTTTGCACCTCTAAGTAAAGTATCAGCACTTAATTCTTGCCTCAAGTTCTGCTTTCTCAGGAGCTCGGGCAAAGGCAAACACAATAAAAACAAAAGGCTTATTTCTCTTTTTCAATGTGAGAGTCTATGAAAATTACCGAGAAACGTTAGCCTCAGTGTTAGACTCTCCAATGGCACTTTTACCCTATATTTATGAATTTCAAAGTTTGACTTAATACTCTAGCTGATATGGGAGTGTCCTAACATAAATTATTCAGCTCCTGATTTCGTCGAATACTCATATTTGGAATGTTAAGAGGTCTATGCTTTTGTTCATGGTTTTAACAAGTCATTTAGTTAAAATATTTATTTTTGAACCTATATCACCTGGAAAATGTTAACTTTATAGTGGAGAATGCTGGCAGACGCTGGATTAATCAAGTGATCAAGCCGAACGTCATCAGCATTGAAATAATCGAACATCACGTGCCTCGTAATGTAGAGAAGAACAACACATCACCAATGTATCACTATAGACTACTACATCGGTAGTATTCCTGACCAAAATACATTATATGAATCTAACCAGGCGAAAGCAACAAACAAGTCCAAATGGAGGCATATATTCTAAAAAGTAAGTGGACTCTACTCTTCAAAAATACAAGGTCAAGAAAGATAAGTAAAGCTGAAGAGTCCTTGTTTATTTAAGGAGGCTAAAATGACATGACAAATAAATGCAGTGCATGCTCCTTGATTGGACTCTGGAGCAAGGGAAATAACTCTAAAGGATAACATTGGAACAACTGATGAAATTCCAATGTCATCTGTGGGTTCCATAATATAATTGCATCAATGTTAAATGATACCTGGATGACACCCAAGGGGAGAAATTTTGGGTAGAGCAGTTCTCAGGAGAGGCAAAGGGTTGAAGAAAGAATAGAGTGTGTATGAGTGAGTGTGTGCACACGCGTGTACTTATTACTTAGTGTACTATCAACTATGATAACAAACCAACCTAAAATTTCCAGAGGTGTAGAATAGTTTATTTCTTGCTCATGTGACAGTCCACGTAGCTGCTTCTGGCTGACGGGCAGCTTTCCTCCACGTGATGATTCAGGCACCCCCTCCTTTCCGTTTTAGGGCTCCACTAACCCTTAGCATCTCACAGTCCTCTATATTTATCAGAGGGGAGAAGAGAATGGATAAGGTGCGACTGCTTCTAAAGTCGCTGGTGGGCTACACATCACTCCCATTCACGTTGCGTTGGGAATAATTAGCACTAGATGGGCAGCTGCCTTCTCCCAATAAGAAAACCCCATGGAAAGTGGAGCACAGATTTCTTTGCAGATGGGGTAACAGAGGGGAAAGATTTTCCTGTGTGGTGTAATGTGCAGTAAAATAACTGCTATTTATCGAGCACTTACTATGTGTCAAACGTAATGCTGCAAGTTTTACATGTCATTCACTCAAAGTTCCTATGAAATAAGAATCGTTACCCCCATTCTAAAGAGAAAAACCCAGAAGCCTTCTGAAGTGAAAAGCAGCTTGCCCAAGGGCACATAACTGGTTCATAGTATTTTGAAGTTTGCCTTGCTCTCAATCTCCTGTGGTGGTTACACTTATGAATGTAGGATGGAGAGCCTGAATCAAATCTTGACTCTTGGGCTTCCCTGGTGGCGCAGCGGTTGAGAGTCCACCTGCCGATGCAGGGGACACAGGTTCCTGCCCCGGTCTGGGAAGATCCCACATGCCGCGGAGCGGCTGTGCCCGTGAGCCATGGCCGCTGGGCCTGCGCGTCCGGAGCCTGTGCTCCGCAACGGGAGAGGCCACAGCAGTGAGAGGCCCGCGTACCGCAAAAAAAAAAAAAAAAAAAAAGAAGTTATTCCAAATCAAGTGAGATGATGCATATATGTGACCAGAATGATGCCTGGTATTCAGTAAGAACTTGGTAAGTCTTAGATACCACATTTCTCAAAAGATCCTTCAGACCTCTGGTACTTAAAGAGACCATCTTTGTTCCCAAGAGAAAATAAGAATCAAAGAAATTATCCAGCCAATTCAATTCAAGAGAGTAAATACTAGCAAGAAAATAAACAAATAAATAGCTGATGTGTCTGAGTTGGGATAAAAATTCTGGATAAAATTGAGATTTTTGTTTTGGTTTGATTGTTTTTTTGGAGAAATCTGAATATTTTAGGCTTCATCTATTTTGTGATGAACACCTGGCTCCAGTCTCCTTTCTATTTTCTTACAGTTTAGCTAGAACTATCGTCTCCATAGCTTTTCTTGTTGTGACAGGAGCCTGATGCAAGATATTGGGAAACCACGGGCCTTGACAGGCCCTAGGGAGAGCTCAGCTTCGAGCTTCCAATGGGAGAAGTCATTAAAGTACAGCAGGACCTGACGTATTTTAGAAATGTTCACGTACGTGGGAAGATCCCAGCTTAAAAAGTAATAATTTTTTTTAAAAAAGCCCAACTGCCTGGCTGAACCTCCAGATGATCTGGCTTTCAGTTCGTTTAAGGTTTATTTTATGACATTAGAAACATGAGAACATGTGTTATCCGGCCTGGGGAGGAAAACAGCACCCCTACATTCTAATCATTTATTTCACCAATCCAAAGGAAATCTCTTAAGGCTTTAAAAGGTTGGGTTAACAACACTGGAAATATTTTTATTTTTCACACTCCTCTGGTTTTCTTGGTTCCATCTGGGACCAGAAGCCAGCATGCTGAAATACCAGGAGAAAGGCAGTCCTCAAACATTTCCAGCCTGCCGAGAGGCAGGAAATAGCAGAAAGCTCAGAAGGGCAGACTCTCTTTACTGCTTTTACAAGATTTCCAGGCTAATTTAATATGTTAACCAATTTGTATAGATACTGCTCAATGTGACTTGGGAATACCCAAGTTTTGAAACGTGTTAGGGTTTTTGTGTTGCCCAAATGAATATTCATCTTTATTGTCATCGTGTTCAGTGTTGATATAAATGATATCATTTTTATTTACGTAACAACGTTCTTGTGGGAATTCCAGCATCTTTAAATAACACGACTAGGGCAATTATTGGCTCTCAAATTGTCTCAGCATATCAGAGTCGAGATGGAAAGTTATAATTTTTTAAGAGACAAGCATGATATGGGTTTCAGTTCACTGACAAATGCAGCTAAATCTTTATTTAGTTATATGCATAAATGCAAGAAAAAGTGGGAGGAATACCAATTGTTTAAGAAAACCAAAATGATTTAGCAAAGAATGTAAAAAAAGTCTCAATATTTTCCGCACATAAGTAAACTCACCAACTCAAAGTTCTCCAAATATGGCTTCAGAGTGCTTTGGAGGAGCCAGAGCCAACTCTCATGAGTCAACAAAATAAAAATACCTTAAGGGAATGATTTAATAGCTACTTCCCATTCCTGGTTGTAATAGAATAGGTCTCATTTGTTTTTCTTTTTTTTTAAAAACTACAAGACATTGTGAAATTGGGCTTTGTTTGATGCTTGGACCTTTTCATATACTCGTATGGAAAAATATGAGAGACTCCAGGGAAAGGAATAATTCGCAGCAGCAGCTCTTAGTCATAAGGGATTTACAGATCCTGGAGATCAATGAGACGAAGTTTTTACACTTTCCCCAAAGCAGTGCAGAAACAATGGATTTAATTCACACCAAGCATGCATTTGTATGAGATATGTTCATACTGAGTACTTTTAACTCATTAACATGCTGAAGACAGGACTTCTCTCTGTGATGCATCTCATATAACATCTCTAGTAGGTTCTAGCCACCGTTCAACATGTAGGGAGCAGCCAGTCCCAGATACCAGAAACTGGGCTCGGTCAGCCCATGGCTTCCTCACCATTTTTGATGAAATGATTAATGTGTGTATCGTGTCATCAAATATTTATTAGCTTTCTACTATATGCGTTAGATGAGCTTATGCTTTAGGTATCCAGGGATCTCTGTCTTTAGGGAGCTTAGAGTGTCACGAGAAAATGCAGACAATACAAACAGGAAATTATAAATATGGAAAAGTGCTGAAAAAGAACAGAATATGGGGTGGGAGAGGAGGGTTCAGGGAAAACCTATTCCTTTGTATAGTAATTAATGTGGAATCTGGTTTCATTAAAAGAACTAAAGAAGAGCATTCCAAGGGACCGTATGCTCCACGCATGTTACAGGATAGTGTGTGATCTGGCCAGATCAGCTTATCCATCAGAGAAACAGCGAAGGTGTGTCATCTATCTTCTGACCTGAACCCATTGGGCTTCTCTAAGAACGTTTTTGAGCCCCTTAACTCAAGCTATGGCTCACTCTCTTTCTTATTTACCTACCCGCTTCACCACCACCACTCCTGGGGAAAAGTCCAGCCAAGTGTTCAAGCCAAGTGCTTTCCCCATGGTCCCAACAACATGGCCTCCCAAGCCCACACTTCTCTGGTACCATCTTTTCCATCATTTCTAAGTCTCCTCATAATTTCAGAAGGTATAAGTGACTTTTTCCTAATAATGAAATCACAAAAATGGACAAGTCTGAAAAGTTGAAGGGTCATAAAGTCCCCATACCTTTGTTAAACCAAAGCTCCATGTTCCCAATTCATGTATGGTCTGATTCTCATTGAACCAGGGTGGAAACAGTAGGAGAGTGGTTAAGGAGTTGAGAGCGGGGTCTCTAGGAAGAATAAGACTGCCTCAAAGCCACAAGGAGACGGGGTCCACACGTAGGACAAAGAGAAGTTAAGGATGAGATTGCATTTATAGCCAGGTGAAAGACTGAAATTAGACTTTGAACTTCTAGCTTTCTTCCTAATGCCTATTTCTTTATAAACTTGCTTCAGCTACTTAGGCTAGGATTTCAAGAAGGGGAATCACTTCACATAACTCTGAAATTTAATTTTTAATAATGTTAAACCAAGAATTAAAATAAACATTAGCAATCAACTTTGAATTTTTACCTGCCTAATGTAAGAACCAAATTTTACTTGTAAGGCAGTAAATTGAATTAGGATTAATATGCAATATTAGGGAACCACCTGCCCTGCTTAGACTAGGGAAATAAGCCATTATAACTTAATTATAGTACATCTCTTAAAAAGTTGGCACCAAAGAAGGAGGGAGAAACACCTTTAAGAAACTATGCTTGTCCAGTTTTCTGATCTCAGTCAAGATCTCCTTTTATTGACCACACCACAAAACCACTAAAATGTTTCTCAAAAGAGAGTAGCCAAGCTAGTTAGTGACCTCACCCTATCACAAGTGCTGGCTGAATTCTTTCCCTTGTATATAGTTCCCTTGTGAAAAACATTTATAGTGGTGCTTTTTTTTTTTTTTTTTTTTTTGCGGTACGCGGGCCTCTCACTGTTGTGGCCTCTCCCGTTGCGGAGCACAGGCTCCGGACGCACAGGCTCAGCGGCCATGGCTCACGGGCCCAGCCGCTCCACGGCATGTGGGATCTTCCCGGACCGGGGCACGAACCCGCGTCGCCTGCATCGGCAGGCAGACTCTCAACCACTGCGCCACCAGGGAAGCCCTATACTGGTGCCTTTTAAGGCTTAGAATTAAGTAGCTCTTTCTGCCTTTTTGCAGAACTCATAAATATTTCTGTGCTTTGATATATACGTTTTAGGCCCTGAATTTTTGATACTAGGACTTTATCAATATAAAAGGTACACATTTTTAGGTGGTTTGATCATTCTGTAAGCATAGGACAAGGATGCAGAATCTTATCCTTCACAGCCATCATTGCCTGAAACTAACAGATTTATCTTATGAACTTACAGCTCCATTACTCTTGCTATTGAGGGTTGTTACATTTAGCTTTGTTTTGTGTACAGATAGTTACTGAGGTAAAAACATCCAGTTTTTATTTAATAAACTTGTGAGCTCAGCATTAGAGATACCAGGATAAATAATATATGGGCCTTGCTCATAAGATACTCATGCCTAGTGGGAAGAGACACAAGGAAACTCAGATGTTATGAGTGAAGTGGGGAAATGGAGGATGCCAGACTACATGGTGCTTGGCCAGTGTCCCAGCACATGAATAGGGGTTTAAAGGGAAGAACATTCCTAGAGGAAGAAATAGCATCGTAAAGGAATGGGGGAATGAAAGAACATGGTATATTAAAGGACATGAAAGAGGACTGTGGAAATGAAAGATGGGGTCCGTACAGGGAAATAGAGATGAGTGGACAGGTCATAGGATTTGCATTACAGGGGTAAGGAACTTGGGTGTTTCTTGAAGCCCCTGGAGAATCACAGAAGGACTCTAGGCAGGAGAGCAACATAGTACATTTCTAATTTAGAAAGCTGTCCCTAGTGGCAAGGTTGGAGCAGGTCAAGTGGAAACAAAGGCTCTTTGGGCACATATTGTGCTAGTGCTGGAGAGAGGTGAACATCTAAGTCAACGTGGGCCGTGGCAATGGGGAAGGAAGAGGGCTGTGGCATCCTTAGGAGCTGGTAACCGGCTGGCTGTGGGGTGGAGGGATTCGGAGAATCTAGGGTACCTCCCAGAAGCTTTTGAGTTGCCTTGGATGCAGAAGAACATGGAGCAATTTGTCAGTGGGTGCAGTCTGCATTAGGGCCAAAGTGGATAATTAGAGCAATGCCCAAACTGCTCCTTGCCCGCTTACAGTAATAGCTAACAGGCAGTGTGGGCTGGCTCTGTGCCAGGCACTGGTCTTAGTATGCTCGGTGCGCACAGCATAAGGACGGAGAGCACTGACTCAGGACCCAGGCTGTCGGAATTTGAATCTTACCTTTTCCACTAACTGACTGTGTGACCTTGGGCAAGTTATTTAATCTACACCTCAGGCTCCTCGTCCATAAAGTGAGGGTGTTAATAATGAAACTGACCTCACAATGTGGTGATAAGGATTAAATAATTTAAGTAATTCACTCAGATTAGTGATTGGCATGTGAAAAAAAATGTCCCTGGTTGTTATTATTGTTATCACATGTATTAACTCATGCTAACCCACAAAATCTATAGAGATAGGTATCATCTCCTTTTTCACAGGAGGAAATTGAGGCACAGAGAAGTAGTAAAACTAGGATATCCAACCAAGCAGTAAGACTCAGAAGACTTTACTTTTTAACCTGCTTCACCGTAGTGCTCTGCTAAATTCAAGGGTATTAACTGGAAGGCACTGTTCCAGGTAGCAGTAGGTAGAGGACACTGTGGTGTAAGGAGAGAGGTCCCAACATTCACCATTGCATTGAAAGCAAACCTGAATTTGATTCTCCTCTGGAAGCCCGAATAGCTATGTCACCATGCTGGCTTCATGACAAGCGCTCAATACCTCTTAGTAGGGAGGCCAGAGACTCCCCACCCTGCTCTTTGACTATTTAGTGAGTCCTGTTTCCCTACACCTTGTGCCAGGACTGCCCAGACAAAAGAAATGCTTGTCCCACCACTGCTATAAATTAGCTTAATTTGTTCTACTTTCAGTGCTATTTTTTCTTTCTAAATAAGTAATAGCCTTTGCTAAATTGGGGGTTTTCAAACTTTACTTTTGTGTAAAGAGGCAGTTTAGTATAGTGGTTAAGAGTTTTAGCTTGGGAATCAGAAAGACTTATATGGCTCTGCCAATAACTAACCAAATTTAGCAAATAAAAGTGCTGGATGCTCAGTTAAATTTGAATTTCATATAAACAATGCATATGTATTTTTTTAGTATATTAATATATTTGGTATATTTCCTGGGCTATACTTAGACTGAAAAAAGAGTATCCGTTTTTTATCTGAAGTTCACATTGAACTGGGCTTCTTGTAATTTACCTGGCAACTCTATGTAGGACTTAACTTCTCAGTGTCTCCGTTCTCTTACCTACAACAAAGGGATAATAAAAGATAGTGACCGTGATTGATATTTGCTATAAAGATTAAATTACATAGTATGTGTTTAGCACAGAGGAAATGCTCCATATCTATTGATCATTGTTACTGTCATTCTGGGATGATGGTGGGATGATGGTAGGATGAAAATTGTGGGGAATTTCCAGTGCTGATTCTTTTGATAACATTGAAAAAGCTTTAGAATTGAGAATGGAAGGTGTTCTACCCAAGCTACCTTTTTGCATCTCAGAAACGGAAATATAAATCCAACTTCATCTTTCTGTCTTGTTCAAGAAGAACTGAGTAAATAGCTCTTATTTCCCAATGTAATTTTCATATTTTCTCCTAACTCTTCTGACCATAAACTACCTGCCAAGCTAACTTTATAAGGAAGGAGAGGTTCCAGGCAATTAGGCCTTTATCATTAAATATAAAGTAGAAGTAATATGAGGTAGTACTCATTAATCTTCCCCTATTTCCTTGGGAAAATTTGGTAAAAACAGATTCTACAAACTCAGCCAGCCATCCTTGAAGGCTATTTGCCTTGGACCAATTATATAATACACAAGAAGTATGCCCAATAATTAACTAATGAATTGATTTCTTTGGGAAACCATCAGAAGTGTCAGGGATTGAAGAATATTTAGATTGTCTCTATGAGTCCTACTGAAGAAACATCTGGTTCCTTTTTCTTCAATTAGCATGCACCCTGAAGGGTCCCCAAATCAAAAATGATTATATTTCATGTCATTTATGTGCCTTACAGTTTGACAAATTTAACTTGTGAGAATAAGTGATTCCGTGCTCAATTTACGTTGATCCCATTTTCATCCAAACATCCAAAGAGAGAGAACCATAATAGATTGATAAAAGCTGCTGATTGATCTATTGATTTCCAGACCTTAAATCTCCTAGGGAAGTCTTTGTAAAGTTCGTGTTCATAAAATTCTTGTTCTGCCACAAAAGCTCCCAGTGGATTGTGTTTCTCAACTACAAGGAGAATCATCAGGGACAAACCCAGAAAATGTTTCTTTAGTATACACTAGGCAGGAGGGCCTTCCAAATTCAGTCTCAATCTGGTTTCTTCAAAGGTTTATTTTTATTTCATTTTTGAAAACTTTTAATTTGAAGAGGGGGGAAAAAGCCCTTTAAAGCATAACAACCCGCAGTGATGTAAGTGCCTTTCTGTCTCATATATAATCATGTCTGTTTGGACGTGCTGTGTGTCATGTCCAGGGCTATGGTGCCACGTTGAGAACAATATTGAACTAAATAGTTTTGACAGAACAGCCAGACCTTTTCTTGGGTCTCCTGCTATATTGCATATCTGCTTTTTTGTACACAACGGGGTGAGTGAGTGATGGAAAGCTGAGAGTTCAATTGTGCTTAGAGTCCGAAAAGAGCCATCCATGGAACCTCTTTACTGATTTGCACTAACGCCTGTGGGACAGAGTACAGATGACTATATTTTCCAGGTTACCAGGTATAAGAAAAAGCAAAATCATTTTTCTAAAATGTGTACTCTAGTACAATAAACGCCGTGGGTTTTATCTATACAGATTAATATCAGCCTGTGTGGGCTGGGCTGAAAGGACTTGGTTAATCTAAGCTCCTCCCTTCCATTGCTTTACGGAGGTCGTTTATGGGTATTGGGTTGGATGAGTGACCTCTATGCGCATTTGTCTCTAGGCAGCATGTGGTGTGTATTTATTGACAAGGAGCTCATCTTTCTGATTGTATAATTTACTGAGATGATTTATTGAGATTTTTAACTCAGTAATACTAAGTGTTTATGCTACCCTCCCAGACCCTCACTCCTATCCCAGGGGGTAGCTCAGCTTGTAGTCCTGTGTGCCCCAGGGTAGAAACAAGAGGCTTTGTTTTCAAAAAGAGTTGAATTGACCCAAGGAAAGGAGAGACTCAGAGAGTGGGAAGGCAGAATCTACCAAATTGGTACATATTTTCCAGGAGACACAAGGAAAATGGGTTCTGGGGTCTTCCATGAATGATAGACCTATATCAGGCTTCAGAGCAGCATTGAGATAGATGACAAACATCTAATGGGGCAATAGGTAGGTGCTGATGGGACCTCATCCTAAGGGCAACGACCCTTTGAGTCTCACTAAAGGATCATGGTGACCATGCTTGCACAGAGGGAAGGACCTGCTTACCTTGTACTGGCCACAGAGGCTTGTTCAATGACAACATGGCATTACTCAGTTACTCCAATGCACTGAGGACTGAACCTCATTCAACCCATAGTAACAATTATCTTCACTCAAGTGTCATTTTGACTCTGTCACCTTTTGCAGAAGTTTTACTATTACTAGGAAATTTAGAATCTCTTCATCTTGGGTTTGAGGTCTTCCCAGCGTGTATAGTGGCTAAAAACTTTTAAATTAAGGTTGCAATTTGGCAACTCATGGCTGAATTCAATTAGTATATGTTTTGTTTAATTAGCATGGAGTTATTCAAATTTGAACAGCATTTAACTTTTTTAATCAGAAGATTTCTTATAAAAATCTGGATTTCTGGCTTCTTTAAAACAAAAAAAATAAAAGAACAGATAATCTGACATCATTAAGCCCATATTCCCACTATATCCATCTCTCGGAGTTGGATACTGAATGTGACGGAAGTTTTCCAACAAACTACAATTTTTTTCTACTCTCTTGTTTCCCTTCCTGGGTCTGCTTCCTTTGTTTGCATATGTTACATGGTCTTTGGAGGTATATTTGTTTGCAATTTCTTTGAACTGAACAGAAATGGATGGGTTAACTGAAATCAAGGGCGAAGTTCAAGGACTGAAGTGTGAAAAACCCAACTCTCAAGCAAAAGCCATGGTAAGTTCAATTTAGTTTACTGACTGGGGCTAGAACCATGGAGATCAGAATCTTAAGTGGAGAGACACAGTGTATTAATAATGTGTTAATATATTAAGTCTATTGCTAGGTAACAAATTCCCCAACACTGCATGACTTGAACCAACAGCAATCCGTTTTCATCGCTCACGGTTTCTGTGAGTCGGGAACATGACCGTGGCTTGACTGGTCAGTTCCGGCTTGGGTTTCTCATGAGGTTGTAGTCACAGCAGTTGGGGGAAGGGTCTCACGAAGACTTCTTCACCCGTGGGTCTGCAGCCTGGGGGCATCCTCTCAGCCGGGAGATCTGGGGCTCCTCAGTCATGGATCTCTACCCCTATGTGATCTCTCCACCTGGTCTCCCCAGCATAGCCATCATCGGTCCAAGGCCAAGTGTCTCCAAGGAAGAACACCAGGTGGTGGTTGCATCTTTTCTCTGACAGCCTCTGATACTCCATAACTTCATGTCTGCCTCACTTTAAGTGTTGGAGCAGTCACAAGCCTGCGCCCAGATTTGAGGGAAGGGAACAAAGACTCACCTCTTGGTGAGGGGGAATCAATCTCATTGTAAGTAGAGCATGTGGGATAGGAGCTGTAGACCGGTGGCATCCACCTTTGGAAAATGCAGTTTGTCACAAGCAAAAACAGAAAATAAGTCAGGAACCCAGAAAATCTGAATGATATAAAAGCAAATAAGAATTCAGCTTTCCTGGGACTTCCCTGGCGGTCAAGTGTTTAAGAATCTGCCTGCCAATGCAGGGGACACAGGTTCAATCCCTGGTTGGGGAACTAAGATCCCACATGCCCCAGGACAACTAAGCCTGAATGCCACAACTACTGAATCTGCACTCTCTGGAGCCTGCGCGCCACAATGAAGAGAGAAGCCTGCGCACCGCAACAAAGAGCCTGAGTGCCACAAGAGACCCCGCGTGTCGCAACTAAGACCTGACGCAGCCAAATAAATAAATAAGTAAATATTAAAAAAAGAAAAAAAAGAATTCAGCTTTCCCGATAAGAACAAGAAATAGAAAAGAAAGTCTGGGGACTGACATACCTGCTTGTCTGTGTTGGTTTGGTTTTTCTCCACCAGACTGTAGCCCAAAGATGAACTTGGGCATGCCCAGGCCACTTGACATCACTGGGTTCTGAAACTGCCTTGCAGCCCTACCCTGGACAGTATCATTTGCTATGACCCAGTTCTCCACTTCAACTAAACACACTGCCTCACTATCTCCTGTGCACAATTAGTCCCTCAGCCGCTGCCTCGCTCCTCTGATCTGGGTTGCTCGCCCCTCCTTCACTCAATCTGGGCCCCTTTCTGCCTTTAGAATTCAGGACCAGACTAGATCGGGCACGTTCAGGGTGGTATGGCTGTAGACGTCCATAAAAAATTATGCCATTTGTAGTGACGTGGATGGACCTAGAGATGGTCATACTGAGTAAAGTCAGACAGAGAAAGACAAAAACCATAGGATATTGCTTATATGCGGAATCTAAAAATATGGTACAAATGAACTTATTTACAAAATAGGAATAGAGTCACAGATGTAGAAAACAAACTTATGGTTACCAAGGGGAAAAGAGGGGAGCAGGATAAATTGGGAGATTGGGACTGACATATACACACTACTATATATAAAATAAATAACTAATAGACTTACTGTATAGCACAGAGAACTCTACTCAATACTCTGTAATGACCTATATGGAAAAGAATCTAAAAAAGAGTGGACATATGTATATGTATAACTGATTTACTTTGCTGTACACCTGAAACTAACACAGCATTGTAAATCAACAATAGTCCAATAAAAATTTTTTTAAAAAAGAAAAGAATCTCATGCTTCATAGGTAATAATTAATTTCATCTATTAAAAGAAAGCATATAAGGCAAAAAAAAAAAAAAAAACAAACAAACAAGAACTCAGGACCAAATTCTCCTCCAGGTGACCTTTCAGCTCCTACAGGACACTCCCTTTAAGAACCACCACATAGCGTCCAGATTACTTAACATGGTAACCGATCCCTTACTATTTATATACTTTTTGAAAATGTGAGTACGTTTTAAAAATTATTATTCCCCTTTCTCTCCATTTGAATAGAATATTTGACATATAAGGAGCCTCCTTATTCTCATTTTGCAGATGGGGAGACAGAAGCCAAGATGGGTGAGTAGCCTGCCCAGCCTTACAGAGCTGAACTTGGCAGAGAAAGGCCACAGCCTGTACCTTCTGACTTGTGGTTTGGAGCTCTTTTTGGATTTGTGGTTTGGAGCTCAGGGGTCAAAATCAATGGGCAGCCCATAGGCCTGAGCAAGCCTGGCCCACAGACATGTCTTGGTTGGCCAGCACACAGGGTTGTCTTTTCTTTTCTTTTCTTTTTAAGCCTTTAAGTGGGGCACATACTTTACAGTTCTCTGCAGCCTCCACTGATCTCTCCCATCAAGTCACTCACATAACTCATTACCTGCCCGGCCTCTGAAGGCATTTTATTTTCTGCCCCCCTTCCCTACTACAACTTTGTATACTTCCTAAAGGGAAGACTTTTACTCAATAATAACAGCTGACACTTGTTGACCTTCTACTATGTACCAGACGACTTACATGCATTAACCTATTTGGTACTCACAGCACCCCTATTGTTATCCCCATTTGATAGATGAGAAAACTGAGACATGGAGAGGTTAAGTAATTTGCCCATTCTAACACATAGTAAAGACTGACAACTGGAATTTGAATCCAGGCAACAGACCTCATAATCTTAACCACTCTGCCGAAGAAAGTCTTTAAATAGACAAAGGGCCACCATCGTGAACTTGGTGGATCTAATCAACATTTTCTTAAAGTAGTCACTATATTTTCAGATTTATAAAATCTATCTGTAGGTTGATATTTGAAAGAATTGGATGATAGGGCATTAATGCCTTAATGTGGCTCGTCTGCTAAGTGAGATATCACTGACCACGCATCATGCAAGGTGAATTTCACTACCTCAAAAATGCCTACCATCTGGGTTTGATTTTTCAGACTAAATCTCAGATTTTAAGCATTTTAACCAAATCACCATCTACATCTTTATTTTAGTCTCCAAATGCTTTTGTGGCTAGTGTAAAGAGGAATGGAATTTGAAAGTGTCCATTAAGATTACTACCGCATAATGGGAACTAAGGTCTACTATATAAATCTAAATCCCTCCAATAAATTTTAAAAAAGATTTACTGCTCAAAAGTAAAAATATAAATCACTCTCATTTTCTAACTCATTGCTGTGGATGATCATACTCAGCGTGGTGAGAGATCACTATATTATTCTGGTTATAGTACGACGTCTAAATTTTCCAAGTGGTCTCAACTTCCCAGGGGATTTACTACTTCATGTACTTGCCAAGATAGAAGGTATTTCTGCATAATTCCTGTAGCTGAACATTACTGATGCTCTAAAGGAGTGGGACACTTAATATGTGTGGCTAGACCAGCTGGATCAGTTATTGACATGAATTATGATTTTTACACCAAACCACTGAAGAGACCCAATTAGAAAATGGATCACTTTTGAAGAGCCAGTCTCCTTAATCTCTCTTATTTACAGAACAGGATTTGGCAGTAGGGGTTATTCACAACAGGGTCAGATAATGACCAAACTAACGCATCTGAATGCTTACAGAGAACAGAGAGCCATTTAAAAGTTTTTTTGAACAAAGTGAGTGACATGATCAAAGAAGTGCTTGGGGAAGGTTAACCTGGCAGCAGTATGTAGAATGTTCTCCATCATGTGATTACAAGAAAATGGGTCTATGGACAGAAAACAGTAAATTAACTCATGTCCGCCTCTGAAGAACAAACTAAGTTCAACAGCTATCAATCCAGACCAACTTCAGGTCCGTTATCCTGAATGCTCATATCACTTTCAAGTCATAGCTTTAAAACTCTGGATCAGAAGGACTTTGCCGAGTATATTTGGAGGTCTGGGGAGAAAAAGAGGAAGGAACCCTGAGAAACTGCAATGCAGTGAGAGGAGCACCTCGTGTGTCATAGCAATGGACCCGAAGAGGACCTGTGGGCCACAGTAAGTGTAACTTCATGGATGACCTTGTCATGGGTCCTGGGATTATTTTTGACTTCCTGTTATTTTCCTGCATACTTTGTTCCTTTCCAGATTATTTCTTTCTTGTGCCTTCTACGCGGATGCTGAGCCACCCAGGCAAGTTTTGATTGCTGTCTATACTGGTACAGTCTGGGAAATTTCTACTCTATCCAGTGCTGAGTGGGTGGGCTGTCATTTCTCAAATAACCTATTACCTGTATCTTAAGACATAAGAGCAGCCATCTTCTACCATGCTAATGCAAAATAGTTGACAACTCACTCGTATCCAAAATATTTTCCTAGCCTGTTTAGATGATACAAGGTTTTATTTTTGTATTGTTTCAAGAAAATCACCAGAATTGGGAACTGCTCGCACATGACAAATCCATGATTTTGGTACTTATATTTGGGCATCCAGCCAGGTCTCTTTTAAATCAGGGGTGAGGATACTCTTGTCCTCAGGGCAGCCCAGCCTTAAGACTTTTTACTGTGCCCCAGTTCTGCACGGCCTGTCTCAAGGCGTGAACCAATCGGCTGGAAAATAAACAGGCTGGGCAGCTGAGAGACTTCTGAGCTAATGCTTATCTCAGAGGAGATGAGTCTCTCTTACTTCATGTTTTTTCTTTGAATTTCCCCTCTCTTATTCATTCAGCAAACAGCCATTGGGACTCTATGGTACGCCCATATTGCACTAAGTGTTTGGGATGCAGAGGTAAAAAAAAGAGCGTAAGGTACGTGTCTCATGGGGTTTATTGCACAGAGGGAAAAGCAGATATTAAACCGATGAACAATCAACTGGATATGGAATTAGAAATTATGATAAGTTGTATGAAGGAAAAGAAATGGGATGGATAGGAGAGAGACTGAGATAAATTGATCAGGGAAAATCTCTGTGAAGAAGTGATGTTACACCAAAAGGATTAACAGGCACTAGTCACGTAAAGGGGTTTGTAGGAAAGAACATTACCAGCACAGGACACAGGAGGTGCAAAGGCCCTGGGGAGGGAAAGAGATGCTGGTAAGTGCAAAGAACTAAGTGACAGACTCTCTTTCTCTTCCTTTCTGTTTCTCTATCTCTCTCTGTCTCTTTCCTCATCCTTCATTATTTCTACTTTTCTCATATTACCTCACTTTTATCATATTCTTTTTGATACTACATATCATACATTATTGTATAACACACAAACAGTTGCAGAGAATTAGTGCCAGAATGCCAACCTGTATTTGCTATTACAAGTTAGGCAATACTTCTGGAAGGTCATTTGTGTTATCTATGACTTTAAGTATCACTGCAGGAAAATCACCTAATTTTACCAGTTCCAGAACCTCATAGGAAAAGATGTAAATCCATAAATCCATAGGCAGGAATCCACTGACATATCCAATGAACAGAGGGCCTTGATAAAAGCCACATTGCAAGGAAGAACAATGGAGCTTATGAAAGAAAACCAACAAAAGAAAAGAAAGACGAATTGATTCCCTAAATCTAGAACCTGAATGCTAGAAAAAAATTGTGACTTAATGTAAAGTGTAAGACTAAAGCAGAACTTGCTCTTAATCAGGTATCTGTGTTGCCTCTCTGCCCTGGAGGACAAGGCTGGCTTCAGAGACTGCCAGTTATATTACCAATCAATATCCATTGTCTCTTTCTGCCTTAGTGAAACCTCAGTTTTGCCTGGAGTGGTGGTATGCCCAGCTAAAAGACTAAATATCTCAGCTTCCTTTGCAACTAAATGTGATCATGTGACCAAATTCTGGTCACATGGTAGTGTTGTATGGGCCTACCAGAAAGACTCCTTAAAGAGAGCTGACTCAGCCAGGAGGTATGCCTCTTTGGCCCTTTCCTAATTTTCCTTCTTGCTGGCTGGAATGTGGCTATGATAGCTGGAGCTGTAGAAGCTGTATTAAATCACATGGTGACCTTAGAATGAAAATCATATGTTAAGAGAGTAGAGCAGAAAGAAGCAGCTTTAAGGCCTGGTGATAAAAGAACTTCCATACTAGCCCTGAACTGCTCACCTTGACATTCATGTTATATGGACAAGAAATACACTTCTATGTTATAGAAAAGTAGTGTTTTGTCTTGTGATTTCTTCTGTTTTAGGCATAAAGGATAATTTCTAAAATATGCAGCCCAACCTAACCTTGATTCATAGTTGCATGTTTGATTCAGTTATTATTATAGACAGCCATAATTTATTATTTCCCATGATTCAGTGGGGAAGGAATTAGGGCAGGACACAGCTGGGCCATTCTCCATTCTCTGGTTCCATGTAATGCCAGCTCGAGTCACTCATGTAGCTGCATTCATCTGAGAGCTTGGCTAAGCCTGGGACATCCAAGATGGCCACTCAATCTCCAGGACCTCTTTCCATGTGGCCTCTGGGCATTCAGAAGTTTTGCTTGGACTTCTAGAACGCCAGCACGGCCTTAAGTATTGAATAGAAGGAAGAGAGATCTGATAGGTCTTTTATACTTGTTCTCAGGAGTCCCAGAATATGAGTTCTACTACATTCCGTGATCAAATCCAGTCTCAAGACCAGCCCAGAGTCAAGAAGAGGGAAATCAAGTCACCTCTTCATGTTAGAAGCAGATTCATAAACAAGAATGACAGGAATAATTGGCAGCCGTATTCGAGGACCACTTTACCAAATTAGTAAAAATAAAATAATAATGTATCACCAGCCTTTTTAATCCCTCTGCTACAAAACTGCCCACTGAGAATTAGGTGGAGAAACTGAAAACTTATCCTAAGAGTACTATAAGGCTGGTGATGCAGGATATGGCAGAGAGGTTCCTGGGGGAGGTGAGAGGCAGGTCACCACCACCAGCGAGGTGGCCCAGGGTGCCGCGGATGGCATCAGTATGGAACAAGACACAGCAGAGGATACTAGGAGCAATAGCTAGGGCAGAACGATTCTAGAATCACAGGGACTGGTTCAAATTATATACGAGAGCTTCCTCCTCTCTCCTTTAAACCTCTTACTTCCATCTTCTGGCCTCAGCACAGACCCCTGAAGAGACTTTAGGGTTTGCGTCCTCAATTTGGAAGATGGGTCAATGCATCAGGTGTACCTAGTGGTATAAACTGTTAAAATGACCATCCTAAGATCCACAAACTGGTGATGTCTGAGGGACATTTAAGTTACACAAAGATATAATATTTGCATATTTTTCTCCTTAATTTAAATGTAAGTTTATTTATATAGTTTTTCCCAAGTATACTTACACACAGGAAAAAGTCTGAAAAGGTATATATAAAATTTTAATAGTTACTATCACTAGGTTATGAAATTACTAGGTGAACTATTCTTCTCTTATCTACATATTTTTAAAATTTCTCTAAATTAACATGTATTATTTGCCTAATTTTAAGTGCAGTTTTAGTAAAGATATGAAATTAACTATTTCATATTTCCCTGAGGAAAAAAAAATGAAGTGACTTCTCACTTATAAGTCAACTTTGACTATTTTTGCAGCAAACTGGTCGTCAACATTGGCTCGGTGTAATAGTAACACTCTTCCACAAAGACTCACAATCCCATGATATATATCTTGGGTGTTTCAATGACAAAGATTAAAGAAATTTCAAAAGAACCACGAGAAGGTTGAATTATTGAAATGGTAATGAAGACATGCCCTCAGAGAAAATTGCAGGGAGTCTTCACAGCTTTTAAGTCTTCATCTGAAAGACCTTTGCAGAATAAACAAAGTATTCGATTTCTGTTTCTCAAAAGGGCTGCTGGAATTTGAACTGATGCTCCCAGAGAGTATTTAAGGCACCAGTTAGATCACTAATCTGTATAATTTCCATTTGATATCCACCTGATCTATGTGTCCAAAATAAAAAGTTTTATGTAATTTCAAAACAAATGAATCTGCATAATTAGTCTATAGATGTATAAAATGTTCAATGAAGTAGGTTGGCCTGAACAGGAGGGGTAATATACTGATAGGAAGCACTGCATCATATTTACATTAAAAATTCACATTTCTACATATTTTAAATGGTGGTACCTTTAAAAGATGGTACTCCCAATGAAGTAAACGTTTTGGATGTTTACTATCCATCTCTTACATGTCCCTGTGATACAGATAATTACATATCTCCTTTCTTTAAAAAAAAACCCTATAGAGAACAACCAGATATTAATATCCTAAATGACTATAAAGTTACCTCTAGAAATATTTTGAATATGATATAAATGTATATGAATGTGTGTGTGAAATAAATGAGAGGAAAAACCAATAAACAGATAAATATCAAGATAGATAAATAGATGATAGACATAGATATTCCATAAACAACATACACTAGCATAAATGTACATTTATCAGGCCAAAAATTCCACCCATAATCAACATGTCTCCTAATAGATGAAGAATTATGCAGATTTTTAATGTTCGCTTATTAGTTTGACCTCTAAAATTATTTGAATGCCATGATATAACAATCAGAGAAAACTTCAACCTTTTGTGTCACTCCTGGAACACCAGAGAAGAGAGATCAAATACCTTGACCCAGATAGCTGATAGTTTTTCATTATGATTAAATTATTTTTTAAAAGTTGTCCTGTTCAGGAATGTGAACATGGCAGTCTAATTCCCATGTAGTGTGCTTGGGCTTTCATATGTTGTCTAATACCCATAGACCATATACTATAGGCTACAATAAATTCTACGTTGGCAAGTTCTTGAAACCTTTGAAAGGGAAAAGTCAGAAATTATGATGAAATGAGAATTCTGTTAATCCCCTGGGGAGAAAAACGGCACGTGCAAATACAATGCCAAGGTCTTCTTATAGTTTGCTGTGTTTTTGCCTAGTTTAATGACCGTGCGATGTAAAATTGTTGGTGCACCAGCCATTCACATGGTGCTGAGCTTGTATTTCCTCAAACTTTTAGACCAAAGAGCAGTTCCAAGTTGAACTTAAGGGACACTAATTTCTTAACAAGTTTCTTTACCCAACGCTCACTCAGAACATTCTTTCCAAGTCTCGCCAAATGAACAGTCCCCACAATTTTGATCCTAGTTTTAGCATGGTTAGGTTATTGTGATAAACAATCGGTTGCTAAAAGAAACTGACAGGGGCTTCTCTGGTGGCGCAGTGTTAAGAGTCCGCTTGCCAATGCAGGGGACTCGGGTTCGATCCCTGGTCTGGGAAGATCCCACATGCTGTGGAGCAACTAAGCTCGTACACCACAACTGCTGAGCCTCTGCTCTAGAGCCCGTGAGCCACAACTACTGAGCCCGTGTGCCACAACTACTGAAGCCCACGCACCTAGAGCCGGTGCTCCACAAGAGAAGCCACCGCAATGAGAAGCCCACACACCGCAGCAAAGAGTTGTCTCCACTCGCCGCAACTAGAGAAGGCCCGTGTGCAGTAACGAAGACCCAAAACAGTCAAAAATAAATAAATACATTTATATTATAAAAATGAGAAACTGACAATGCAATATGTCTAAAAACTCTGTTGATAAGATTCCTTGATCTAAATTTATAGATCTGATATACATTTTCATGGCAAAGTTTAACCGCAGAGTACCCATGGGCATGATAACAACAATGTTCCAACAGCTTGATAGTTTGGGTTTTAAGAGAAAAGAAGACAATTGTTGTCATCTCAGCATACAGAGAATATGAAGCAATAAGAGTCCAAATCTTATCAAGACTCATGCAAATCCAATACATGAGGAATTTCCCCAGCTCTGGACTGGCTTATTCATTCATTCATTAAGCAAAAAATGTATTGAGTTATCAGCTAGCAGAGACTATGGTGAGCCCAGTGAAGGGTACCGTGTTATAGAAAACACATCTTCTGCTCTAAAGCTCTTACCAATGAATGCAGACAATAATGTAGTAAGTACGGTGATAGTTATGCTGGTGCTCTGACAGCCAGAGGAGAGAAAAACCTAAATTTGCCTGGAGGAGTTGGGAATGGGTTCAGAGTAATGACATTTGAAATGGGCCCTGCCAGATGAGTAGGAGTTTACCAAAGAAGGTTGTGAGAAGGACATTCTAGGTGGAGAGAGCAACAGGAGCATGGAAGCTTAAAAGAGAACTGAACATGGAAAACTAATCAATAAAGTATACCTAAGGTGAAAGCGAAAGGACATGAAATTAGCGAAGAGCTACTTATATCTTTTTGGAACCGGTAGTATGGAGTCATTTAAAAGATGATAGCAAAAAGAGGTTTGTGCTTCCTTGTGAAGGCTGTTGCGTATTGCAGTGTTTCACTCCTTGTGTGGTAGGTAGATGGGTTACAGATGTGTTGAAACATTGGTCTCTTAAGCTCTCTTTGGGTCAGCCAGCAGAGTCCGGGTGGTCAGAGATGCCAGATGCATCACCTTTGGCCAAGAACAACTTCTTCCATTTGTCAAAGTGCACTCTAAAAATATTATCATCTTCTATACCTGTCATGGGGTGGAAAAGATTGTGAATCACTGGCATAGGAAGCTAAAGAGTATGCATTTTAGGCATTAGAGAGTCCCTGAAGGTCTTAGGCAGGAAAGTGGTGGCAGCAAGAGACTTTAGAGATGGGAAGCCAACCTCAGAGGTTATTACAATAGCCAAGAGGCGGGAGGGTGAAGACTTCAGCTGTTTCTCAGCTGTGTCACTTGTGAGCACTTTGTGTCATTCAGTTAAACAGAACTCATGTTCTGTGTGGCAAGGACTTATCTTAGAGACACAGAGACGCTGGGCTGTCACAGCAGGACCACAGAACTGATTTTTGTAAAACGGCTTCCTGTTGGGAATAAAAGAGAATATTTAGGTCTAACAATCAGGCTTTGGCTCACAAAATTACTACTTTGAGCAAAAAGGGTGAGGCCAAAGCTCTGCTCAACCTTTTGGGGTGGAGGCATGTTTCAAAAAGTAGCTTCTAATGAACTAAGAACCCAGTGGGCATATTGGCCCAGCCTGTGACCCAACCGATTGTCCATGAGAAGAAACTGTTTTGATAGAGACTAGAATGTAAACTCCATGACAGTAGGAATTTGGTCTGTCTGGTTTATTGGTCCTCATTGCCTAGACTAGGCATGAGACATGTAATAGATACTTGTTGAATGAGAGGATGATACCACGATGTTGAGTGTTGACATGTAAATAGTCTCTGGCTCAATTCCTGGGGAATATTCTCGTTTTTCTAAAGAAGCGATCATAAATTCAAAAGATATACATGTGTGGAGAGATAGAGTCAGAGAGAGAGAGAGAGATTGATTTAATTTATTTAGACTAAAGTACCTGAAGAATGAGATGAACAATGGAACTTCAATTCTACTTCCACCACTCAGCACTGATGGCAGTGGCTGCCTCTGAAAAAGTGGCTGGGAATAAAAACAGCAGCTAAGGAGTGACTAAATGACAGGAATGATGAAACCCAGGAGGCATAGCACCAGCAGTGCCTTTGGCAGCGGTCAAGACACATAACAAATTTTCAGTGTAAATTGCGAGCTGTGGGTATCCCCAAGTTGGGAATGCACATGGAGATGGGGAGAGAGAAGGTAGGAATCCAGGAATAACAATGCAATAGTGGGTGAGTACTCAGAGAAAATTGTTATTATCCTTCATACTCATGGGTATGAACTGAAACTGCTGGCATAGTTCAGGGAAACAAGGGTTACACATGCATTCACAACGATCTGAATCTGCTATACGCCAGCTGTACCAACACAGAGCCAGTGAAACAGACCATAGTGTGGAAAATATAGTGTGTGATTTACTTCTGTCAACTTGTAAAGCTAAGACAGATTTCTGCAGCTGCACTGGACCAGCAGAGATCCATTGAGCTCATTAAGATGTCAATGGCCAATCATGTGCACCATGTTTTTCTAGGTCTACAACTCTAGCCACAATTCTCAAGTCCAGAATCTTCTGGAAATCCAAATTTTTTTATTTTTAATACATTTGATGATGGAACTGATGTAAGGTTACTTTCAACTTTTGTCTCACTTACTCTCAACATCCACACCTTTTGCTGCTGAAATTTAACGATTGCATGCTACCCCAGACACTGCTGGAAGTATCACTTAATGTATGGTACATGCACCAAATTACCTTTCTAAAATCCTAAACTTTCTGTATTCTGAGGCCTATTTTGCCTCAAAGGATTCAGATAAGGGACTGTACACCTGTATTCTATTTTTTTCTCCTATAGAAACAGTCTTACTTTGGATTTAGAAGCATTTCATAGTGATTATTTTTATTGAGCCTTTCCAAAAATAGAGTTGTGTTTCTATTCTTAAATTTGTAATTGCCCATTTCTATGCCTTCCAAAATTAAAAAGAAAAAAACAGTAATAATAACAGCTAACACCAAGTGCTTACTATGTGCTAGTCCCTGTGCTAAAAGATTTAGATTTGTTTTCTCTTAGTGACGTGTAGCTGGGCCCAGCCCCTGGCACCTTACAAAGACCAATGACAGGGCTTCCCTGGTGGCGCAGTGGTTGAGAGTCCGCCTGCCGATGCAGGGGACACGGGTTCGTGCCCCGGTCTAGGAAGATCCCACATGCCGCGGAGCGGCTGGGCCCGTGCGCCATGACCGCTAAGCCTGCGCGTCCGGAGCCTGTGCTCCGCAACGGGAGAGGCCACAGCAGCGAGAGGCCCGCTTACCGCAAAAAAAAAAAAGACCAGTGACATATGTTTGCATTCCCCTTTGTTCCTGGTGACCACTGTCACTGAATCTTCTTTAGAAGATTAGACCTCTACCCTAAGGCTTCCAAGTAACTCCAACAGCACATATAGAGAGGGTCCAACTAGACCCCATGAGATTCCTGAGCCCCTCATGTTACCTTGTTCTTTCTCTTCATAGAATTGATCACATTGGTCATTGCATTTTTGTTTTTCTGTCTAATGCCATTTTCCCCACCATGAGGTGAGGATGGTGTCTATTTTAGTGACCATGGTTTCTGGTGCATAATAATGGGTTTCAGTTAATTATTGCTATGTAATAATACACCATACCCAAATGTAATGGCTTAAGAAGGAGAACAAAGTATTATTTTCACAATCCTGTGGGTTTCTAGGCAGCTCCTCTGCTGGTTTCACTTGAACTCACTTACTCGGTACACGGCTGTACCATGTAGGATGGCTGTACTGACACATCTAGTAGTTGGTGCTGGATATTGATTGGACTGGCTTCCTCGTGTAGAAGTCTTGGGGTTTGAAGAGAGCATCAATAGAAGCATCAAAGCTTCTTACGGCACAAGCTTCAGAGCCCACATCTTGTCACTTCTGCCACATTCTACGGGTCAAAGCAAGTCACCAGGCCAGTCCAGACTGAAAGGGATGGAAAAAGATAGCCCACCTCTGGATGAAAGGAGCAGGAAAGGGACATGCATACTGGGATTGGGTGGGATTTATGGCTATGCAACAATTGCTACATTCTACCTTCTTGTCACATATTTCTCACAATCCTCCCACATGTAAAATAGGCTTATTCCTATCCCAGTACCTGAAAAAATCTCATTCCAGGTATTGCATCGGGCTTGAAATTCACCAGCTTGTGCCTTACTTTTGGTCCACATGAGATGAGTTTTCTCTGTGGGGCCCCTCTGCTCTCCAGAGACCTGTGAATCAAAACTATAAGGGGGACTTCCCTGGTGGCACAGTGGTTGAGAATCTGCCTGTCAATGCAGGGGACACGGGTTCGAGCCCTGGTCTGGGAAGATCCCACATACCGCGGAGCAACTAGGCCCGTGAGCCACAACTACTGACCCTGCACGTCTGGAGCTGCGACAGTGAAAGGACCGTGCACAGCGATGAAGAGTGACCCCCACTTGCCACAACTAGAGAAAGACCTCGCACAGAAACGAAGACCCAACACAGCAAAAATAAATTAATTAATTAATAAACTCCTACCCCCAACATCTTCTTTAAAAAAAAAAAAACTATAAAGGTATCTGCCCTCTCTCACCCAAACTGCTAAGGTACAATGGTGAGGCAAAGAAGAGGTAACTACACTGAACACTCCTTTCTTAAAAAGAGAAAAACTGGAAGCGCATAGTCGCTGGTCTGTAGCAATTGTGAGATCCAAACAGACACATGTTCAGGGACAGGGAATGTTCCCTGATTAGGGCCTATTTCTTCTCCTTTGGAGTGGTTCTCTAATCCATTTTGTTCTTACATTCTGGACTGCTTGCTTAGCCCTCTGAGAGGTCTTTCTCTTTCCCTAAGAAATAGCCCAGGTTTGCATCTGAATAATTCTCTCAGTCTGTTTTGCACCTGTAGGAATTTGAGGCCCAGAGGCTTCTTAAACTGTGTCTGTCCCTTTTAATTTGAATTGACACAGCTCATTTAAAAATCCTTATGGGATTTCTATGGATCAGACTAAAGTCTACTCTATTAGACAATAGCCAGGCTCACTATTCTTATCAAAACTAGCTTCTTTCTAATTTGAGAGATGTGTCAAATTTGGGCGATGTGTCTGGATTCATAGAAGATCTTTTTTTTAGGTGAGAGGTCTACTAGACACCACCTTAAATCATTCTGAGGTTTTATGAAAGGGTCTTATAACCACACCCTTCATCTGATCTTGCCCCTTAGGCCTCATTTTATTGAATGCGGCCTGGAATTAATTTTTATGCACATTTTAATTTTCTTTGACAGTCTTTTCCAGCCTAGCACATCCTGGGTCTTCTATATTGTCTTTAAGTTCTAATGCAAACGGAAAGTTTCTTTCTTTAGTTAATTTCTCTCTTCCTGCATTTTATTATACACAGCTATAAAAAGCCAACTCACCTTGTAACATTCTGCCTAGAAATCTCCTAGCCAGATCCACCAGTTCATTAGAAAAAGTTCCTATCTTCCAAGTGTAGCAGGCAACATTTACCAGCTGTTTGGCTACTATATAACAAGGGTGGTTTTTTCTCCACCCTCCAATAGCAATTTCCCTCTTAATCTCCCAGCATCTCTAGACACCAATCGTTTTCTCACAGCTTCTCTAGACACCAACCTCCCCCATTACCAAAGCCAATGCCACATGTTTTAGATTTTTCTTATGACAGCACCCCACCTCTATGTACTAACTTATGTTTTAATTAACTATTTCTGTTTAACGAACCACCCTAAAACCTAATGGCTTAAACACCAATGACTTCTTACTTCCTATAGAGTTCTGCAGGTTGGCTGGGATGTTCCTCTGCTGGTTTCATGTGTTTGTTCATGCTGGAGTGTTGTCTGAGCTGAGAGGTTCAAAATGGGCTCACTCTTAGGTCTGATGATTGGTATTGACTATGGCTGGGGAGACTTCATTCTCTTTTACATGGTCTCTCATCTTCTGGTAGACCAGACTGGCTTTCCTAAATAGTAATCTCAAGGTATCATTCCAGGAGGGCAAGGGATGAATCTTCAAAACATTATGAGGCCCAGGCTCTGGAACTTGTATAATATCATTACTGCCACATTCTTTTGGTCAAAGAGACTCAGGTTCAAGGAGGTAGAGAAACATCTATCTCTGCACGGGAAGAATGGCAAAGTCACAATGCAGGGGGATATGCACACTGAGATGGGAAGAATTTGTGGCCACTGAGCAGTCTGTTTAACTGGAATCTATTGAGTGAGTGAATACATAACTTTTATTTGGGGTACAAACGTGGCCTTAGTCCCTGATCTCTGCTTCTTGACTCCAGCTCCAACTCCATGGTAATATGTTAGTGGTGGGCTCTGAGATCACACTCGTAATATGAGATTTCCCAAATGACTGTTTATTCTCTGATCTCCCTACTTTCTTAATTCTTGTCAACAGTGGGGTCTTGAATATCCTATCTCTGCTGTTCTCTGTGTCATATTCTAGAGGAATATGACATATTCCTCTCTGGAGGGACAGAGAGATCTGGTTTAGAATCTTGGCTTTACCATTTATTCATTATGTGACCTTGAGCAGGTTATTTTAACGATTTGAAAAATCTGCTTCATCAGATGTGTAGGATAAAATGGCACATTGATTTAAAGTTCCTGGCACATAGTAGTACATTAATGAATGTCAGTTTTCTTCCTTTGTCTATGTCACTAGATACTAAACTACATCTTACATAAGATTAGGACTATGGATTTTACAGGCAAAAGTCAGCTGTTGGTAGTTTGTAAACTAAGAAGTTACAAAAATAAAGGGGATTGGGAAATAAAATTCTTAGCTATGTGTGACTTCTATATTATGGTATATTATATGCTTCTACATTATTCTGCATTGTACGTATAATTTCAGAGATTGTGAAGAAGTATATTACTATAATCTCAATTCAGTAATAGATTATCCAATTGATCCCTAAAGATATGTTTAAGATACTGGAACATTAGGGCATTGAACAAAATTACAAAGTTGTGATATTTGATATTTGCTGATTTTAAAAAGGGCTATGAAATTGTCACCAAGGGAAAACCCAAAACTTTGCAAGACTTTCCTACACATACATATTTTTAAATTTTGCTTTTTTTTAAAAAAATACATAGTATAGAAGGAATTGCAGTTTTATCAGTGTTTTGTGTCTCTGATCCAACTTTTCCTTCACATACCATATATAATCTGATGCTTACAATAGAGTTACTCGAAATAAAATGAAGACTAAATATGAACCCCATTTCATAATAAGAATACATAATAAATCTTGCTTGTTGTTGAACTGTAAAGATTGATGGCAAGGAAAAGGTCAAAGATCTCACGACAATCTTGCAATGGCATACTTGAGAAAATTCTATAAAATGAAAAATCATCAATTATGACCCTGGCACATCTAGAATTCCATAGATAAGATATTCAGTTTGACTTTTTGTAAGGTATTTCATCCATGTGAAATATGTCAGCTTGGTCCCCAGTTTGAGCTGAATATGTTCAGTCAAACAGTAGTGACCTCACTTAAGTTAATATCATCAAAGTAATGTTTTTCTTCTTTTGCACATTTTTGAGTCCAGGAAACTTTTTCACTGTGTTTTTAATGCCCCAGAACTCCTAGACCTGTGGGGCATGAAGGTAATGGAGTAGATACAAATGAAACATGCCCATCATGATCATACTTTTCTTGCAAAAACCCACAGGGATTCAAACAGTTTGAAAATCAGTGGCCTTGTAATGTAGGTTTACCTCCAGTGTAGGAATCCAAGGGAGACAGTGTCAACTGGTCTTTAGGTTTCTACTACAAGTTTTCTATTTTTCGAAAGAGCAGATGAGTTTCTTAAAAAGCCATGAAGTCATAGTGTATAAACCCTGCATAGGTGCTTATACATCTGGACCTACCTCTGGGAAACTGTATGCTATTGAAATAAAAGTACTATGTGAGCTGAAGCCATATAACATAGACACACACATTTATCCCAGGAATGACAAACTCTTATGTTGTCTATTTTTTTTAAAAAAAAAGCCGATCATTATTCCATCCTTCATATAGTCCATCTCCAAATGTATCTTTGGGGATACAGGTGGTATTCTGAGGCATATCAGAAATAATTCAAGTAGCACAGGCAAAGCTCTTCTCTGGCAGGAAGCTAGGCCTTGGATTCCAACAGTAACTCAGCAGTAAGAATCCAGTATAAGAGTTATTAAGTGGGCCACAAAAACCTCCTCTCAGTAATTGCTACCTCTTCTTCCTCTATGCCTTGAATAGAAGAGCATGAGAAGGTCCCATACTTTGTGATTTGAAGCAATCAATGTGCGTATTACCTATTTAACTGTGAATTTAAAACACTCTTAAACATCATCTTCCTAAAGCTTTATTTCCAGATATGTTAGCACTTTTTAATTGATCTTAGGAAACTCAACAAAAGCTATTATGTTTGTTTAAAAAAAAAGAAAAAGAAAATCCTCTAGTGAACATGTAATAGTGAGTTCTAGAAAGCCAGATAATTTCTTTGCTTAATAATAGTTTTCTTTCCTCTTGGCTGCAGATTCTCATAACTAGCACCATGCCAAACATTCGAAGATTGGATTATGGCCTGTCGTACTTGATTATTTTTGTCAGCATGCTGACCCGAGGTGCCCTTTTCTTGTGTTGTTCCTTCTGTTTCCATTTTTCATGTCATCCAGCTTTTCATCTTGTCAATCAGCTTTTGACTTCCTGATTAAAGTGTCTGTCACAGGAGCAGCCTGGTCTCCAGTCAGTTGTTTAATTTGTTCCTCATGGCATCCAATTGAGTTATTCATCTGGCCCAGCTGTTCCCAAGTGCTTCCAGCATCACTTTTTCATGTGTTTGGGTTTAACCTCTATATCTGTGTACAACAGTGTGAATTGTTCCATTCATACTGTTGACTGTGGATTGCTTTGCCTTCCTAATGCCTTGACGCTACGAGGCTGGCTGCTATGCTGTGGCCAAACCAATGGAGAAAGGCAATATTTCAATCTGGTGTTATGGTAATGACTACGACGAAATAGACTAGTTTTCAAGAATTATAGCAGGCCCCCCTTTTTAACAATTAGGACGATGTAATGGAAACTCTGGACTATTCGGATTCAGATATGTCCCAAAATAATGTTGATGGTGCTTGGCAGAAGAAAGGAAACCTCAGTCTGCCAAAATTGTGGATATTGCCGTGAGTGGTCCAGGACCTATTTGTTGCATTAGGTGATATGAGATACTCTCTTGGCCTGAATTGGTGCAGATAGCCAACTGGAAAAATGAAATTAAGTAAATCTGCTGAGTTCACAAGCTAAAACTTGTCTTCTAGTGGTAAGATGATTTATATTATGCAACATTCAAGAAGCCACATAACGCAACAGGAAACTGGAGGAAAAGAAAACTAGGGTACATTTCCCCCACTCTCCCTTTTAGCAACTCAAACCTAATCAATTCAAAATTTCAGGAGATTGTTCATGAGTGAGCCATTCCTTCCTGCTATTCCTATCATGTTTCTCCTGTACCCCCTACAAACTTGAAATGGTAATTCCATTATAGCAGTCATGAAAATAACCAGAGACTTTGTGCCTAGGACTTAAAAGAATGTAGAACGAGTCTAATAAGAATCAGGCAGCAGGTTAACACAACTTCATAACCTATCTCCCAATTTGGTTTGATTTCATGGAAATATTTAAAAGGAATTCAGTTGCTCCTATAAGAATGTGCATTCATTTCCTTAGGCTAGCAATATAGGATATAGTGAAATGATGCAGAAATCCTGAACACAATAAAAAGTTAGTGGCATGATATATGGGGAAAGCTATTGCCAACTAAATTGATGAAATAACATCATTTTTCTATGGGTTTTTACAAAATAGCTTTAATTTTCTCTGAGAGGTATTGTACATATACCAACTCATATTAATAATATTGCAGCTTATTTACAGAGGTTTTATATATTTTGCTTTTAATTAGAAAAACTATCAAAATTTGACTTCAAGTGTTTGTAAAAATAAAATGTTTAGGGGTCATAAATCATGGAAAAATATGTACTTTGAAATGTGTATGTCTGGTTTTTATTTTGGGCAAATAAACCCCAGGAGCTTCCCAGTGGAGGTTTTCCATAATGTATTTCTCAGGAAATTAGTTTTTTCAATCTCTCCCCTGGAAGGTTTTCCTCCTTGTCTTATGTAGATTCATTTTTCCAAACAAGTTTCTGGAGGAATATCCCCCCATGAATCTTTCTCATTATTATCCCCAGGAAAGTGAATATAGTGAATTGGTACTCAATATTCATTCCATCCTTCTTCTAGTGTGTCTTTCTGTGCTGCAGAGGCTACAAAGTTAAACATCACATTTGCTAGACTCCTTTGCAGCTATGGTTCCAGATATGCTTTAGATCTGTCCCATCAGATATACTTGTGAAATATGTGGAAAGGGGAAATGAAGCAAAGACCATTATTTTACCATTTCTATTGACTGTGTTGAGAAGCACAGCCCTGGAAGTACTGAGTTTTGCTGTAGTAGTGCTAGCAGATGTCCCTGGTGTCAAGAGGCAAGGTGAGGGATAATCATTGTTTCCTGGGGAGACATCGGATAGGCACAGCATGACTATGAAGCCGACAGTTGTAAATGCAGCACCTTAACCTGAATCCCACCTGAAAAGTGTGCCCTTGGAGCTTACAGTACAGGTGATGGCTTCTTGGTTCCCCACCTTTCTGATTGTGGCTCCCCTGGTGGACTAGTTCTATGGTATTCCTCTCAGAAATATTCTTGGAGTTCTAACCCAGAGACTGTTTTTCTAGTCCTTCCAATGGATTGCAAGCTCTTTATTCTCTGTATCAAATCTCTTTCTTATTTAATAAGAGTAATTTTTTAACTGCAGATTTATCCTGGTTGGTACAGTTTATCTTTTCCACTTTTTCAAAACCCCTTGCTTCACTGTCAGTGTCAGAGTACAAAGAGCAGATGCTTTGAAGTCATATGCATCATTATTGGTTATGCCACCTTGGATAACCTTATGAACTTATCTAAGCTTCAGTTCCTTATCTTAAAGTAATATCTAAATGCATAGTGGATATAAGGATAAATGAGATAACAAATGTTTAGAATCTGGAACACGGATGCAAGCATTCAATAAATGACAGTACTCTTCTTCAATGTTTAAATTTGAACATTCATTTCCAACATAGTAGTTTTTCCACTAAGCTAATCAAGGATCACATTTAGTGAGGAAAACAAAAGGCTATGGGACAAGATCGTATATTTCTTTAAAAGTACATTCCTGTGTCAATCTGGATCCAGTGAGTCAACTACTTGTGGATATCAGTACTGAGGTTTACACAGGGAACCAGACCCACTGAGACTTGCAGGTTGCTATACTTAACTCTTTGGAAAATAAAATAAAATAAATTTTATATATATTCCATGGAAGGAAAGAGTACCAGGTACTATATATGTACATGCTTGCTTAATGCCAAGAAAAAATTAAGCGACTGACCCTCAATCCAACAAGACTATGTTAAGGATGATAGTATAATTTTAACCCTCCCTCCTTACCTAAGACTAGGGACATTTTTCAGTTTACTAACTGAATAACACAATACTACACAATAAAACAGCACTCCCATTCTTTTAGCCAAAATAACTTTGGGTTATCAGCAGACATTTTCTTTGAAAAAGGAGTCCATCCTAGCTGCACGAAGAACTAAGGCATTCCAGAATTCTCCTCGATCTTTCCATAAGATTTGGGAATTTTACTATATCCCATATTTTTAACCTAAGAAGTGTATATTCTTCTAGGAATAATGGGATAAAATAGAAAGGTGCACTCAGAAGAAAGAAAGGGATGCGCCCAGATGCTGAGGTCAAATGGATCTGAAATTCAGCAGCTGTATATGTTAAAAGATACTGTGGTGGTCTGGAGATAGGCTCTAATACCTAGAGGCTTGAGTTTAAATCTCAGTAAGTTTCACAAAAAGAGAGGAATCTTTGAGCATATTTGAATAGTAAGGTAGAAATGAGAACCTTATAAGCCAGAACCATCAATGGCTTCATGCTCAGTGAAAAGAGATACTGGGAACACATACATTGGGCCAGGAAAATGGCAAGAAATTATCCCATTGCCTGAGGATCTGGGTCAAAAAGAAAAAAAAAATCACCGTGGAAAATGAATACCATGAACTATGAGCAAATGAGGCCTGATTTTGCATGTTTGTGGGGGGATACAAGAATTATTAAACCAATAAATATGCAGGGCGCTTCCCTGGTGGCACAGTGGTTGAGAGTCCCCCTACCAATGCAGGGGACATGGGTTTGTGCCCCGGTCCGGGAAGATCCCACATGCCGCAGAGCGGCTGGGCCCGTGAGCCATGGCCACTGAGCCTGCGCGTCCAGAGCCTGTGCTCCGCAACGGGAGAGGCCACAACAGTGAGAGGCCCACATACCGCAAAAAAATTTTTTAAAAAAGCAGGAAAAAAACAACTGATATCAGGTACCTTGTATCAGCAAATACAACCTCAAAGCCTTTTTGGAGAAACATCTTCACAACTAAAGCTAATTTAGGACTCTCTGTCACACACACACACACACACACACACACACACACACACACACACATACACGATCTACTGCTAATGACCTCACAATAAAACATTTTTAAAAACACACAGGGAAAAAATACTTCATTAGCAAGATTAAATACACATCATCCCCAAATTTGAAATTACAGAAAAGTCTGAAAAATCTTATATGTTTAAAGTGATAACAAAAGGAATAAAAACCATATTGTAGGGCTTCCCTGGTGGTACAATGGTTAAGAATCCTCCTGCCAATGCAGGGGACGTAGGTTCGAGCCCTTGTCCGGGAAGATCCCACATGCCGCGGAGCAACTAAGCCTGTGCGCCCCAATTACTGAGCCTGCGCTCTAGAGCCCACAAGCCACTACTGAAGCCCGCATGCCTAGAGCCCGTGCTCCGCAACAAGAGAAGCCATTGCAATGAGAAGCCCGCACACCGCAACAAAGAGTAGCCCCCGCTCGCTGCAATTAGAGAAAGCCCGCGCTCAGTGACGAAGACCCAATGCAGCCAAAAAACAAACAAACAAAAATATATGGCAAGAATAAGACACTATCAAAAAGGCAAAATTTAAAAGAACCAATGACATAAAAAGTAATATAGTTAATGAAATTAAAAACTCAATGGACATATTAAAAAGCAGATTAGATACAGTCCAAAAAATAGTAAAATAGAAACTAGATCTTAAGATCTTATGTAAAATATGCACAGATATAAAAAGGTGGGGATTGCAGAATGTTAAAAAATGTGTAGAATAAATTAAGGTAAAATTAAAAAGCAACTAATAGATGTTCTGGGACAGATTTTAGATAATGGTAACAGCACATATTTCAAAAAGAAAAGAAAAAACTAATTGAGACCTTTCTTAAATGACATATATCTTCAGATTCAACAATCATGATGACTAAAGAGAAGTACAATTCCCTCCTATATAAGACACTGTTCAGTGCTCTGCACATATTCCCTTGATCCCTTCCTTCCTCCCTCCCCCCAGTATTGGCTTCAGGTGTGCCTTCACTCCCAACTCTAACACCTGCATTTCTTTGGCAAGCATTTCCTTTACTACACAACCTCACCAATACCTGTTATCTCTTGTCTTTCTTGATAATAGCCATTCTAAAAGATGTGAAGTGATACCTCATTATGGTGTTGATTTGTAATTCTCTGATGATTAGTGATATTGAGACTTTTTATGGACCTGTTGGTCATTTGTATATCTTTTTTGGGAAAATGTCTATTCAGGTTTTTTGCCCATTTTTAAATTAGGTTTATTTTTGTTTTGTTTTTGCTATTGAGTTATATAAATTCCTTACATATCTTGGATATTAACCCTTATCAGATGGATGGTTTGCAAATATTTTCTTGCATTCTATAGGCTGTTTTTTCATTTTGTTGATTGTTTCTTTTGCTGTTCAGGGCTTTTTTAGTTTGATGTGGTCTCATTTATTTATTTTTGCTTTTGTTGTTTGTGTTTTTGGTGTCATGTCCAAAAATCATTGCCAAGACCAATATTAAAGAGCTTTCACCCTTTGTTTTCTTCTAGGAGTTTTATGAGTGATATAAGAAAGGGGTATAATTTCATTTTTCTGCAAGTGATTTCCAGTTTTCCCAGCACCATTTATTGAAGAGATTATTCTTTCTGCATTGAGTATTCTTGCCTCCCTTTACAAATTTTAGTTGACTGTATATTTGTGGGCCTATTTCTGGGCTCTGTATTCTGTTCACTGGTCTGTGTGTCAATTTTTATGCGAGTGCCATCCTGTTTTAATTACTATAGCTTTGTAGTATAATTCAAAATTAGGAAGTATGATGCTTCCAGCTTTGTTCTTCTTTTCAAGGATTGCTTTAGCAATCTGTCCATCTGTCAATGGACACCTAGGTTGCTTCCATGTCCTGGCTATTGTAAATAGTGCTGCAATGAACACTGTGGTAGGTGACTTTTTTTGAATTATGTTTTTCTCAGGATATATGCCCAGTAGTGGGATTTCTGGGTCATATGGTAGTTCTATTTTTAGTGTTTTAAGGAACCTCCATACTGTTCTCCATAGTGGCTATATCAATTTACATTCCCACCAACAGTACAAGAGGGTCCCCTTTTCTCCACACCCTCTCCAGCATTTAATGTTTGCAGATTCTTTGATGATGGCCATTCTGACCAGTGTGAGCTAATACCTCATTGTAGTTTTGATTTGCATTTCTCTAATGATTAGTGATGTTGAGAATCCTTTCATGTATTTGTTGGCAATCTGTATATCTTCTTCAGAGAAGTGTCTGTTTAGATCTGCCATTTTTTGATTGGGTTGTTTGTTTTTTTAATATTGAGCTGCATGAGCTGCTTAGATTTTTCTAGGTCAAGTGTAGAAATTAAAATTCAGAACTGATGTAAGAATAGAAAAAGAATTAATATTTAACACATGTTAAGAGAGAAGAAAAGGAAATAAAATAAAATTTGATCAATCAATAAAAAGCAAATCAATAAAGCAAAGAAAATCATAGGATATAGAAAAACTAAGATTATAAAAATGTATTTAGAAGTATCAGAAATAATAATAAATGCAATTATTAATGCAATTATTGATGCATTATCCCTTCCAAGTAAAAGGAAGATGGTTCCCAGAAAAGTGCTGTTTTAAAAATCTAACTATATTCTTTTTACTAAGAGTCACACCTACATAATAATAATATTGTTAGGCTGAAAGAAAAAAAGTAGAAATAATCCCAGAAAAATAATATTTTAAAAGCCTAGAATAGTCACATCAATAAAAAATAAATTTCAAGAAAAAATTATTAGTTATATAAAGTGTCATAATTATCAAGGAAAATTGTCTAGGGCTATATCATTCCAAGCCTATATACTGCAAAGGAACATCAAAATATACAATGTAATGATTTCAATTACCACGGGGAAAATTAACAAGTTATATGTTTAGTGCTTAATTTTAACATATCACTCTCATTAATAAATCAAGAAGAAGACAAAATATAATAAGCATAAAAAATAGACAGACAACCCAATTAACAATTTTGCTTTAAAGGATGTACAGAGAATTCTACCCACAAAATTAGAAAATACAATTTAAAATATTATTAAAGTTAGAAAATTGTTTGTTTTAAAGTATACATGGAACTATAAAAAAATTGAACACAAAATACAGAAACCAAATATTTTATGAAGAAATATGCATAATATAAACTTCATTCTTTTAACACAGTAAAATAAGTGAGAATGCATTATAAAAACTAGATTTGAGGGTAGGTTACTCACAATCTTTTATTACAAAATTAAAAAATCTGTTCATGACCAGATTACTTCACTGGTGAATTCTACCTAACATTTAAAGAAGTAACACTGGTACTTCACAAACTCTTCCAAAAAATAGAAGAAGAAGGTCTATTTCCCAACTGATTCAATGAGGCCAGTATTAATTTGATACCAAAACAAATAATAACAACACAATAAAAGGAAACTACAAACCAATTATTCCTTATGAATATAGATGAAAAATCCTAAACAAAATACTAGCAAACTGAACCCAGCAACATGTAAAAATGATTATATCAGAGCTAAGTGGGATTTATCTCAGGAATGAAAGGTTGGTTCAACATACAAAAATCAATCTATGTAATACACCTCAGTAATAGTATAAAGGACCCAAAACATCTCATGTGATTATCTCAGTAGATTCAGAAAAAGCTTTTGACAAGATCCAAAACCCTTTCATGATAAAAACACTAAAAAGATTAGGAGTAAAATGGAACATTCTCAATATGATAAAGGGCATTAATGAAAAATCTAAAGCTACTCATAATTAATGGTGAAAGAATAAAAGATTTGCCTCCTAACATCAGGAATAAGGTAGTGTATCTATGCTAGCCACTTGTGTTTAATGTTGTGCTGAAGAATCAAGCCAGGGCAATTAGGCAAGAAAAAATAAATAAGAAGTTGTCCTGATTGGAAATGAAAGCTAAAACGTTCTCTATTTGCAGGTAACATGATCTTGTATACAGAAAATCCTAAGGAATCTGATAAAAAAACATTAGAATGTTAAGCAAAGTTGCAAGATACAAGAGCAAAACACAAAAATCAATTTTATTTCTATATACTGGCAACGAGCAATCTGAAAATAAAGCTTTAAAAAATCCTATTATATTAGCATCAAAAAGAATAAAATAGTTAGAAATAAATTTAGCATTTTTTTAGAAGCACAAGTTTCCTACAGTGAAAACTTAAAAAAAATTGTTCAAAGAAATTAAAGAAGATAAATAAGTGTGAAGAAATTCCATTTTAATGGATTGAAAGACTTAACATTGTTAAGATGGCAGTACTCTCCAAACTGATCTACTGATTCAAGTTTCCCTATTAGAATCTCAGTGGCATTCTTTTTTGCAGAATTTGTCAACGTGATCCTAAAATTCATATGAATATGCAGAAGAACCAGAATAACCAAAGTAATCTTGAAGAAGAACAAAGTTAGAAGACTCACAATTTCTTATTTTAAAACTTACTACAGGCCTACATAAATCAAGACAGTATAGTACTGTTATTATGATAAACATATAGACAGATGGAAAAGAATTGAGAGTACAGAAATAAACCCCTAAACTTATGGTCAACTAATTTTGACAAGGGTTCCAACATGATTCAATGAGGGGGAAGATAGTCTTTTAATAAATTATGCTGGAACAGATGGATATCTTCATGCAAAAGAATGAAATTGGACCCATATCATATAGAAAAATTCATTCAAAATAGATCATTACATTGAACACTTCAAGGTAAAAGCTAAAACTATAAAACTCTTAGAAGAAAATATAGTTGTAAATCTTCTTGACCTTGTATTAAGCAATGGTTTCTTAAATACAACACCTGTAGTACAAGCATCCAAACAAACAAGCAAGATCAGAAAAGCCCAGATGAACTGGACTTCATGAGAATTAAACTTTGTGCTTGAAAGGATACTATCAAAAAAATGAAAGATAATCACTGAATGAAGGAAAATATTTGCAAACCATAATGTGATAAGAGATTTAAATCCAGATCATACAAAGCACTCTTACAAATAAACAATGGAAAAAAAACAAATAAAAACTAAGCAAAAGATTTGAATAAATATTTCTTTCAAAGAAGACATAAAAATTGTCAATAAGCACATGGAAAGATATTCAACATCATTAGTCATTAAAGAAATGCAAATTAAAATCACAATGAAATACCTCTTTACACCCACTAGGATGGCTATAGTAAATTCTTTTTAAAAGGACAATAATAAGTGTTGAAAATGATGTGGAGAACTTATAAACCTCATACATTGCTGGTGGGAATGTATAATGATGAAGCCACACTGGAAAACAGTTCGGTAGTTCATCAAAAATATAAACATGGAATTATCATATGACAGCAATGCCACTCCTATGTACCCAAGAAACTGGAAACATATATTCATATAAAAATGTGTATGTAGCATTTATATGTGTAACACATTTATATGTGTTTATATGTGTAAAATGTGTTTATAGCAGCATTATATATAGTAGCCAGAAAGTTCAAACAACACAATGTCCATCAACTGATGAATGGATAAATAAATGTTGTGTATCCATACAATGGAATGTTATTCAGCCATAAAAGGAGTATGGTACTGATACATGCCACAATATGAATGAATCTTGAAAACATTATGCAAAGTAAAATAAACTAGGTACAAAAGGTCACATAGTTATGATACCATTTATGTGATATGTCTGGCACAGGAAAATCCATGGAGTACAGTACTGATATATGCCACAATATGAATGAATCTTGAAAACATTATGCAAAGTAAAATAAACTAGCTACAAAAGGCCACATAGTTATGATACCATTATGTGATATGTCTGGCACAGGAAAATCCTTGGAGACAGAAAGTAGATTAGTGGTTATCCGAGGCTGGGAGGAGAGGGAAATGGGGAGTAACTACTAATGGATACAAGGTTAATTCTGGGGGTGTATATATTCTAGGATTAGATATTGGTGAATCACATAACCCTGTGAATTTACTAAAAATCACTGAATAGTACATTTTGAAAGAGTGAATTTCATGGCATATGCATCACACCTTAATTTTAAAATCAGAAAAAAAAATGAAGAAACTATATAATGTTAGAAATTTTAAGACACATTTAAAAATAATTTATGGATGATAGTAAAATAATTATGGAAATTAGAATATAATAAGAACTAACTGACAATGTTTTCACTTGAGGAATACAGCATAATTGTATTTGTAAGAAAATGTATAGACTTCAGTGCAAATATTTTCAAAACTGAAAATTAATGAGCTAAACATTTAAATTAAAATATTAATATATCAGTAACATTTCAAACCCAAAGACAGTAAAAAGAAAGAAATAGTGAAGACAAAAAAATAAAATAAAATAGAAAACATAGAAACAAAAGTTAAATAAATAAAACAGAAAATTACAACAATAAAATATAAAATTCAAAAGCTACTTCTGGGGAAAATTTAAAAAAACTTTTTGCAAGACTGATGCAGGAAAAAAAGAAATTACAAATATTGGTCCTGAGAAAAGAGGTTTTTTTTAAAGATTTGAGATTTTAATATTTTTTAAATATGCTAAGAATATACTATGGACACCTTTATGGAATAAGTTTATTAAAACTTTAAAGAAATTGATAATTTCATAGAAAATTATAATTTATAATAACTGATTCAAGAATTCATAAAAAAACCTAGATAACACTATAAAAAAGAAAGAAATAAAATCACTAAGTTTTTTAAAAAAAATCTACTTACAGAAACAACAAAATGAGATTTTATCTTATTGCCCCGGTGCAGTAACTTGTACCAGATTTGCCCACCTAGCAAACAACTAGAAAACAACTTCTTGCATACACTGCACAATGGGCAGTGTAGGATTATGATCCCTGAGAGAAGAGAAACAGAGAAGATTAGCCTGGCTTTCTGCCTAGAGTTGATTTCTGAATCATAGTGCATGGATAAGAAACTCAAGCAGAGCATGGCAGTTATGATGAGTTCAGCAGATAGCAATTGGAGATCAAAGAGGTTGAGGTGGCTGGAGTTTTGATTAAAAAAAAAAACTTTGGAAGTTTGCATAGGGCTGTCCTTGAAACTTTGCTGAATACTAAGCTATGAATACATATATGAAACTCCACGAAGTCATAGAAATTATAACGACTTAAAAGTAAAAATTAAAATTCTAGAGCTCACACAAGGCTGGGAGATGTTCAACGTCTATCCATCCAAAGTAAAGAGACTTTATTAAACCCCTGTGATGTTAGGTAGTGACTACAGAAAAGCCAAGTCTTAACGGGAGGAATAAAGTAAACATTGTCTATATCCTTCTTAACAAAGCTTTATAAGGCAGACCTTGAAAGAATCAAGCTGATCTGCAAGAAACTTAACTGCCTCAACTTTCCAAGAAAATTTACTCGTTAAAGTAAAACCAAAAAGTTTAGACATTCACCAAAATAGTAATTACAATGCCTATCATTCATATAAAAGTCACAGAATTTCAGAAGAAAAATAACCAAGTAAAACCAAGTAAAAATTAGTAAAAATTAGGTCAATAGAACAGAGAGAAGATGGAAATAGCAGACAAAGACTTTAAAATAACTCCCATAAACATAGTAAAGGCCTTTAAATAAAAACATGAATACAATAAAGTTGGAGCTTAAAATAAAAGAATTAAATAAGTAATTTAGGACTGAAAAGTAAAATATCTAAAATCAAAACTCACTGGATGTGCTTAAGAGCAGGTCATCACTACAAAAGAAAAGATCAGTGAATTTGAAGACATAACAAAAGAAACGATCAGGACGAAGCCTGGGAGTGGGTCGTAAGAAGGATGAAAGAAAAAAAAATGGACTGATTCTCAGGGAACTGTAAGACAATTTCAAGTTATTTAACATATGTGTAATTGAAGTTGAGAAAAAGAGCAGGGCATAGTTGAAGAAATAGTGCCAAAAGAATGGTCTCAAATTTTCCAATTTGACAAAAACTATAATCTACATCTCCAAGAAGCTCAGAAAACACAAAGCAGAAAAACCCCAAGGAAACCCACCCCAAGGCACAGCTTAAAATAAGGTCTTAAAAGCAGTCAGAAAAAAAAGATATTTAATATAAGATATCAAAGATAAGAAATATTACTGATTTCAGAAACAATGCAAGCCAGAGGACAAGGATACTTTTTAAATAGTGGAAGGAAAAAAAAACTTTCAATCCAGACTTCTATATCCAGCAAACTATATGCTTCAAAATGAAGGTAAAATACTTTTTTTTTAAGGCAAACAGCTGAAAGAGTTCATTGCCATCAGACTTGCAATAAGTCTGAAGACTAATACTCAGTAGAAACTCAAAATTACACATTGCAATAAAGATCACTGAAAATGGTTAATGCAAAGTATACATATACACACTATTATATGTAAAATAGATAATCAACAAGGACCTACTGTATAGCACAGGGAAATCTACTCAATATTCTCTAATAACTTATATGGGAAAAGAATCTGAAAAAGAATGGATATATGTATATGTATAACTGACTCAGCTGTATACCTGAAACTAACACAACACTAAATCAACTGTACTCCAATATAAAATAAAAATTAAATTAAAAAAATAAAGTATACATATAATACTTTTTTCTACATTTCTTAACATATAACTGTTAAAAGCAGAACAATAACAATATATCATGGGTTTTAGAACTTATAGAGAAGTCAAATGTATGACAATAGCACAAAGGAAGAGAGGAACAGACATTCACTATTGTAAGTTTTTTAAGTTATAGTGGGATAATAGTATTTGAAGATAGACTGTGATAAACTAAAGAACAACTGGGGGAGGAAAAGAGGCACAGCTAATTTGGTGATAGTGGAGATGAAATGGAATACTGAAACTATACTCAATTAAGCCAAAAAGAAAGAAATAAAGAAGAGGAACACAGATTATATTGACAAGTTGAAAGCAAATGCTAAGATTGCAGATTTAAAATGACTATATCCATAATCATATTAAATTTAAAAATTGTAAACCAGGGGTTGGCAAACATTTTCTTATAAGACCCAAGAGTAACTAGGCTCCATCAACTGCTCAACTCTGCAGTTGTAGTGTGAAAACAGCCGCAGACAATATATATGTGAATGGGCATGGTTGTTCTTCAATAATTTTTTTTTTGTTTTTTACAAAAATGTGTAGTTAGCCCATGGGCCATAGTTTTATCATGCCTGGTCTGAGTACTGTTCAATGGAAATATTAGTCACAGATACAATTTTAAATATATGGTATCTACATTAAAAATAAAAGTGTGAAATTAATTTAATAATATATTTTATGTAAACTAATATATGTTGCCATTATTTCAAAATGTAATCAATATATAAGTAATTAATGAGATATTTTACTTCCTTTTTTCGTAAGTCTTTGAAATCTGATGTACATTTTACACTCAAGGAGGCAGTAGTGCTCAGAATCATACAGACACAGGGTCAGTGTCTGAGATTGATTTGCCTCCTTAAATTTTACTATCCGGGTGCCTCCTTACTGCATGTGAGTACTGGTTTTAAGCCACTGATTTCGTCGTTCTGGGGTGGTGGTGATAACTCACTGACATTCCTGGCCTGCTATGTATAGGTCTAAAGTAGGTTCTCCAGAGAAATCAGATAGCCAAAGCTAGGCAGAGGCTGACAGCTGGACCTCAAAGGGCATACAGAGCAAGAGTCAATTGTAAGATGCAAGGAGGTATGGTAGGACACCAACAGTATCTGCTACACTTGGAAAGCAAGAAGTGGCACGTTCCCTGGATGCTCTACAAAGACACATGTTCCAGAGGGTGGGAGATAAGCTCTACAAATACTTAGGGGCCTGTTATAGCAGTGATACTTTTAGAGAGTCGTACGTACTTTCAGGGAGTAGTATCAAGTGTATGCAACCATAGCTGCCCATCATGAGCTGGGTGTTGTCAGACCCACAGAGACATACTGCTCAGCAGAGATATCAGCAATCCATGGTAAAATTCTAACAAAGATTTGGACCCAGGCTGGTGACTGATGGGAGTTTGTTTATAAATCTTTCATTCTTTGGGTGAGATAACTCTGAGATGCTATAGTATAGTAGCAGTAGCTCCCAAAGAGATTAAGCTGTAATTATCCACAGTAGAAACTTGCTTATTGTTTGCTTTCCCTGCTCTGTCTCATATCCTGATTCCTCTACTGTCTTTCTGGGAACACTCCCAAAATAAACTAATAGTACCTGAAATCTTGCCTCAGGGTCTTCTTCTGGAGAATCCCAAACTAAGCACCAGGTTTGATTTAGCATCATGTTATCAACATGGTGGACCAGCATGATATTCTATGTAATGTCACAATGATCTAGGTCCCTTAGGACTATATTATAAATAAGCAATATAGTTAATACAGTGCTTAGTCAAGACTGTGAACATGTATTGTTGTCTCTCCCAGGAGAATGCAAACTACTTTGATCCTCCTTTATTTATCTGAGGTATAACTGACATAAAACATTATATTAGTTTCAGGTGTACAACATAATGATTTAACATTTGTGTATTCTGCAAAATGATCACCACAGTAAGTCTCAGTGACATATGTCATCATACATAGTTACAAAATACATAGTTATTTTGTATGTATATAATACATAAAATACATACATAGTTACAATCTGCTGTTGATCCTTCTTCTTAATGAGCATTAAAAGTTACCCATTCGCCAGTCAGTAGCCTCATAAAATGTTTCAGAGGTGGGACTGATCTATTCCAGTAAAAATAAAGCTACACTTCACTAAATATGTGGTAGTACATCTCAACCTACAATGATTCATCTGTTTTTTGCAGGAGCCACTCTGGTAAATTAAATGAGGAAATGGTGGAGACTACCCTCTAAGTTTTCTAGATGTCATTAAACTCTACCATTCCACCCAGGATATGATATTGCTTCTAATTTATCATCTTGACTAAGGGCACTGAGGACAGATTTGTGAGCTTCCAGTAAAGGATATAGGTAATGTTTCAAAGATTCCCTCCAGTTTAATATGGCCTTAAGTCACGAAATTTGTAAGGTTGGCTCTGACTAATATAGTGGTTGAGATGGAGGGCAACTAGTTTCCCATTTATTTTCTTTCTCCCAGAAGAAACCAAGTGTGGGCAGAATAAAGTTCTAGGGACTTTGCCATCATAGAGATATTAAATACAAGGATAATCTCTAGGCTTCAATCTATATGAACATTTCCATTCAGTATACTTCTCCCATTCCTCCTCTTTCCTATATTAGTCTTCTCCAATTAATGTACAAATGGATTATGATTAATAATAATAATACGTAGTGTATTATTGTATTTGTAGGTGAAAAGCATTGCATAATAAAACATAATTAACATAGTGGGTGTCACGCTGGACATAAACCCAAGAGGTCAGAATCTAGCCCGAAATATTATTATTCCCTATGGCCCAAATATTTGTTAATTGAAATAATTACAATAACATTCACTTCTTGGATGTTTTTGTATGACTATGTCAAAAAAGGTTCTCACCCCTTTTAGTTTGTCTTGTTTATACTAATGGAGAGAAAAACAGCAGGTTGCATTAAAGGACATTTAGAGTACTCTCTTGTTCTACTTGAATTCATGTCATAAAACAATACATCTTGAAGAGCAAATTTATTTTAGGGTGTGCCAGAATAGAACTGAAACAGGCCTGAAGGCTTGGATCTGTACATGTTGAGTGGTGGTGCCCTTCTGATTTACCCAGATTTATAAGAAGTACCCAAGAAGTTGCTGGGACTGTTCTTAGTTACTTCTGCTTGGTGATCAGACAGGTGTATAACCAGAGTCTCCAGAATATTTGGGAGGGACAGGAAGTATCAATATTCCTGAGAGATCAGAAAATAAGAGCTTCTCAAACAGCCTGACAGTATCTTCTCCAAATCAAGTGGCATCATTGACAGGGATTCTGGGGGAATCTGAGGGTGACAGAAGCTTGCCCATCTGACCTGGAGTGCTTCTGCATCCCTTGTAGTATGTAGCCATCTGTGTGAGAAAGTTGTGTCACCTAACCTACCTTTTGGCTGTGTCACCAAACCTTTACTTTGTCTGTTGGTGTCTTTGTATCAATCATCTCACCTCCACACTTAGACGCCCATTCATGAGGTTACCAAGAAACCAGACATAAGCTCCATGACTATCAAACTCACCCATCTGAAAGCATTTAGGAAAAGTTCTAACAGCAAATGAATGATTATAAAAACATTTAGATCATGGTGTGTAAAGTGACATGGAAGACATAGAAATCACTCCTGTTCCTCTTTTTTTCTTCTTTCAGATGGATCAAAAGAGTGCAACTGAACCCCAGAGAAGCATCTCGGCTTTCGTATTCATCACCCCCCACCTCCCCAGCAGTGAGGGTCCACTTCCCCCTTTCATTCACTTATCACACAATTACCAAATATTTATGGAGTGCTTACTATTTGTCAAACTCCAGGGGCTGTCAGATTCGTGTTGTTCCCTCTGCCTGAAATATACTTCTCACATTCTTCTTTCTTGGATGAATTCTTCCTCAGCTTTTAAGTACCATCTAAAAGTCCCCCTCTGTGAGGGCATCCCAAACTCCTTTAGGAAGTCATGCTTCCCCTCTGCTGTGCTATGAGAGCATCACTTCATAGTCCTAGTACAAACCTCATCACATCTGTTGTTCTTACTCATCTGTGAGTTCCAGGAGAGCAATGGTGATGCCTTCCTCTACTTTGTGTCTTTCATTGAACTTAGTACAACTTTACTGAGCACATAGCTCAATATTATTTTTAATTCAAGAAATAAGTAAATATATGAACGAAAGCTAGGTGATATTTTCCACACATTGGATTTTACATGGAATTTTGGACAAGTCAATAAAACACCTTTTTGGTTCTGGCTTCCTCTTTGGACAATTAAGTGATAATACTTACCACCTCTCTTTCTGTGAGATGTCGTAATGCTTGAAAACTTTAAGTGTGGAACCCTAAAAGTGTCTTATTGTTGCTATTAGATCCACTGTCACCTTGCAGTTGACTTTGTGGCTTCAGCGCAAATGAATGTTGGGTGCAGTGATTTAGAGCAGCAGATAGTAACTATAGGTCTTATATGCTGTCATCAAACTTATTATGTGGTTAACTTCCTCAATACCTGATTATTAAGCAAGATTGGTTTTAGTGGATTTCTCGGGCAGCAAGAAAAACTGAAACAATTTGAGAAATAAGTGAGAGATGAAGAAATAATGGCATCTTGTCTAGATACCACTTTGACAAATTGATTCTGAAGTTAGAGAGATAGAGTGGTGTCTGACGAGGAATAGGGATAGACCCTTTTGTTAAGAAACTAATGGGGAAAACAAGTAGAAGGATGCTCATTGCAGCATCATTTGTAACAGGGAAAAGAATGGAGGGATACATTAGTATATTCATACGATGAAATAATATGCAGAAGAAAACTAGAATGAACTGAAACTATATGTATCAATATGAAAAGATTTTACAACATAATATTGAATAATGTATCAGAATGACACATATACAGCATGATACTGTTTATGAAAATTTTGTAAACTCAGGAAGTAGTGCCATACATTGTTTATGTGTATGCAGATTTATTGTAAACATATAAAAATTGGAGAGGAAGGATACTCATCAAATTCATGAAGATGGCTTCTTTTGCATAAAAATAGGAGAGGGGGAACTGAGATTGAAAAAGAGAACAAAGTGTATTTGTCTTGTAATTTCTATATAAACTATAAATTGCTCTATAAAGTGTAAATCTAAGACGTAAATTGGAAAACATTATTAATTTGGGGAGAACAAAGTGTGTTTTTCTTATAATTTCTATATTAACTATAAATTGTTCTATAAAGTATAAATCTAAGGCATAAATTGGAAGACAGTAACCATTTATTGATACAAGTGAGCATTTGTAATGTTGATCTCTTATATACGCTATATTTTTTAAACAGACAATCAAAGCAATCAAAAAGTCAGTGGGAAGGACCCAGATGAAAAAGTGAGATATTGAGTCAACAGAAGCGAAGAAGACTAAATTGTAGAGTTTCTCAAAAGCAAGAAATAAATGAGGTAAAAAGCAAAAAAAAAAAAAAAAAGTAGAATTCTTAACTTTAGAAGAAGGGCTATTGGGAGCTAATGGGGCATATTTGGGTAGGATATTTGTTTGATTTTAGAATGATGAGGGAGTCCCTCCATACTAGGGAGTGGCAAGATACAAGGGGCGTAATTTTGAAGACAACAGAGGATGCTATTGAAAATGATTTTGGGGAGTAAGTGTGAGCTAACTAAAGAAATGTTGCAAAGTTGCCAAGCAATGGGGTTTCCTTTTTGGTGATCATGAATTTCTAGTGAAACCCATCTGTCCTATTGTGTGCAGGCCCAAAGAAAGCAAGGTTGTCCTTTTTTTTTTTTAGGATATTCTGGATGATGTGACAAAATGTGAGAGGAGCAAGTAAATTCAGGTTTTAGGGAATATTATTATTTAATGGCATATAAGAGAATTTAACCTGGATAAGAGAGAAATGAATAAAGAGAGAACTTATGAATTGGGAGAAAGCAGAGAACTCCTGAGGCTAGACATCCCAGTGAGGTCACAGAATAATGGTGGTGGTCCAAATTGAACTAATTGTTTAATTAGTGATTTGGAAGATAGAACAATTATAGGTGATGACATGAGTTAGTGATTTGGGCCAACGGTGGGAATAGCTAAAGTATGGTGTAAGGGACGCTTGTGGAGAAGGGAAATTCAAGGGTTTAAGAGGCTATTGGGTCACAGGGGTCATTTACCTCGCCATCTAAATCACACTCGTTAAAGACAAGGCTTGGTTTCTCTCTCGTGAATATTACAGCTCCATTCTGTCTTTTTTCCTAATTCTTCTGCCACTGTTGACACATTTTCTGCGTTTCATGTTTTTTTTTTTTAAGAGAATGTGTTTGGTTCCATCAGTCATCATTCAGTTTGAGATTCCTTGTTGGGATTCTCAGAGCCATCTCTGGTCTAGGTCACTGGGAGTCTATAGAGGTTTTCTCTGAGTTAGTCTTGGCCTAGTCTGTCCAGTTTAGATTTTAGAGAATATGAAGACCTGTGCAAGGTTCTCAGAAGAAAGCTGTGCATAGGATCAATGCAATAAGCATTGTATGTGTGTGTGTGAAATTATATCACATGCCATTTCTCTATATATACTCATGTGTATGTATCTTAATTCAATCAAGTAAAATTCAATGAAAATACCTTTTAACTTCTTCCCAGAGCTACTCACCAATATCTTTTCACTGGAAAAACCAGAAGAAGGAGAAGTAGCTGGGTACTCTGAGGCTGCAGGGCATGAGAATTACCGGTCAGCAAGCACACACACTAAGCACACCTTCCTTTCAAAGAAGTCCAGGATCCAGGAACTGTGGGAGCATTGAGGAGTAAAGGGGTAGCGCCTGGTAGAACAAGGGAAGCTATGTGTAGTTGGCCAGAGCTGTGGTTAGATGCCCAGTGGCACTTACTCTGGGCATGGAAGCACCTCCTATATGCATGACTGATTTAACTAATATAAAAAGCAATTTCCTATTTTTGAATCTTGAAGACCAGGAAAAAAGGGACAAATGAAATCCAAAATAAATGAAAAAAATCAATATATTTTTTGTTGGAAAATGAGAGTGAACTGTACAATAAACCCTCACAATATTTCCATCTGCTAGGTAGATGACTCTAGAATGGTTTTACATTTATAATTACAGAGGGAATGTGTGAAAGACCCTTATTCGTTTTTTCCCTTCTCTTAAAAAAATGGTGAATAGGGCCTTTAATACTCAATCTTAAATGAATGTTGTATATTTTGGCGTGGTGTCAAAGTGCTAACAGAACTCATACTATGGTCTTCTAAAGGGAAAACACAAATAGTTTCACACTGAGGTATTTTGAAACAGGTGCTCTGGACAATTAAAGAACTCTGTGGCTTTTGAAGGCACCCTTCCAAGACCTAGAAATCTGAAAAATGAATACCACACTGTCACTTTGATAAACTATCTGGTTTTTGCTTCTACTGGGGACAGAAAACAGAACGCAAAGAGCGCAGAGTAAAGTTATGTTTATTAAGGTGTAATGTACAAGACACTGCTTGAAAGTTGCCAACAACACAAGAAAAAAAGGTTATACTCAGCTATTTAGATCCAACAGCAAAACACCAACAGTTCAGTTACTCTTAAATTTTTGGCTTAACTTACTGTCACCAAAATACGAATAGAAATGTATAAAAATTACAATTTGGGATACACAAGGCTATGACTGAAACTGGAATTTTGTAATATACAGCAAAGGGAAAATATGTGTAAGAGAACAAATTACATAGGATTAAAGGAAAACAGGGGAAGAAAAAGAATGAAAGAGAAATGGGGGTTGGGGACAGGGAAACCATAGGACAAAATCCAAGTGCAAGAAAATGAAAAGAAAAATCACTTGGACTGTTGAACAAAACCCAAGTTCTAGACCTGGATATTTTCAACAGAAATAGGACATTACTAACAATAAATAGTTATTTCAAGTAGTACTGAGACATTAGAGAACTAACTCAATGTTTTTGGACATGAATCAGTTTTATCATCCATAAGAGGAAAATATAATCTCTGCTTTGTATACCTTACATGATCTTAGTGAGTCTCAAATGAGGAAGTGGTTTTTAAATCATCATAAAAATATCTAGTGGATATTTTTGTGAAGGTTCAACCTAGAATCCTAAAAGAGAAACAGTCTAGAACAACACACCATCAAAATCCTGGTGGCCTATGACCTAAGGAAAAGAAAAAGTAACAGCCAAGCAAACAATGGCCAGTTCCCCAGGGAAAAGATCTGAGCTGGGATTCATTCTCAGAAAGAGGGAAGTGATGACCTCATGCTACTTCCCCATGAATTTAGAAGATGACACAGTTGTACTAGTCATTCACGCAAACTGATATGGCCTAAGCCAGTCTTGGTCCAATGGGTGCACAGATTGTCCTTAGTTGGATGGGTAATCGTACAAAGCTTTGTTTCCACTGCAGTATAGATAAAGCCTTTAAAACAGGTTATTTAACCCCACTGGGCTTTTAATAATTACTATAATCATTAGAGGATTTAAAAAAAATTTAGATTAGAAATTTCATTATCTATACTCTTGACTAAACCTGGGGGGCAGGTACTAAATTCATTGCTAAAATTCATCTGCAAGTTAGAGTTTAAATGTATTTTCCCAGACATGTACTTTATATTTTTTTATTACCCTTCAATTCCTCAGAAATTTTCTTAAGATCTATTTCATTTTGTAGCTTATTCTCTATGTTTCAATGAGGCATTTGCATGTTGTCTTCATTACCATATAATTATGTTATATAACATTTATAAGTTTAACTTTTCTCTATGAAACTCAAAGAAGTTAATGGGTTTTATGTAATTCATTTTCCTCCCACCCCACTGAACCAAAGGATCAGAAACTACCATGGCCCTCATTTTACTGACCAGTGGTCAATCTATTTCTGTCTCATAGGCTGGTCAAGGCTTCATGTTACTCAGGCTCTTATTTCCCAGGTCTAGTGGTTCTTAACCCTGGACTCACTTAAGAATCACCTGGTAAGCATTGGAAAAATAGCCCGCCCAGGCCTTACATCAAAACAATTGAATCAGAGATTCTGATGATGGGGGCTGAACATCAGTATTCTTTCTAAACTCCTTAGGTGATCCTGAAGTACAGCCAAGGTTCAGAACCATTGCTCTAAAGCAGTGACTTTCAAACTTTAATTTCAGTAGGAATTATAAGAGGATGTTGTGGAAATACTGATTCTGATCTAGTAGGTCTGGATGGTCCCTGAGATTCTGCATTTCTAACAAATCCCCAGGTGATGCAAAACCCAGAGCACAAAAAATTATTCGAATGACGATTTTCTCAATTCTTCCAAGGATAGTACACAACTAGGACCATTCTAAATGCATAGATTTTGTAAATTCTTACATTTGTAAATTCTTACAAAATTTGAGTTCAGAAAGACTGCTTCGTCTGTGAATGGAAATTGAAATAATAAAGATCAAGCAATACCTTTTATACCTTGACAGCACATCTTAGTCATTTCTGTCTTTATATGTCCACTAATTAATTGGCTAACCTGGAACTTTTAGATTCACAGGACATCAATACCTTCTTCATCCACTTCCACACTGCAACCTGCCATTTATTCAAATTCTATTCACTTCTCAAATCCCTAAACTTTGGCCTCTGTCCTGCTACTTTACTGAAATCACCCCCTCCAAGATCAACTTCTTTGGTTAAATCCAATGAACTCTCTTTTAAGTCCATCTTATTTGACTTCTTTTTCATCCTACCTCACCTTTTAAACAGTCTCCTTCTTAGCTTCTTGCCACTGAAATCCACTCCTACCTCTCAGCTCACTCTTTCTTCCTCTTCCTTCTTTCCTCTGTATATCTCTTAAATGTTGGCTATTCTTGAGGTATTACCCTTGTCTTCTCACTCTACTCACCCTTTCTGAGGTATCTTGCCTGATCCTATTGCTTCCTTCAATGTGCTGGTGACTTCCAAATCCATGTCTCCAGACCAGAGCAATTTCTAGACTCAAATTTCAATTGCCCATTACATCTCTTGGCCTGAATATCAAATTCTTCATTACCCATTCTAAACCTATATCCATCCCCAACTCTCTCTTTTTCCTAAATCCACTATAGTGAATACTGTAAACACTAAGATAAGAAATTAGTGAGAAACAAGGGAGAGGTGGTGACACCTGGGAAAGGATGGCTGGTCACTTAGTTAGGTCACCTCAGGGAAATAAAACCTCATGAATTTCCCTAAATCCAGATTCTGCCCTCAGGTTCAGAAGCCTTATTTTATCAGGGTCTGCCTGGTTATAACCAATGTTATACTGTAAAACTGTAACCCAAGTTATTTCAATAAATTTCAGCTCTAATATTCCCATCAACGTGACCAAGATGTGCTCTCCTTATAGAACAACCTATGTGGTAAGTCAAATTATAACCAAATATTTGCTCAATAACCATGGAATCAGTGCAGAGGAGTTGTTAGATAATTTAAACATATAATAGAATCAGGTTAATATTCAATACTTCATTTATTCTACAAATATTAATTGAGCACAATGACTGAAGCTTTGCTATGGATCGTAATTCTTAGTTTGTCATTCAATACCCCCTTACCCAAGAAGCTGCTTCCTGACAGCTGCTGGCCTTCATAACATTTCTTTTTCTTTCTTCCCATCACAGATCAACCCATCTACTTTCACCTCCACTCATACTGTCTGCTAGTTGATGTCTTCATTGTCTTCATACTGTCATTGATGTCTTCATGTTTTTAATCTGCTTTCTATCTATTGCAGCCTCAATGTTCTGGAAAAAGTCATCCCCAATCTTTAAAATAACAGTGCTTCTTTACTGTACCTACTTATTACTTATTATATGTTTTAAGTCTCAGAGGGGAATTTTATTTTAAATTCCTAGAGTTCCTTACTACCCCCACCCAATTATCACCTACAGATACCATCATTCACCTATTTCAAAATCCTAGTATCATAGTGACTACTTTTCCTGTTTCATTTCTCCAAATACTTAAAGATACAACTACAGTAACTCAGCCCTCATCTTTCCTCACTAGGATCATTGCTGTAACATCTATCTTCCCCCTGCCTTAGGTATGGAACCTATCCAACCTCTTCTCCACAATGCCTGCAAAGCTTAAGAAGTAGAAATTTCTGTTGTTGGGACTATCACCCAAGACCACATATTAGCTGAACCTGAAGCTGCTGGATCTAACAGAGCTGTTCTCAACTGGGGGATATTTCCTCCCAGAGGACGTTAGGCAGTGTCTGGAGACAATTTTAGTTGTTACAACTTGGGGGATTCTACTGGCATCTAGTGGGTAGAGGCCAGGGATGATGTTAAATACCCTAAAATGCATAAGATGGCTCCCACATCAAAGAATTATCTGGCCCAAAATGTCAGTAGTGCTGAGGTTGAGAAACTCTGATTAATATCATCCCAAGAAGAATGAAGCATAGGCACTGTACTCATGCCACTTACTACTACCTTCATAGATATATGCCCCCCCAGGCTACTCTCTACCACATGCCATCAGCTCCTAATGTTCAGAAATTAATTTTCTCAGTCCTATCTTTCCATTCTGCCCCAAACTCCTCTCCCTGTGCCTCTTGAAATGTTGCTCATAGTCTGGGCACTTCTTATATGCCTAGCCTCTTCTCAGAGCATCATTTCAACTCCTTAACTTATCTGAATCCTTAAGTAGTTCCTGAGGAGACCATGTCTCCTATTAACCTTTCAGTTTGTTTATTCTGTCACACTTTATAAAACTCAAGATTGGGAAGTGGAAATGTTGTCCTCCTCTAATCTCACATTAGGTGTCCTTTAATGCCACCTACCTCCAAACGATTTCATCTCTACAGTCTGGTTCAGGAATCTGCTTCTCTCTCTCTCTCTTTCTGTTTCTCATTCTCTCTCTTATTCTCACCTTATTTGTCTATGTGCTCTCTTCTGGTCTTCATTTTTGTAATGTATAGTCCTCTTGGTCATTACCCTTCATTCATTGAAGGTGCTGGCTCATCACTTTTGGTAACTTAAGCACTCTTGTGAACACACCCCAAATTCTGATCTCTGATTGCTGCATTATTTCATGTCCAATGACATTCTCCTCCTTTCCCACAGTCACACCATCTCATGCTTTCTCTGTTTCTCTACTACTGACCATAATCTTTCCCTCCATGGATATCCCTTTACCTTCTAATTTCATTGAGTGACTTCTGGTCACATTTCAGGACTCAGTTCATTAGTTAGCTTCTCAGGGAAGTCTGGGATGTATTGCCAGATTCCCTGCCATGAGTTAGATGTGCCTCTGATGCACTGTTTTAGCATCCAGTGCAAACCTATATCTTGCATTTAGAAAGCTTTTTAATGATTTCTTATTTATGTGTCTGTCTCTCTCAGTTGATTTTAGCCTCCATCAGAGGACTACGTGTCTAATTTGCCTTAGTATTCCCAGAAGCTAAAATAGCACATGGTATATAATTGTTGACATGTCTCTCCCCACTCCCATGAGTCTCTCCAGCTCTCAGTTGTCCTTGAAAGTTATAAAAGGAAGAACAGTCAAGGCAGCAGGATACTCCCATTTATAAACGCCAATAATAGACAAATGCCACTGACCAGTCCTGGAGGGTGTCCATACAATGACATTAACTGCTTGCACAGTGTCCAAGTCAGTCAGAGACTCAACAGGCTTACATATTCCTTCTTTGTTATAGCTCTAATCCTGGTTGGTTTTCTTCCAAGTTTTGCAAACAATATTATGTTCCTGTGCTCAAAACTATATAAGATCTAAATGTTCTCTTCTTATTATATTTTCTAATGCCAGTTTGTATGAAGTTGGTCTGTTTTTTTTTTATTCTCCTTGTATGTTTCATTCTGCTTTTCAGAGGACGTTCATGTTTCTCTGCATATGCCTACAGATTTCTTTAAAACTCTTAAGATTCCATTTATATTTTACTCTCTATAAATAGTAAGCACTTAATAAATGTTGACTCCTGAAAATGATTACAATTTTGAGGAACTCACAGTCCTTGTGTGGTAGAGTAACAGATGAACTCCCAATGTAGACAAAGAGTGCCAATCAGCACATGCTCTCAAATCAATGACCCAATATCACTAGTAAGATTGAGTTTCATTTTTCTTTCTCCTTCTGCTAGACATAAATAAACTCACTGAAGATAGGATTCCATCTTATGTTTTTGATCCATAAAACTGGGATTGACATATATACACCACTATGTATAAAATAGATAACTAATGAGAACCTACTATATATCTCAGGGAACTCTCTACTCAGTGCTCTGTGGTGACCTACAGAAGGAAGGAAATCAAAAAAAGAGGGGATATATGTATACATATGGCTGATTCCCTCTGCTGTACAGCAGAAACTAACACAACATTGTAAAGCAACTATACTCCAATAAAAATTAATTTAAAAAATAGTGAATGAATAACAGTGAGGAACACTCTCCCTCACACAATTCTTTTATGCAATATTGAGTGAAGCCATCTACAAACATATAGTAATTAACAGACATACATGAATATCCACCATGTTTATATTCTGAAAGATTACAGCAATGGAAACTCTTGTGAAATAAGAACCCTCAGTGGTAAAAACACTACCACTTAGAACTCCTAAAGAGAATTCTTTTCTGTGTCTTAGTAAAACATGTGGAACTATTATATAACAATCATTAGATACTAATAACTTTTGAAAAGGAATTTATTATAAAAAATTTGCAAATAAAAATTTTTTAAAAATCTAGTCAGATGCCTTAAGAGGATGCCTTTACCCGTCTTTTCACTTCTTGTGTTGACAAGATACAAACTGGGATTGGCTCATGTAGATTAATGCCTTTAAAGCAACTTCTGACTATGTTTCTTTGGCTAAAATCTAGGTGAAGTATTAGATAAAATTTCAAAAAACAAGAGGTTTAAAAAAGCCTTCTTAAAAATAATATCTTACATTTCTTTGTGCTCTCTTGGTTTTTACAACAGTATCTTAAATTGATTGTGTTGACTTGCTATGTGGTTGTTAAACAACTGTCACGTATCTTCATTTCAAACATAACTATTTAAAATGTTGAGTGAGGAAGGAGGAGCTTCAAGATGGCAGAAGAGTAAGACATGGAGATCACCTTCCTCTCCACAAATACATCAGAAATACATCTACATGTGGAACAACTCCTACAGAACACCTACTGAACGCTGGCAGAAGACCTCAGACCTCCCAAAAGGCAAGAAACTCCCCACGTGCCTCGGTAGGGCAAAAGAAAAAAGAAAAAACAGAGACAAAAGAATAGGGACGGGACCTGCACCAGCAGGAGGGAGCTGTGAAGGAGGAAAGGTTTCCACACACTAGGAAGCCCCTTTGTGGGCGGAGACTGCGGGTGGCAGAGGGGGAAGCTTCGGGGCCGCGGAGGAGGAGAGCACAGCAACAGGGGTGTGGAGGGCAAAGCGGAGAGATTCCCGCACAGAGGATCGGTGCCGACCAGCACTCACCAGCCTGAGAGGCTTGTCTGCTCACCCGCCGGAATGGGCGGGGGCTGGGAGCTGAGGCTCGGACTTCGGAAGTCAGATCCCAGGGAGAAGCTTGGGGTTGACCACGTGAACACAGCCTGAAGGGGGCTAGTGCACCACGGCTAGCTGGGAGGGAGTCCGGGAAAAAGTCTAGACCTGCCGAAGAGGCAAGAGACTTTTTCTTGCCTCTTTGTTTCCTGGTGCGCAAGGAGAGAGGATTAAGAGCGCCGCTTAAAGGAGCTCCAGAGACGGGCGCGAGCTGCAGCTAAAAGCGTGGACCCCAGAGACGGGCGTGAGACGCTAAGGCTGCTGCTGCTGCCACCAAGAAGCCTGTGTGCAAGCACAGGTCACTCTCCACACCCCCCTTCCGGGGAGCCTGTGCAGCCCGCCACTGCCAGGGTCCCGTGATCCAGGGACAACTTTCCTGGGACAACGCACGGCGCACATCAGGCTGGTGCAATGTTACGCCGGCCTCTGCCGCCGCAGGCTCGCCCCGCATCTGTACCCCTCCCTCCCCCCAGCCTGAGTGAGCCGGAGCCCCCGAATCAGCTGCTCCTTTAACCCCGTCCTGTCTGAGTGAAAAACAGATGCCCTCAGGTGACCTACATGCAGAGGTGGGGCCAAATCCAAAGCTGAACCCCGGGAGCTGTGCGAACAAAGAAGAGAAAGGGTAATTTCTCCCAGCAGTCTCAGGAGCAGTGGATTAAATCTCCACAATCAACTTGATGTACCCTGCAGCTGTGGAATACCTGAATAGACAATGAATCATCCCAAATTGAGGAGGTGGACTTTGGCAGCAAGGATATATATAACTTTTTCCCTTTTTCTCTTTTTGTGAGTGCGTATGTGTATGCTTCTGTGTGTGATTTTGTCTGAATAGCTTTGCTTTTACCACTTGTCCTAGGGGGTTCAGTCTGTCCGGTTTTTTGTTTGTTTGTTTGGGTTTTTTTAGTATAGTTTTCAGTGCTTGTTATCATTGGTGGATTTGTTTTTCGGTTTCATTGTTCTTTCTTTCTTTTTAATTACTTAAAATTTTTTTAATAATTATTTTTTGTTTTTTATTTTAATAACATGTTTTATTTTATTTTATCTCTTTCTTTCTTTCTCTCTCTCTCTCTCTCTCTCTCTCTCTCTTTCTTCCTTTCCTTCTCCCTTTCATTCTGAGCCCTGTGGATGACAGGCTCTATGTGCTCCAGCCAGGCATCAGGGCTGTGCCTCTGAGGTGGGAGAGGCAAGTTCAGGCCATTGATCCACCAGAGACCTCCCAGCTCCACGTAATATCAAATGGCAAAAATCTCCCAGAGATCTCCAACTCAACAACAAGACCCAGCTCCACTCAACGACCACCAAGCTACAGTGCTGGACACCCTATGCCAAACAGCCAGCAAGACAGGAACATAACCCCACCCATTAGCAGAGAGCCTGCCTAAAATCATAATAAGGTCACAGACATCCCACAACACACTACCAGATGTGGACCTGCCCACCAGAAAGACAAGGTCCAGCCTCAGCCACCAGAACACAGGTACTAGTCTCCTCCACCAGGAAGCCTACACAGCACACTGAACCAATCTTAGCCACTGGGGGCAGACACCAAAAACAAAGGGAACTACGAACATGCAGCCTGCAAAAAGGAGACCCCAAACACAGTAAGATAAGCAAAATGAGAAGACAGAGAAAGACACAGCAGATGCAGAAGCAAGGTAAAAACCCACCAGACCAAACAAATGAAGAGGAAATAGGCAGTCTACCTGAAAAAGAATTCCGAATAATGATAGTAAAGATGATCCAAAATCTTGGAAATGGAATGGAGAAAATACAAGAAACGTTTAACAAGGACCTAGAAGAACTAAAGAGCAAACAAACAATGATGAACAGCACAATAAATGAAATTTAAAATTCTCTAGAAGGAATCAATAGCAGAATAACTGAGGCAGAAGAACGGATAAGTGACCTGGAAGATAAAAGAGTGGAAAAAACAACTGCAGAGCAGAATAAAGAAAAAAGAATGAAAAGAATTGAGGACAGTGTCAGAGACCTCTGGAACAATATGAAATGCACCAACATTTGAATTATAGGGGTGCCAGAAGAAGAAGAGAAAAAGAAAGGGACTGAGAAAATATTTGGAGATTATAGTTGAAAACTGTCTTAATATGGGTATGGAAATAGTTAAATAGGTCCAGGAAGCACAGAGAGTCCCATACAGGATAAACTCAAGGAGAAACACATGAAGACACATATTAATCAAGCTATCAAAAATTAAATACAAAGAAAAAATATTAAAAGCAGCAAGGGTAAAACAACAAATAACATACAGGGAATCCCCATAAGGTTAACAGCTGATCTTTCAGCAGAAACTCTGCAAGCCAGAAGGGAGTGGCAGGACATATTTAAAGGGATGAAAGGGAAAAACCTACAAACAAGATTACCCTATGCAGCAAGGATCTCATTCTGATTTGATGGAGAAATTAAAACCTTTATAGAGATGCAAAAGCTAAGAGAATTCAGCGCCACCAAAGCAGCTTTACAACAAATGCTAAAGGAACTTCTCTAGGCAGGAAACACAAGAGAAGGAAAAGACCTACAATAACAAACACAAAACAATTAGGAAAATGATAATAGGAACATACATATCGATAATTACCTTAAATGTAAATGGATTAAATGTTCCAACCAAAACACATAGACTGGCTGAATGGATACAAAAACAAGACCCATATATATGCTGTCTACAAGAGACCCACTTCAGACCTAGGGACACATACAGACTGAAAGTGAGGGGATGGAAAAAGATATTTCATGCAAATATCTTTCTGGGGGGCTTCCCTGGTGGCGCAGTGGTTGAGAGTCCACCTGCCGATGCAGGGGACACAGGTTCGTGCTCTGGTCCAGGAAGATCCCACATGCCACGGAGCGGCTGGGCCCGTGAGCCATGGCCACTGAGCCTGCACGTCCAGAGCCTGTGCTCCGCAACGGGAGAGGCCACAACAGTGAGAGGTCTGTGTAACGCCAAAAAAAAAAAAAAGAAAGCTGGAGTAGCAATTCTCATATCAGACAAAATAGACTTTAAAACAAAGACTATTACAAGAGACAAAGAAGTACACTACAGGGCTTCCCTGGTGACGCAGTGGTTGAGAGTCTGCCTGTCAGTGCAGGAGAAACGGGTTCGATCCCTGCTCCAGGGAGATCCCACATGCCGTGGAGCAACTAGGCCCGTGCGCCACAACTACTGAGCCTGTGCCCTAGAGTCTTCGAACCACAGCTACTGAAGCCTGCGTGCCTGGAGCCCGTGCTCCGCAACAACAGAAGCCACCACAATGAGAACTCGCGCACAGCAACGAAGACCCAACACAGCCATAAATTAAAAAAAAAAAAAAAAAAGAAGTACACTACATAATCATCAAGGGATCAATCCAAGAAGAAGATATAACAATTGTAAATATTTATGCACCCAACACAGAAGCACCTCAATACATAAGGCAAATACTAACAGCCATAAAAGGGGAAATTGACAGCAACAAAACCATAGTAGGGGATTTTAACACCCCACTTTCACTAATGTACAGATCATCCAAAATGAAAATAATTAAGGAAACACAAGCTTTAAATGATACATTAAACAAGATGGACTTGATATTTATAGGACATTCCATCCAAAAACAACAGAATACACTTTTCTTCTCAAGTGCTCATGGAACATTCTCCAGGACAGATAATATCTTGGGACACAAGTCAAGCCTTGGTAAATATAAGAAAATTGAAATAGTATCAAATGCCTTTTCTGACCACAATGCTATGAGAGTAGATATCAATTACAGGAAAAAATCTGTAAAAATACAAACACATGGAGGCTAAACAATACACTACTTAATAACCAACAGATCACTGAAGAAATCAAAGAGGAAATCAAAAAATACCGGAAACAAATGACAATGAAAACACAATGATCCAAAACCTATGGGATGCAGCAAAAGCACTTCTAAGAGGGAAGATTATAGCAATACAATCCTACCTTAAGGAACAAGAAACATCTCAAGTAAACAACCTAACCTTACACCTAAAGCAATTAGAGAAAGAAGAACAAAAAACCCCCAAAGTTAGTAGAAGGAAAGAAATCACAAAGATCAGATCAGAAATAAATGAAAAAGAAATGAAGGAAATGATAGCAAAGATCAATAAAACTAAAAGCTGGTTCTTTGAGAAGATAAACAATAGATAAACCATTAGCCAGACTCATCAAGAAAAAAGGGGAGAAGACTCAAATCAATAGAGTTAGAAATGAGCCATGGCCACTGGGCCTGTGCGTCTGGAGCCTGTGCTCCGCAACGGGAGAGGCCACAGCGGTGAAAGGCCCACGTACCGCAAAAAAAAAAAAAAAAAAAAATCTTCCAACAAACAAAAGCCCAGGACCAGATGGCTTCACAGGTGAATTCTACCAAACATTTAGAGAAGAGCTAACACCTATCCTTTTCAAACTCTTCCAAAATATAGCAGAGGGAGGAACACTCCCAATGCTTACTACGAGGCCACCATCACCCTGACACCAAAACCAGACAAAGATGTCACAGAAAAAGAAAACTACAGACCAATATCACTGATGACCATAGATGCAAAAATCCTCAACAAAATACTAGCAAACAGAATCCAACAGGAGATTAAAAGGATCATACACCATGATCAAGTAGGGTTTATCCCAGGAAGGCAAGGATTCTTCAGTATATGCAAATCACTCAATGTGATACACCATATTAACAAATTGAAGGAGAAAAACCATATGATTATCTCAATAGATTCAGAGAAAGCTATCAACAAAATTCAACACCCATTTATGATAAAAACTCTCCAGAAAGTAGGCATAGAGGGAACTTACCTCAACATAATAAAGGTCACATATGACAAACCCACAGCCAATATCGTACTCAATGGTGAAAAACTGAAACCATTTCCACTAAGATCAGGAACAAGACAAGGATGCCCACTCTCACCACTATTATTCAACATAGTTTTGGAAGTTTTAGCCACAGCAATCAGAGAAGAAAAAGAAATAAAAGGAATTCAAATCGGAAAAGAAGAAGTAGAGCTGTCACTGTTTGCAGATGACATGATACTATACATAGAGAATCCTAAAGATGCTACCAGAAAACTACTAGAGCTAATCAATGAATTTGGTAAAGTAGCAGGATACAAAATTAATGCACAGAAATCTCTTGCATTCCTATACACTAATGATGAAAAACCTGAAATTGAAATTAAGAAAACACTCCCATTTACTATTGCAACAAAAAGAATAGAATACTGGGTATAAACCTACCTAAGGAGACAAAAGACCTGTATGCAGAAAATTATAAGACACTGAAGAAAAAAATTAAAGATGATACAAATAGATGGAGAGATATACCATGTTCTTGGATTGGAAGAATCAACATTGTGAAAATGACTATACTACCCAAAGCAATCTGCAGCCAATGCAAGCCCTATCAATCTACCACTGGCATGTTTCACAGAACTAGAACAAAAAATTTCACAATTTGTACGGAAACACGAAACACCCAGAATAGCCAAAGCAATCTTGAGAAAGAAAAACGCAGCTGGAGGAATCAGTCTCCTGAACTTCAGACTATACTACAAAGCTACAGTAATCAAGACAGTATGATACTGGCACAAAAACAGAAATATAGATCAATGGAACAGGATAGAAAGCCCAGCAATAAACCCACGCACATATGGTCATCTTATCTTTGATAAAGGAGGCAAGAATATACAATGGAGAAAAGACAGCCTCTTCAATAAGTGGTGCTGGGAAAACTGGATAGTTACATGTAAAAGAATGAAACTAGAACACTGCCTAACAGAATACACAAAAATAAACTCAAAATGGATTAAAGACCTAAATGTAAGGCCAGACACTATCAAACTCTTAGAGAAAAACATAGGCAGAACACTCTATGACATAAATCACAGCAAGATCCTTTTTGACCCACCTCCTAGAGAAATGGAAATAAAAACAAAAATAAACAAATGGGACCTAATGAAACTTAAAAGCTTTTGCACAGCAAAGGAAACCATAAACAAGATGAAGAGACAACGCTCAAAATAGGAGAAAATATTTGCAAATGAAGCATCTGACAAAGGATTAATCTCCAAAATTTACAAGCAGTTCATGCAGCTCAATATCAAAAAAAAACACAACCCTCTCCAAAAATGGGCAGAAAACCTAAATAGACATTTCTCCAAAGAAGATATACAGAGTGCCAACAAACACATGAAAGAATGCTCAACATCATTAATCATTAGAGAAATGCAAATCAAAACTACAATGCAATGTCATCTCACACCGGTCAGCATGGCCATCATCAAAAAATCTAGAAACAATAAATGCTGGAGAGGGTGCGGAGAAAAGAGAACACCCTTGCACTGTTGGTGGGAATGTAAGTCAATCCATCCACTATGGATAACAATATGGAGGTTCCTTAAATAACTAAAAATAGAACTACCATACGACCCAGCAATCCCACTACTGGGAATATACCCTGAGAAAACCAAAACTCAAAAAGAGTCATGTACCACATTGTTCATTGCAGCTCTATTTACAATAGCCAGGACATGGAAGCAACCTAAGTGTCCATCAACAGATGAATGGATAAAGAAGATGTGACACATATATACAATGGAATATTACTCAGCACTAAAAAGAAACGAAATTGAGTTGTTTGTAGTGAGGTGGATGGACCCAGAGTCTGTCTTACAGAGTGAAGTAAGTCAGAACGAGAAAAACAAACACCGTACGCTAACACATGTATATGGAATCTAAAAAAAAAATGGTCATGAAGAACCTAGGAACAAGTCAGAAATAAAGACGCAGACCTACTAGAGAATGGACTTGAGACTTGAGGACATGGGGTGGGGGAAGGGTAAGCTGGGACAAAGTGAGAGAGTGGTAGTGTATATATGGACATATAAACACTACCAAATGTAAAATAGATAGCTAGTGGGAAGCAGTCGCATAGCACAGGGAGATCAGCTCTGTGCTTCGTGATGAGGTAGAAGGGTGGGATAGGGAGGGTGGGAGGGACGGATACGCAAGAGGGAAGAGATATGGGGATATATGTGTATGTATAACTGATTCACTTTGTTATAAAGCAGAAACTAACACACCATTGTAAAGCAATTATATTCCAATAAAAACATAAAAAAATTGGAAATAAATAAATAAATTAAATGATGAGTGATGCACATATACACACTAAGACAAAGTGTTGATAATTTGATTCTTTGGAATGAAATGTGTACATAGTCATTAAATTTCTACAATTAGAAATTCCCAGGACTTCCCTGGTGGCTCAATGGTTAAGAACCTGCCTGCCAATGCCGGGGACACGGGTTTGAATCCTGGTTTGGGGAGATTCCACATGCCATGGAGCAACTAAGCCCGTGCACCACAACTACTGAGCCTACGCTCTAGGGCCCACGAGCCACAACTACTGAAACGTGCATGCCTAAAACCCATGCTCTGCAACGAGAGGAGCCACCACAATGAGAAGCCCATGCACCGCAAGAAAGAGTAACCCCTGCTCGCCACAACTAGAGAAAGCCCACACCCAGCAATGAAGACCCAACACAGCCAAAAATAAAAATTATTTAATTAATTTAAAATATCACTTAAAAAAAAAAGAAATTCCCTATTGGATTTTCACTTCAGACCATTTTAATAATACTTTATGCCATGATGAAATTAAAAGTTCTCTCTTTAACATGTTTAAATCCCTAATTTATTTAAGCCCTCAATGTCTATACAGGATTTTTAAAAATTATGTAAAATATCTTTTAAAAAACTGAAAAGATCTCAGTTCTACTTCCACAATTAGAGCCTGCTCCATCCTAGCTAATTTACTGAACCATCTTCTTCATAACAACAAATTCGTAACTCCACTACCTCCTTCCTATGGTGTTTATTGAGAAAAAAGTTGCAAATAGTATTCATTATTTTATTTAAGAAGTATTTATTTGCCTACTATGCACCCCTCAGTTCTAGACAGTGGGGATACAACAAATAAGAAAAAAAATAGACAAATCATTGCCTACATGGAGTTTATATTTTAACGAAAAAATTTAGGAAAATAAATAGGCCAATGACAAAATATAGCATGAAGTAATAAAATTGCCAAGAGGAAAAATAGAGCATGATAAAAGCATAGAAAATTTTGGTGATGGAATCTCTGAGGAAGTGAAATTTGGTCAAATCCAGTAAGTCCCCTACATACGAAACTTTAAGTTGCGAACTTTCAAAGATGAGAACGTGTGTCTGCATGTCCAATCACAAGTTAGTTCACGCGTCTGGCATACATGTCACTTATGTGCATCCTCTACAAGTGATTGTGCTGTTGTGTACTTTACTGTACAGTACTGTATAGAATACAGTAGCACAGTATTCTTTTTTAAAGCCCAGAATGTCTGGAAGCAAGCGTAAAAGCAGCGGTGATGTAGCTGGTACTGCTAAGAAGCACCAGGAATTGGAGGCCCAGAGGAAGGACAAAGAGAGATAAAAGGAAGAGGAAGTAACTGAAGAACCAAAGAGATTCATGACACAGGAAACGGCAAGGTAATTTTATTTGAAGAAGCACTGTTAATTTTTGAGGTACAGGACCCGAACGTAGAACGGTACACGAATGTTGCAGCAGACATTCAGAATGCAATCCAGTGCTACCGTGTCATCTATGATGAGAAAAAAAAGAGCTACTACCCAGACAATGTAAAACTGATCACCAGGAAAATTCCAGGCCTAATTGGGATCACTTGTGAATTCTGCCAAATGTTTAAGGAAGGAATAATGTCAAATATACACAAAATTTTCAGTGGACAGTAAAATGGGAAAGCTCCTAATTTGTTTTATGAGACCAATATAAACTTGATATCAAAATCTGAGAATATTGTAAAAAAGGAAAATTGTAGTCCAGTCTCTCTAATGAACATAAATGAAGCAATACTAAACAAAATACTAGCAGAGTCAAGAGAAAAATAAAACTCAGCAAGGGTATTTTTCCAGGAAGGAAAATTTGGTTATTTTTTTCACCATGTTAACAAAATAAAGGAAATACAATACCCATTCATGGAAAAACTCTTGCAAAGTAAGAGTAAAAAAAAAATCTTCCTTAACTGAATAAAAATATCTGCAAAAAGCTTGGAGCAAATGTTGTATTTGATATTTGCTGAAAACCTTCCTCTGAGATTGGGCAATTCCGTATAATTGACATTTTGAAAGCTAAAATTTCCCTCTGAAATTAGAACAAGATAAGGATGTCTACTTATCACCCTTTCTATTCAGCATTTTTGGTGATCATAAACCATGCAGTAAGACATGAAAAAAATACACAGAAGGACTACAATGGAAGAAAAATTATTTTATTGCTTTCAGATGGAATTATTAAACACAAACAACATTTAACTGAATCTACAGATAAATGTTTTAAAACAACGTGCTGGGCTTCCCTGGTGGCGCAGTAGTTGAGAGTCCGCCTGCCAATGCAGGGGACACGGGTTCGTGCCCTGGTCTGGGAAGATCCCACGTGCCGCGGAGCGGCTAGGCCCGTGAGCCATGGCCGCTGAGCCTGTGTGTCCGGAGGCTGTGCTCCGCAATGGGAGAGGCCACAGCAGTGAGAGGCCCGCGTACCGCAAAAAAACAAAAACAAAAACAACGTGTTACCTTAATAAGGTTGCTAGAATGAAGGTAGCTAGAAAACAATATTTTAGAAAATACCATTTACAATAAAGTCCGCATAGTAAAATAGCTAGTAATAAACCTAATAAAAGATGTGAAAAATTCTTATGCAAAACTTTATAAAACACTTCTGAGAGAAATTAAAGAAAATGTAAATAAATGTTTATGGACTGGAAGACTCAACTGGTCTGTAGATTTGATACAATCTTAATAAAAATCTCAAGATGGATGTGTGTGTGTCTGTGTGTGTGTGTAATTTGACAAGTTGATTCTCACATATATATACATTGAAAGAACCAAGATTAATTAGACAGGATTATAAAAGAAAAACATAGCAAAAAAATTGCTCTGCTAGATGTCAATTTACAGTTACAGTAATTAAGACAATGAGGTTGAAGGGCAAGAACAGGCAGATCAATGGTACAGATTACGGGCCTGGCATATATGAATGACTGATTTATGAAAAGGTACAAAAGAGCTGAGCAGTGGAAGAAACATTAAAAGTGTGGCTTAGACAATAGGCTAGCCAATAGACAGCAAATACTGAACATCAACCCCTACTCAAGTTATGTGCAAAAATGAAATTCAGGTCCATTGTAGATCTAAATATGAAAGGAAATCAATAACGTTTCTTGATGATAGTACAGAGAAGCATCATTATTCCCTCACTGCAGTAAAATAGTCCTAAAAAATACTAATCATAAAAGAAAAGATTGTTAAATTAGATCATAGTATGAGTAGAACTTTTGGTCACAAAAAAGACACAAATACAGAGTGAAAAAGCAAACCACAGAATGAAAGGTGTTTATAATACACGTAACTTACACCAGGCTTAGGTCCTGAGTATATGAAACATTTCAACCAATCAATAAGAAAACAATCCAATAGGAAAATGGGCAAGAGGCTTAAGCAGTGCTTCACAGAAAAGAATATCAAAATGGTCATAAACCTATGAAAGGGGTCATTAGTAGGAATGCAGAAATTAAATATAGGAATATAGAAATATATTCCTATATTTATAGGAATATATAGAAATTAAAACCAAAATAAAACACACTACAAGCCAAGTGCCTCAAATTAAACAGACTGACAATGACAATGTTGTCAAAAATTTAGACTAATAGCAACATTCATTCATTGCTGGTGGCAGTGTAAATTGGTATAAACACTTTGGCAATAGTTTGGTATTATATCAGTTGTTAGGCCATAATAATGTTATGTTATCAAACAACCAAAAAAACCTCAATGAAACATACCAAAGAGCACTGACACGGCTCACACATCTACATGGGGCTCAGCTGATCCAGACTAGCCTCTCTGCTGAGTCGTTGTGATGGAACAGGGCTCAATCCCTGTCTGCAGATCAGTTAGGAATCATTTGGTCTGGGCTGGGCTTGCCTGGAACTGTTCATCTAGCTGGGCTCCAGTTCTATTGGCTCTCCTCTTTCTGGAGTGTTATCTTTCCTACTGGAATTTATCTTTGTCCAGTGAGATCTGTAGTGAGGGAAGATTTAAGTCTGACTACATTATAAGCAAATAGCAATTTGAGTTGGCTGGATATAGCTGTTTGAAGAAAATGTAATCTCTGTTCTTTAGAGTTATTAAAATATTTGAGAGATTTGCAGAAAAAGCAGGAAAAGGAGTGGAGATTAATCATTCTAATTTCTGTAAAAGAATGTTAGATACTTGGTTCTTTCCTCTCTCCTCTCAAAGAGGAATAAATATTATTTTCTTTTTCTCCCCCAATTTCTTCCCTCCTCCCCACCATTTACCCATCTCCAAGACTGCCTTCTGGTTTTCTAAAAGTGTTTTTCACACATTTTATCCCTTACACTGAGCTATTGTGCTTATTCATTTCATTGCAATTATCAAAGTTTATAACTACAGCTACAGTTTTTCAGGGCTAATTTTCTTCGAGGTCCTTTTCTCAGTCTTCCTAGGAAAGATGAAGAAAGTGGGAGGAAGGTGAGAGCTTGTTGATAAACCTGATTTTTATTCTGTCCTCTGAAGTCTGAGGTGTTAATCTTGTCTTTTCTTTTAATCTAGGTAATGATAATGGGTTGTTTTTCAATATTGTTGCAGCTTCATTAATATGTATGTTGTCTGCTGTAATTTCTTTTTCATTCAAGTGGTACTGTGAAGCTAACTTTTTGAGACTCTCTCCTGCTTCAGGCCTAACTTTGACTTTCTTTTTCTACTCTCATGTTTTCTCTCCATTTGCCCCCTGTGCTTTGTGTTTTACATCTCAATGCAGCTCCTGGCTTTTCTGTTCACGCTCTAGCATTATTCTACCATGTATTTTGGTTTTATGATTGGTCAGTATCTCATCAATTTCATGTTTATGAAAACTATCCAGTGAAGTTTTACAATAGTAATTCCCAATTATGTATTTATGGTATTCAATTAATATTAGTGCTTATCCTGTGTCAGTCACTGTCCTAAGACCATCTTGCTCACCAGTTGTATGACCCAGTGTTCCTGCCTCACGTGAGTGAAGGATTTGGGGATATGGACACTGAAACACTGATATGCACCTTTACTGGGTAGCTGGCACCCAAGCTCAGCCTGTGCCCCCATAAGGCTGCCCTCATAGTCACAAAAGTCCCCACTGTCCCAGACCTTCTGTAATAGTAGTGTGACAAGGTTCTCTCTCTTAGAACACTTTCTGCAGTACATCCAGCAGGGATCTAGTGCTTGCACCCCTTTTGGCGTAACGCCGAGAGCATAGAGTTTTCACGTATCATTCAGCCAAGCGTCTGCCTTTAAATTTTCTCAATGAAGTTTGCTTTGTGCTTATACCACACTTAAGAGATGTTTGCTTTCACCTACAACTCCAAAACGTGGAACAGAACAAAAGAATCCCTGTCTTCGTGGATCCTCGGTGAGTTAGAGATACTATGTAAATAGAGATCAAATTTATTTTAGCCCTCAGGTAGCATTTTGGTTATGACTTTTTGCCTGGTAAACTCCATTGGTTTGGATACTTTTGCCTTATTTCCATCCTAGTCCCCTTAACAACTTGGCTCTGTTCCATGGCCACAGATGGTACCTCCTGACAAGTCATCCACCTTGTGCACCCATAGGCACTGGAAGAAGGAAGTTAAGAAAGTAAATAGATTAGCCTAAACTCACAAAACTACTGAAGAACAAAATACCCTCAGGCAATAGGCAGTACCATCACCTCTCTCCTTGGCAAGGGGCAGCTAGTATTTGACTCATTGCTTCAGTGTAATTTCCCTTTTTCTTTCCTACCTAATTTATAGGAATCATAAATGAGAGGAGGCAAAAGGGGTTCTAAAACTTTGACATATAGAAACTGATAATGAATTTTGTATTATTTATTATAATGCTATAATTTTCCAGTATAATTTCCTAGCCAAAATAATAAGCACAGAATGGATGAGATTAACCATATGTTTTTATGGTTAACCAAAAATTTTATTAGGAAGAACTAAGATATTCATTCCTTCATTCACTCATTAAACACAAATTTTGAGGCGGATCAACTGGATAAGCCAAAATTTTAAGCACTGGGATAGTGTAGAGTGAAGAGGTGGTGGTACGGGTGGGTGAGAATTCAAAGATCAACACAAGACATATCCCCTAACCTCAGGGAGTTCATAGCTTAGTTTGAGGTGCAGAGAAGTGTGATAAGTGCTGTAATGGGATATGTATTCCAGGCCGAGGACACCCTCCACTGATTTTGGTCCTCTCAGGTTAACAGGATAAACATAGTAACAACAAACACCAATATAGCTTATAAATTTTTAAGGTAAAATATTGACTGGCAGATACTCATCCACAGCATGAGCATCTCCTGCAGCTCCAAGTAGTAAGTTTTGGAGACGTTTGCAATAAAGCCCATCCCTAGACTATGCTAACAACCTATAATCCATGAAACAGTACTGACGTGTCTCTTGGCATCTTGTGTTTTACAGCACCAAACTACCAGCAAGGACAACTTTTCATCTGGCAGTGTGTAGTCCTGCCACCAGCCATTAGATATGTTATATTAGACAACTTCATGACCTTCTTATATCCTTCCTCCACCATGAAGGCTAAGGCAACCCAAAGATTGCATTTATAAGCAAGCAAAGATTGTATTTATAAGCAAGGAAAATATGAAGAGTCCCAATTCTGATTATCTATCTACCTATCCCTCAATCATTAAAATATCTGTTAAGCATTATAAGATAAAAATAGAACACAGGATGTTTAAGTACAGTTTTAAGCACAGGTAAATAAATAAAGGACGCTTAAAAATTATTATTTGTTTTAGAAGTTGCATAAGAGAACATAAGAAAGGAACATGAGAGACAGAGAAAAGTCTACCTACAAGAAGTATAGATGCAGAATTACCGTGAAGCTAATGAAGGTTCAGCTTTAAGACCTTCCACTCGCATTGGACCACCCAGGGCCTCGAGAGGGACCTAGAAATGCGTTCACTTCATCCTACGTAAAATTCGCGAAGTTACGATTTTTTTAGCAGCAATTGATTAAGACTGCTCTCTTTTTCTATTCCGACCACATCCCTCATACATTTTTTGATGCTTTGAATGACTTTGGAGTGGTTTCGGAAATTTGGGAGCTCTGACTAAGGGGAAGTTGAGCTGGAGATAGTAGATTACGTTTGCATGGGTCCCAAGCACCTCTATGTGTACATAAGTCCCTGCTAACCTTCCCAATGTAGGATTGTCCAGGAATACTCTAGACCACACTGACAGCACTGCTCACCTACTATTGTGGATGAAGATGTTGCAGAATTTGCAAGCAAATTAATCTCATTGGAAAAAATGATGCCTCAACAATACTTGAAAATGCTGACCACTTTGGTACTTTGTAGCAGTTATGTTTTCTTTTGGGTTCTCTCATAGTGTAATAATTTTAAACACACATGCCAATCTGAGTTGTTCTTACAGTCAGTTTCTTAAGTATAAAGAGGTGGTCTGCCCATGATAAAGCTGTACAAGCTTTGCAGCAATGGGTAAAATGACATTTTAGGGGCACTAGAATATATTGAGAAGCTTTGAAAGAGAATTCCATATACAAATAATTTGCGAAATGTTTATTTTAAAAGTTTATAAAGTTTGATGATAACATTTTAACTGTTGTTTAATTTTAAAAGGCATCTTGCAACTTTTCAGTAAAATAAGTGAGAAAGTATAGACTCCTGATTTGATGTATACAAAATGTACCTTCTTGTTCCTGAGTTGAGGAAAAATTCAGAAAAAAAAAAAAAACTAATGGCATATGAAGTAAAAGGGACAGAGATGGATATTAAAATCAAAAAGAAATTATTCTAACATAAAAGGGTTAAATTTTAACACAAACATTTCAAAACATTTCCAGGGCACTAACTCCATAAGAGAAAGATAAATGTTGAACAGAAATAATGACTAGAGCCTTGGATGTTTGCTAGTCCATTTAATGGAGTGGTGTGGATCATACGAACACAGAAAAAGACTGAAATTTTTTGCCGCTTTGATATGAAATTCTGGTATAAAGTTATCATAAGCATTATAATATGTCCAGTAAACAAAGATACCAAAGACAAACTGGTAAACAAATGCCTTCAATTCCGAGTATTTGAGATTAGTTACTGTTCAAGAAACCCTGAAACCTTAATGCTAACATGGGAAAGAAACCTGATAGAGATTTTGAAACATGACCTCAATCTTTAAAACGTATAAGACAATACCAAATCCTGGTTCTGAAGCTGAAATAACTTTCCTAGACTTTCAGTAAAACAAATAACATTAAAAAAAAATTCAAGTTCTATTGACAGTAATAGAGACACGTGATATAGACCTCTGGTCCAAGGGAGTCAGCGCACTAACCCACAACCAAAAGGCTGGCCTGTTTAGCAGTTTCCTACAGAAGCTATGGTGGATCGGCCATCTTCCAGACACTCAGCCTCAGGTTACTCTTGTTCTATGTCCACCAGGCAAAGCCAGTTTATTATCTGAATTTGGTTTTCCAGATTTTCATACAACGAAGAAATTGTGCTGACCAACTCACGAGGGGACTTCAAGATCACAGTTCACATTTAATAAATTGTCATCCTGATTTATCATTCTTTTTTGAATTTGGTTAACATGAGTCAGTGAAAGAAATTCAGTTTCTTCTTACATGAGTCTGGTTGTTAATGGTGTGCGTTCCGCATCCAGATTGCCTGGATTAGAATCCCAGTTTCTGTATTCATTAGCTGTGTGGCCTTAGGTAAATTTCTTACCTGTCTTTGCCTTAATTTACTCGTGTGTATAACGGAAGAGAGTAGTACTTACCATATGAAGATATTTGGAGAAAACAAGTAAACACGTGTAAAATGCTTAGAAACACCTGGTTTAGTGGCACTGGAAACACATTAGCTATTTTGATTATCATTACCCTTGATTCAGCCATAGAAGGACCCGGGTTCGAGTCAGAATGCCTGGATTTGTTTTACAGCTTTGTCTATAACTGACCTTGAGCAAGGACTACATAGTCCTTTCTATGTCTTGGTTGCCTCAGCTATAAATGGATTTAAACATTGTTTGGTGATCAAGTAATATAATATATTTAGAAGTCTAAGAACAGTGACTGGGCCATAGTAAGCACTAGCTACTGTCTTGTCATTAAACACACATTTGTTTAACATGCACGAACTGCACCTACAAAGAGGCTTAACTATAACCCCTGCCTGATCGAAGAGGCCATGTCAGAGGAGAGATACGTGTGTTAACAACAGGGTGAAATAAATGCTCTAACTACAAAAGAAAGAATTGGGTGAAATTGATCACTGAGGAGTAAATACAGTGAAGAATAAGTTGGAGCAAAGTGTTTAGTTTTGAAATTTTATTTTCACAGCCCCTCAGAGTATTTATATTTCCTAAGACAGACAAATAAGGAAGGAGCCAAATGAATAAATCACAAATCTTGTATTTTTAGTCATTCATTAAACTGAATCACACCAATTTACAGGAGTGGAAATCTACATCTAATGTAACTAAAAATGCTGAGATTAAAGCAAGTTTGGTAAATGTCCGTATGTAAAGTTATGAGTTGCCTGGAAGGAGACTCAGCTCTAACTAAAATTCTGTGTCTCTCATTATTAGTTCGTCCCTCCATCTGTGGACACATTGATTTCCTCACCTGCTAAGTGGAGCTGATGATACTTACGCTCCCCACACACTTCAAAGGATTGTTGCAAGGGTTAAATAAGATAACGGACATACATACGCTCTAAACATTGTTTAGCATGTTATATGTGGAAAGGCATTATTGTTATATATGAGAGTATATCATCCTTCAGAAAATCATGTAAAAAATTGAAATTCCTCAAACTGTAGACCAGTGCATTGCCAGGTGTGGCTGCTCATAACATTTGAGTTAGTTAATACCTAAAACCAGTTCAAGAGAGTAATTTCTGCTGCCTTAAGGGTCACATTAAACCGAATTTTAGGAGATTCTATTCATTGTTCAGCCCTGAGCTGTGACAACACATGAAAGAAATACATTTCCCCAAACATGCTAAATGTTTTTCTATAAATTGTATTGAAGTAAATTTAAAATTTCTCCCAACCACAGATTACTTATATTTTTAGAATTAGAATTTCATATACTATAATTATATATTATTATATAATATATGGAATATATAATCTAATTATTCACATTGTATGTGGCTATTTTAATTGTAGAATACACACACACACACACACACACACACACACATTGTACTATTCATCAAATGCTGGGATGAAACGCTATTTATCCAGACTTTTACAAAAGCACCTCTTTATCTCTGTTCCTTTTTATTGTGTTCATTGAGATCACGTGAATCTAAGACCCGAATCCAATACACCTGTGTATTTGTCCCTCTATTTTTATGAGGCTTGAATATTAGATGGTGGCATAACTGAAAAAACGTTTCCAGAACATCTTTTCTTTTTTTGTACATTATCACTATTGTATTTATTTCCCCCTTTCAATTTTAACGAATTATTTCATATCATGTTTGTTTCACATTTTACCAGTAATATCAAACTTGCTGCTGTACAGCTAACATAGTCAATCCGATAATATTAGAATAGGTTTCCCTAGCTTTTTATTATAATTTCCACAATATGGATAAATTGTTTATGTACTGATATGGACATTTATTAGGATTGATAAGAATATACTGTTATATGAATATGCTCTGTTATTATTAAATGGGTAAACAGTTCCACCTCTATTCCACAATTATTTTTTGCTTTGTAAAATTTGGGTTTAAATTTAACTCCACTAATTTATTAGGAAGACAGTAATTCTCTCTGGCATCATTATTTTTCCATGATAAAATCTGTAGACAGCAATTTGAAAAAGTGTAATGATCTTGCCAAATACGGGAAATACTTTTAAACTATATGTAGGAACTTTAATAAAATTACAATTTATTAAATGTCTAATACTTTTCTACACTATATTAGACACTGTTTATTAATTCTTTCAACAACCATATGAAGTAAATCTTCTTATCCCAGTTTTACATGTAAGTCCTTGGGACCGAAAATTTGAGCTAAGTAGTTATTAATATTATTAATATCATTCTTTATAGTTGAAGAAAGAAAGGATTCAAGAAGGTTAGTGATTTTCCCAAGTCAGTGAGGGCAGTCCACGCTTGCTCTAGCTTCACAGGGCTCCTAGTCATCTATGCTCTAAATAGGGGTACTAAGATTTTATCTCTCAGTTAGCAACCATTTATTATGAACTTGCTGCATCTAGAACCCCTGGTATACAGATTTTGTTTTCAGAAGAACTGCATTCATTGAATTCATGGCAAAACTACTTATGTCGTAACAGATCTATACTCCTATAGGAAAAAGAAAACACACACACACACTTCTAATCTCAAATCCACATCACATAAGAAAATTCAACGCCATCTAGGGCTTTGTAACCAAAGCAAAGGTTGAAGGATCTTCCTGGACTTTTTGAGATTAGCTCTGATCCACACTCCCACATTATTCCATTACCAGAAAAATCTCAGTTACATATGTAGATACAAGAAAGATGAAGTTATGATGTTAATTAGAATATAGGTGTTCAGTGGATAGAAAGCCTGTTTATATGGAATGGATACAGATTTTTAAAAAAAGTTTAGTTGTGCTGCATTCTATCTACTAATTTTTGCTCCTCCAAGACCATTGCAGGTAGTGTAAGGAAACCTACTCTGCTATTGCCTATGTTGGCTAATAAGAAACTTACTCAAAAGGTTAATAAAAAGGGTAATAAAGAGGCTAATAAAAATCTTTCATTTTAAAGTCAGAATAAAGCCTATAATATTAATTTTTTCTAAGGTTTTTAAAGAATTTCTATCACAGGTACACTTACATATAGGTGGAAAAAATAAAATTTAACAGCAAAAAATAATTTTTTAAGAAACGCTAAATTGACACATTATATGTGGCTATTCTAATTGTACTTCCATTAAATATTTAAATGCCATTGAAATAATAAACTGTCTTCTTTTTAAAATATGGCTTTTTAATTGAAAGAAAAATGTACAAAGACATTGAAATATTTTATTAACGGCCATCCAATTTCATTGGAAGTTTAGAGCCTTAGTTTTTATTTCTAACTTTCCTCAGCTCAGGAAGATGTAGATTTTCTTGGCAACAGTTGCTGTGTAAAATATTCTGAGATAGAATTTTTTATCATAATTAATAATAGATGAAAATTTCTGAGTTTTTGATGTTATAAACTCTATGCTGTTTGATTTACGGTGTCTTTATAGTTCTGGTAATGCTCAGCCTCTTCCTGTTGGTATAAGGGTTAGTCCTTTTTTTCTAGATGGGTCTGATATATTTTTCCTTTTTTCCATATCTTCATGTTTTACTTGTGTATATAACCTAATAAAAAAACAGTTCTGTCATAATGAGATTGGAATACGTTTTCTAAGTTTCTAAGGTGGAATATTTATCACATTCTTCTACAGCTACCAAAGCACTCTTGCAGTCTGCATCCTCGTAACAGAAACACTTCATGGGGGCATCACAACTTTTAAAACTTAGTTCCAAAACGGGCACCCATGCTTGTGCAATTATCAAAGCTAATACATAAATCTCATTCATTGTGAAAAGTTCAGTACAAGTGCTTGCACAATATTATCACTATGTTATCCTTTTCATTTTAAATTTTTCTGTCCTTCTTTGGGGACATTTGAAATGGAAAGTTGAGATATAGTTTCAATTCATATAGTGCAAACAGGAATTTTTCAAAAATGCTTTCCATAGAGAGCAGTCAGAGAGAATGTAATCCCTAGAATGCCTTCTGTTCTTTTCTATGATATTTCTCTAGTTTTGAAATATAGGCTTTTGGGTAGGTAGTAACAATATGTTTCTATTATTCTGTACTCCCTTCCCTTTGTCTTCTCCCTTGCTAGTATCTGCCATCTGACTTCTAATTTGCACCTCAGCAATGGAATAACTCCATTGTTTCGATGTTCAATCCTCAATTTTCACCTACAAAGACATGCAATGTTTGTCAGATTTATTGTTGAGCTTCCGTGCATTTCGGTGGAAATGGATAATGCTGTCTGCCTATACCATATGGGGTTAGAGTAAAGGCAGAGCTGCTTGTTTTCAGCCATCTACATCTTAATTCATAGCACTGAAAATTTTGTTAAATATTTTGGTAAAATGATCATGAGTTATTCTAATGAAATCCTGCATGACTGACCACTTTTATTTTTCATCATTATAGCTTAATAAATAGCCACTTATTTTTCTTCTGATAACCTCAGGCAATAGCACGCCTTTGCAAATTCAGCCTTGTAAAAACTATGCTTGGGTGGCCTATGATTACTACTATATATATATATATAGTCAGGCAATTCTCAGTTAGTAATTGTTTTTCAAGAATTAGAAAAATGTTCAGTGAGAAAATAGGTTCTTTGCAAACAGCTGCATTTCTGCATGTTTGCTGGGAAATAAAAAATTATGCCCACTGTAAATTGAGGCATTTCCATTCTCAAAATGAGGTAATTGCTTTCCTCGAAGACTGAATTTGCAAAGCATGCACTACAGTTCCTGATACACAACTGTACTTTTTTGTTGCCTTCCTAAGAACAGCTATTTCACATCAGTATTTTCGAAATGAACCCTTTCAGGGAAAGCTGTGTCAGTCTCGAAAATCAAAGTTACATAGTTAAAGGCCATACAGAGATAAAATGCAATGTTTCCTTTCTTCCTAGTTTAAAGAAGTATAGGACTCTATGTTGTAGCTTAGCACAGAAAAATCTGATTAAAAAACTAAAATTAATTTTAAGGAAAGCATGGGCCCCACCCTGAATAAAACCATGTCTTTACAAAGTATATGTACCTGAATCACCCTAATGGGAAGTAAACAGTGATGTGTGTGTGTGTGTGTGTGTGTGTGTGTGTGTGTATGTTTAAATCCACCAGAAAAAAACCCAGTTTGTTTAAGCATAAAGTACAGTCCAGTAACTTGACAGTCTGAAGAAATAGTTACAATTCTATACATCTAGTAAAATCTCTTTTCACCTCTTTTTTTAGTATAACTTTAGATGCGATCAAACAACAGCTAGCAAGTGGTAGCGGAGAGAGTGAGAAAAAGAGAAGGAAAGAAACCCACCATGTCCCCCACTGCAGTTTTTCTTGCCTGGGACAAGAGCAGTGGGAAGAAGAACATTTAAGTTGGATAAAAGATGGAAGTGTTCGCTGGATGAAGAATTTTAATTACCGAAATGGGCTTTTATGGCTAAACAGGGATAGAAAAGCTACTGGAGATGCTCAAAATTTTGACAAAAAGTCGGGGGGAAAGTCTACAGCATAGGGTCTGAAAGGACAGTAGGATTAAAAAAAAATTTTTTTTTTCCTTTTTGCCGTCTATACACTCAACGTTTTTCAATAACATGTTTAGATCACACTGCCCCATTTCAGTCTTGCTCTGCCCCTGCGGCTGGGCCTTCACATGGCTATTCATCCTCTTTTATTTTGAATCTTTCTGTGATCCTGCGTTTCCTCCCCATTTTACCTTTAAACTAGATCACATGCTTCTTGTGAGCGCTTATACCTCACTTCCCACAGCATCTTCCCTAAGTATAGCACCATGCTTTCACCAATGAATATAGGGTAAGGAGGAACTGTGGCTGAGCAGTCACTGCTGTGGGTGTCCCACCATTTATTTTCTTTTATTTAATTTTTATTTTATACTGGAGTATAGTTGATTTACAATGTTGTGTTAGTTTCAGGTGTACAGCAAAGTGATTCAGTTATACATATACATATATCTATTCTTTTTCAAATTCTTTTCCCATTTAGGTTATGACAGAATATTGACTAGAGTTCCCTGTGCTACACAGTAGGTCTTTGTTAATCATCTATTTTATACATAGTAGTGTGTATGTGTTAATCCCAAACTCCTAATTTATCCCTCCCTTCAACATTTTCCCTTTGGTAACCATAAATTTGTTTTCGAAGTCTGTGAGTCTGTTTCTGTTTCATAAATAAGTTCATTTCTATCATTTTTTTTTTAGATTTCACACATAAGTGATATCATATGTCCCATCATTTATTTTCTTTGTTATAGAAAGCTACCGCCTTCCTGCCCTTAACACCATGACCCAGAAATTCTCCATGGTAAACTTTGTTAAAAGTTTCTGAGAACGAGGTACTGTCAACAAAGGAAACTAACTGCTTATTTTTCTCCTTAAATCTGCTGGCTAAAGTTGCTCAAGAGCATATTTTATATTATCAAGTAAATATACAATAATGCCAACAGTTAATACTTAATGAGTATTATTCACCTGCCAGTAATCACACAAAGTGTTTTCCATGCATTATCTCATTTAATCCTGAGAGCAGGGCTTTGTAGTAGATATGTTTCCCCTCATTTCAAGGATGAGGCCCAAAGAGGTTTGAAGACATGCCAAAAGCCAAAAATCCAGAGATATGAGTCTGGGTCCAGAGACTGAACTCTTAACCGCTAGGTTCTACTATTTCTCAGTGAGAACACATTTTAAAGAGAGTAGAACTTGATGGAAACAGAAATATAGTTTATGTTTTCCACCATGAATCAAGGGTCTGCTCTGAAACCCAGCAAAACTAAAAGTTTTTTGACACTGTGGGCCTGGTGTCACCACTCCATAAGAGGAATTTAGCCTAAAGTTGAAAAAAAATCTTCCAGGCATAAAGGAGTGCTTGAGGTCACCTGCACGACCAGAGAGAGCCCTATAAGCCCTATTCTTCCCTGTTCTGCTGGGGATTTCATTCGCTTTGTAGCATCTGTGTGGAAAGAATCCTTACCCTTATTTAACCAATGAGGAAACAAAAGCAAAAGTATTAATAAACCCAGCAAAATTCACAACCTCAGGATCTGAGCTGCTGAGTTTCTAATGTCTGGCACTTTAGAGCATTGGGCAAGAAATCTCAACCTCTCTGTGTGACCTAATTTATTAAAACACATGCAAAATTAAATGGTTGGCCAATTTAATGAAGCATGAGAGATCCCCTACCACCTACAGAATACTGCAAAAGGTTTCCTTAAACACGTTCTTTATTCAGTTAATTCAGGATATATTTATAGGACCTCCACAGTGAGCGAAGCATTGCAACTCTGAGGTGGAGGGAAGATAAACACAGGACACAGAAAAATCCTCATAGCAAAGCTTTGGAGGATGCTCTGACCTATTTCACGTTGACTCGGTCTACTACTCACACAGCATCACTGTCCTTATGAATTTATTAACAGTTTATATAGATATGCTGTTATGTCAGGGAATGTATAGAGTGATGTAGACAGAAACTGACTCTGCCCTCAAGGGGCTTTCAATGTAGGATAACTTAGGTCATATACACCCCCTTCTCTAGTTTAAAATAAATATTAAAAACACTTAATTTGGATGAATTAGTTTGCTTACTCATAACTCAGTTATATTTTGCCACCGAGTAGCTGCAAAACAACTTTAATAGAATCTACCATTATTGAGTATAGCATACAGAATGCTGTCCCAAATTTATGTTCTAAGCATAAATGTGCATTGCTGGCTTTAAATATTTTTATTGTCTTTTATGCAGTATTTCCAAGTAAATTTTTAAAACACGTATGACTTTCAGTGAAAATGTGTATGTGTTACTTAAAAATGTTATTGAATTAAAACTAAGGTAACTTGATCATTATAATATGATGTTTCTAAAGATTCCTTTTCTGTAACATACAAACTAATCAACTTCCTTGCTGTTAGTTCCCTTTTATGAGAAATAGGCAGAAGTTGAAAATTTATTATATAAAGAATATTTAAATCTGCGTTTCTGATAACTGCTTGTATTTTAAATTTAATGCATGCAGTAGTTAGAAGCACAAATAGATCAATTTAAAAAGTGAATGTTTTTTGAAGTTCCTTTGTAAAAGAAAAGGCAGACACAATTTCTGGAGAATTTAACCCGAAGTTATCTTCATCGAAGGCCAAAGCCTTACTTCATAACACCTAGTATTTATTGTTCCCTCTAATGTCTTAAAAAATATATATCCTGAAGAAAGGAATGATGTCAGGAGCACGGGAAGGGACAGAAAACTTGGCAAAGACAAAAAGCACAGCTCACGGGAACAGCTTTGCAGAACATGTGGGCTGCAGAGAGGGAGGTGACTTATGGTTGTCGTTTCATATATAAAGACGGCATGAGAGAAAGGTGACAGGAATAGAGGTGACACCAAGCAAGTGTCAAAAAATACTTGATGTCTCTTCTGTCCAGAATCGGGCCCCCCAAAATCAGGAATTCTTTATTTTCCTTGTAATCAGGCTACATGCTACAAATAGAGAGCTCACCAGCATTTGGGAATCCATTCAGCAAATGTCACCATTTGAAATCGAGGCAAGTAAGAATCAACATAAAATGGATAAACTTGACCATCTGCAGAAGTAACTCATCTTGAATATATTGCTGATGAGAAACATGGGATTCCCCATTTCCAACTGTTAAGGTTCTTGGGTATCATCCATAACTCATCAAGGTGAGCATGTCAGAAAGACATGATTAAAATGTTAAACTAAAGAAAGCCACAATCTGCATAACAATTATATAACACCTTTGGCATGAATGAACACTGCTTTGGCTGACAAATAAAATGGCTAGCTAAGAATTTTTCCACTGTTTTTAGGGGGAAGGTGGCTCTAGACATTTACCTGATCATTTCTGGTTCTTTAAGCAGAAATATTTTAGAAATGAGAAAAATAATTCCGAGTAGACTTCTATCCTCACCACTCCAATGATAGTTCTTTTGTTCCAGTCACCAGCGAGCTCCACCTTGCCAAATCAGTTGTTAAGTCTTAACCTAGCTTGGATTCTCATCTGTATTCAGCTTCCTCTCTCCTGAGGCACTCTCTTTTCTGATACTGTGACACAATCCTCTCCAGGTTTCTTTCCAACTCACTGGCTGTTTAATTTTCTTTTCCTTTGCTGACTTCTTTTACTGCTTAATCTCTAGATATCAGGATTCCTTGAGGCTTGATACGTGGTCCTCTTTTTTTTTTCTATATCTACATCTACATATTCTTTCTATGTGATCTCATTCAGGCCCATGGTTTTAAATACCATCTATACTCAGATGACACTCAATATTGCATCTTTAGTCCTGAGTTAAAGATTTATATTTCCAACTGTCTATTCGTCATTCCTGCTTAGATGGATAATATGTATCTCAAAGTGAACTTGACTGATAAACTTTTCATGCTTCAATCTGCTCCATCTCAGCAAATGGAATCCTCATTTGCCCAGGTGATCAATCATAAACTAAAGCATATCCATGGTTTTCCTCCCTGTCTGACACAGGTACAGTCTGTTAATCTAATTCCAAAGAATACCTTTAATTTGTCCACTTCCCTCAACTCAAAAATTGCCTAGTCCAAGTCATCGAGGCTACTGAATTGACCTCATAATTGATTCCTCCTTGCCTTCTTCATCCCTCCAATTCTTTCTTGAGATATTTAACAGATGTCATCTCTTCCCTATTTAACTCTTCACTGCCTTCCCATTACAGTCAGAATGAAAGCCCAGGACTTTGGGCGGTAGCCCCAGTGAGATTCCAAGGTTATATCTTGCATTATTCTCCCCCTCACTCACTAGGCTTCAGTCGTACTGGCCTTTCCTGTTTTCAAACACACTTAACTCATGCCTGCTTTTTGAATTTTGCACCTGCTGTCTCTTCTCCCAGTAGCGGTCTGTCCTCAGATGCTCATATGTTCAAGTTCTCTATAATATCTAGATCTCATCTCTAATGTCATTTCTCCTAAGTTGTCTTTCCTGACCACCCAGTTTGAAGTAGTCTTTACCTCACCTGAGTCTCTCTTATCACATTACTATGTTTTGTTGTCTGTGCAATATTTATCACAATCTGAAATCTTGTCCATTGATTTGTTTATTTTCCATCTCCCTCTATCATTTGCTCCAAGAAAGTAAGGTCCTTTTCTGTCTTGTCCACAGTTGTATCTCTGTCTCCTGGAATAGAGTCTGACATGTAGCATAAAACCTTAGTAAATCTTTTAAATTACTTAACTATCTGGAATTATACATATTTATATTAAAAATATATTATATGTATTAAACATATGATATACAGATATGTTTGCTGTGTATATTTGCTGTTCTTTTTAAAACAGATATATATATAAAAATATATACTTAATAATATATCCCCTGTAGGGTTGTATGAGGCTAGTATATTTTATATATTTATACTTTATATAGAGAGAGCAGACATTTGTATATCATATATTTAATATAAAATAGTATATGACAGGTAAATATAGTATTTTATATATATATATATATATATATATATATATATATACAGATATATATATAATATACTATCCTCACACAACCCTACAGGGGAGATATTATTAAATTTATACATATAATCCATTTTAAAGAAAATACCAAAGTAGTTAGGAGTTTTAAAGTTTGCTTGTGCATGCATGTTGATATTTAAACTCATGATTTAAATAAAGATTATTATTCTACAATGTCTTTCTAGAAGATTAAACAAATGTAGACATTTTTATTTTGGTTTAATAGCTTGTGAAATTTAGTTTATTTGGCTCAGACCCTCAGAGTCTCATAACCTCCACGTGTTCAAATAATTGTACATTTCTGGACCTGCAAAGTTGAGTCTAGATTCTAGAAGCATGGTGACTCCTCCTAGGAACTGGCTTCCTGAGAGGCCTGATCTCAAGAGTCAGCCAGGTTCTCACAAATAACTTCACAAAATCTCATTGACTTTATCTCTCGTTCCCTTGTTATAGTCCAGAAATTATGAAAAATCTAGTCTGGACATTGCAGATCAATCTGAACACGCGGGAGATCCTCTAAACCTCCACAGAAGAAAGTTTAACTTTTTTGCAACAGAGGACAGCAATCTGTCCTATTGGTGTTCTTTTAAGAGATGGTAAAGTCTCAGAGATAGATGTATTTTCATGCTTGAGTTTCTCTACTCTTTAGTAAGTGTCTAAATCAGTTCAGAAAGGAGGGGAGATAATCAAAAAGGGTCCTACGTTGTTACAATGCCAGATTATTTGAGAGCCCTAGGTTCCGAAAAACTGCTGAGAAGGAAGAGTAATATTTACACATTGAACCCCTTGAAATCGATAATTCCTTTATTGAAAAATATCTTTTATAATATCTAATAGAGTGGCATGTTTACATGGAATGCCTAAGTTGTGCATAAGAAGACAGTGAAGAAATGAGTTGGTATAATTAACCTATAACCTCACATTTTACTTAAAGAACGGGGCCAGACAAAATTATTGCTAACTTGAATAAAAAGAGGGAAAGAGGAAACAGAATGGAAAACTTCATAGCCAAAAATGTGGAATATGAGGCAAAGAGTGATGAAAGTCAGTGGTGGTTTTTAAAAGAGAATATTGTAATGACAGAAACTCAAGTGCTTTCAGAATGAATTAATAAGCTTCGATCTGAGATGCTCATAGCCAAACCACACACATACTTTACTTTAAAATTGTAAAAATGGCCCTGGTGTGCAAATGAAGTTTTCGGTGTTCAGTTATAGATTTGAAAGTGCATTATAATTAAGCTAATAAAGCATATTTCTCCATAAAAAGTAATAACAAAATTATGTACAGGTGTAAAAAACTTACTTTTGCTTAGTATGAACTGAATTTTAGTAATAGAATAATGAATCCCAAAGATAATAAATGTTATATGCTATTACAAATTTTTAATTACATGATCTGAATTATATTATTAAAATATGTTACAAATATGTAAAATGATGAATCATAAGTGCTTTAAAAATAAAACCTTAAAATGCACACAATAGCATTCTCATGTTGTCATCCATTTGTACATTGAATTTTTTATCAAGCTCAATTCATTGAGCTCAACATTGACAGAAATGTAGGCACATCTCATACTGTTTCAACTCTACTGTTAATTTATTTTGATGATTAAATCATGACTGTTCCTTATGCAGGGCACTAAATTAGCTTTTTCAAGGCACTAAATGATGACATAGAGAGCTAAGGTAGAGTTTCTACATAACACCTGATGGGTGGGGAGATTACTAAATACTATTGACTCTTGTCAACAAAATGTAACCCCAATTCACATTCTATTAAGAAAAACACAATCTAGTCATATCTAAAGTTCCAAGGAAATTGGTGTAGTAGCACCATCTTTCTTTAGCATTGATGTAAGACTCTTGAGGTAGGGATTAATTCAGATAGACTCTTAATGTTTGGTTATGTGATAATGCTATGAAAAATATACAACACACCACCTTGACAAGATCCCCTTGGTGAATAAACTACTTCCTCCTTGGTTTTAAATATTTTTATGAAGAATATAAGATTTATGGGCTTAATGAACTGGGGAGGGTAAAGACAATCAAAATATCTTGTGTATGGCAAGTTGAGCTTCATTCTTCTTTAAATTCCAGTGGCTGGGAAAACAGATGAGGGAGGAGAGTATCTAATCAATCAGACGATAGGACTTAATGTAGTGCCCTTCATGCAGGACGATCACAGGGCTCTTTTTTTTTTTAAGGCAATTCGCTTTCCTGACTACAACAGAAGGGAGGCAGCATAAAACAAATTAGTCTAAGACTCAAAAATGCCAAGGGCCCTATTAAGTATAAAAAGCTAATAGGGCATGTGCTTAAACCCACAAGTGTGTGCATGCGTCTCAGAGACGGGTAGTGTAAAAAGAAATTAGCAGCTCATGCTGCTTTAGCAAGACCATACAGAGTTTTCTTGATTCATAAAACCTGACTTACAAGCAAATCTCATACAAAACTAAGCAGCTTTAAAAGTGAAGCTCAGATGGAAAGACAACGGGGCTGCTTAGACACAAACGTTACTCCTTTTTTAACATCACCAAAGCAATTCATGTTATGTTTTGATGCTATATTGGTGGGATACTGAAAAAAAAGAAGAAAAACAAACATTTTATAGATAAGTATTTTAAGCATGTGGGGGGAGAGGAAGTTTATTTTCGTAATAATATCAAGTGAAAACTTGGTGATTATATGCAATTTTACATCCTCCATTATTTTCTCTATTGCTATTTCATTAAGTCTAGTCATTTTTTTCTCTTTAAAAAATACACTGTAATAAAGGTTTCCACATCATTCCATGGATACATAATTGAAATCACTAATGGTGGCAGTTCCTGAATCTATATCCAAAAGATAGGATGTGTGAAAGAATTTCAATCTAAAATAGAACTAGAGGTTATAAAATGGGACTCTCATGTGTGTGTCCTCAGGAAGACAAACCTTAAGGACTAAGAGACTGACTCCCCATAAATACCTGATTTACAGAAAATTGACAGTGTCAGAATTTTCTCAGGTGATAGGTGGTTGATCAGAGGTTGTCTTATATCAACCTAGGGAACTTTTGCCAGAGGCACGAATGGAAGATGACTGACAGGTTGGGCTGGCCTCAAAGTGGGCTGAATTGAGCTTTGTTCGTGTGAGTGAACTAATGGTGTCTGCTCAGGAAGTTTTCAATGTTGGTCTCTGTTTCTCTTCATTTTAACTGTCTCTAACTGGACTCTTCTCCCTTTACATTCCCTGCCCATAAACACAAACTACCCCAAACTCTCAATGGACTCTCCTGTAGCTTGCTACAATTTTCTTGTCCCACATTGCAATTCCTCTGCTATTTCCAAATAAACTCATCTTTTTGAGCTTGCCTCAGTTTACCTGAGTTTAAGTCAACATTTATGGTGTCAGAAGTGAGATTCAAAGAAGACCCTCAACAACTCTTAGGCCAGTGAACAAACAGGTGCCAGTACTCACAGAGCCCGCTGAGCTCACTGTTTTCCCACCAATCCTGGAGTTTGAGGGTAAATCTCAGAGTTTGAGCTTCCTCCCTTTTGGTTGAGCTCTCCATTGGGACCTATTTAAAGGCTTCATCTTCTTTGGTCAGTATTTGATTGTTTTATTGTTGATAACACTCTAGAATTTCCATATAATTCCTTTGGAATTCTTGACAGCAAAACAAAATACTGATAATAATAATAATATTGGGGGCACAGTTGAGCGTTTAAACACCATCAGACTATCTAGAGATTTTTCTTTTGCTCTCAAGAAAACCTCTGAGAAATGGGATCGCAATCATCTAAATGCTCTAAGAGTAACCCTCTTTCAGGGACCCAAGCCAATTTTATGTTACAATCTCTCTAAATTCATTTTTCTCTAGACTAAATTAAAAGACTAGAGCAAGAGAATTATTTTAATTGATACCTAGAGGCTTCCAAACATATTCAGCATTCTAAAATTTGCCTCTTTACAAAATACCGTTTCAAAGTTAACTGAAGCAAATAAACAACTAAAAGGAGATTTAAAAAAAAAAAAATCTGAGGCTTCTTCGTTGGCAGCACCAACTGAAGTTTCCCCTAATCCCCTTTTCCATCTGAACTCCCCTAATTTCTCTAGTGTTAAACTCTCACCAACATTGCCTTTTCAAAAAAAGAGAAAGAAAGGAAAAAGATTCTTGATTTGAACCCAAAATCCACTCAGATCTTTTCCAATTTTCCTTCAGACATTTGCAGATGCTGTAAAAAAAATCAGGACATTGGAAATACAATTGTCCTGCACTTAAGAAGAAAAGAAAAAAATGTAAATAGTAATTACTCTAGACTTTTGATAATAGACAAATATATCACAAAATTCTCCATCCCACCAAAAAGAGACCTTTTCATTCTTTCTCTGCCCCTCGGAATTTTAAATCTTATTATGTCTTTGAAATGTAAACACCTGGGAGATAACCAAAACATTGCCCACAGAGACTAGAAGGAAAAAAGAGCCTTTTAAAATATAGACCTCTATAGAAGTTTCTTTGCAAAATTAATTTGTAATGTGCTCTATTTAATTGGCTTAAAGAAAATAAAGCATTTATATAAATATGATACTTTCAGAAACATAGAAACTAACCCAAACGTTTTTCAAGTTCACATAATCTGGGATAATCTTTGATAAATAAAAGCTAGCTTAAGGTTTTGGTTTAATTAAGTCAGATATAACTTTAGAGTTATCAACATTTAGTATAATACTTTTATTCTACACAGGTTAACTGAAAATCAAATAAACTCATCCAATTCTGTTACAAAATTTCTCAGCAAGAAAAATAATTTAAGATGATGGTTAGCTGTTTAATGTCTAATCCAAACATAATTGTTAAAAATAAGTATTTTAAATATGTGATCAAAGTTTCTACTAAGTAAAGTAAATAGTGGATTTTTTTGAATATCTAGCTCATTTCCAAATAAGATAATGTACTGAGATGTTGATTGCTAAACATAAGTTTATCTCCTTCTGGCTTTTTAATTTTTTTGCAGAGACAAAAGGTATTTGGATCTATTAATAAATGTGTTTTTGCCACATTTTAAAAATTTTGCTATGAGGAAGAAGAGCTGAGATTAGAGAAGGACATGTGCTGTCTGCTACCACTCTGCTAGCTTCAGGGCTGGCAGAGAAGGTGGGAAAGAATAATAAATTGGAGACCTTAGCATGCCGTTTTGCAAAAGTAGGAGGGCACAAAATGCCACGGATTAAGATCCATGCACTTGTGACAAAGTTTAATTAGGATGCTAGGAGATGAAATCTCTGGGAAAATAATGAGAATGAAAAGGAGGATTTTATGGTAATTGAAAATGACTGTATATGATAAGTAGCATATATATTGCCAGTAAGAGAAAGCATGAGGAGTGGAGATGCATTTTTATTGAGGGAAAAGAAAGTTAACTTTGTCCTAAAGTAAAATGATTGTTCCAAAATAAAAAAAGAAAAAGGACAAAATCTAAATAGATATAGTAAGCATTGTGGAAAGGAATCTTGAGAAAGGAATTTTATGTGTGGTCAAACTGACTAAGATTGGGATGGACTTATTTAAGTTTTTTTTTTTTTAAAGGAAGAGTTTTAATATCAAAAGTACTCTGGTGCAAAATTAGAATTTGGTTTTCTCTTTTTAAAAGGATAATTTTTTTAGATTATTGACCTTCTCTTAATAAATAATTGTAAACAGAGGTTTTTCTTTACCTTTAATGTAAACTGCCTAGAAAACAAAGATTCTGTGTTTTGTATTTATCGGGTCTTTGATTATTTAAGTAAAACTAGTTTTCTCAATATTAAGAGCTAAATTTTGCTCAGATCTTTGTAACTTTCTATATTTGCCTTTGAACTCTCTTATTGTCACTTGAGTTAAATGGTAATTCTCTCTCCATATAAAAGGAGATATTACATTAATTAGGCTTATTTGGTGTGAACAAGGTAAGAATTTCTAAAACCCTGATGTTAAAACTGATGAATTCATAAAACTGCTAACAAAAGATGAAGCAACAACAAATACTAGCAAACAGACTCCAGCGACACATTAAAAGGATCATACACCATGATCAAGTGGGATTTATCCCAGGAATGCAAGGATTCTTCAATATATGCAAATCAATCAATGTGATACACCACATTAACAAACTGAAGAATAAAAACCATACGATCATCTCAATAGATGCAGAAAAAGCTTTGGCAAAATTCAACACTGATTTATGATGAAAACTCTCCAGAAAGTGGGCATAGAGGGAAGCTACCTCCACCTAATAAAGGCCATATAGGGCTTCCCTGGTGGCGCAGTGGTTGATAGTCCACCTGCCGATGCAGGGGACGTGGGTTCGTACCCCGAGCTGGGAGGATCCCATGTACCGTGGAGCAGCTGGGCCCGTGAGCCATGGCGGCTGAGCCTGCACGTCCGGAGCCTGTGCTCCGCAACGGGAGAGGCCACAACAGTGAGAGGCCCGCATACCGCAAAAATAAATAAATAAAGGCCATATATGATAAACCCACAGCAACATATTTCTCAGTGGTGAAAAACTAAAAGCATTTCCTCTAAGATCAGGAAGAAGACAAGTATGTCCACTCTTGCCACTATTATTCAACATAGTTTTTGAAGTCCTAGCCATAGCAATCAAAGAAAAAGAAATAAAAGGAATCCAAATTGGAAAAGAAGAAGTAAAACTGTCACTGTTGGCAGATGACATGATACTATACGTAGAAAATCCTAAAGATGCCACCAGAAAACTATTAGATTTAATCAATGAATCTGGTAAAGTTGCAGGATGCAAAATTAATGCACAGAAATCTGTTGCATTCCCATACACTAACAATGAAAGATCAGAAAGAGAGATTAAGAAAACAATCCCATTTACCACTGCAACAAAAAGAATAAAATACCTAGGAATAAACCTACCTAAAGAGGTAAAAGATCTCTACTCAGAAAACTATAATGTGCTGATGAAGGAAATCAAAGACAAAACAAACAGTTGGAGAGATATACCATGCTCTTGGATTGGAAGAATCAATACTGTGAAAATGGCTATACTACCCAAAGCAATCTACAGATTCAATGCAATCCCTTTCAAATTACCAATGACATTTTTCACAGAATTAGAAAAAAATTTTACAATTTGTATGGAAACATAAGAGACCTTAAATAGCCAAAGCAATCTTGAGAAAAAAAAAATGGAGCTGGAGGAATCAGCCTCCCTGAACTTCAGGCTATACTACAAAGCTACAGCAATCAAGACAGTATGGTACTGGCACAAAAACAGAAATATAGATCAATGGAACAGGATAGAAAGCTCAGAGATAAACCCACACACATATGGTCACCTAATCTTTGACAAAGGAGGCAAGAATATACAATGGAGAAAAGACAGTGTCTTAAATAAGTGGTGCTGGGAAAACTGGACAGCTACATGTAAAAGAATGAAATTAGAACACTCCCTAACACCATCACAAAAATAAAGTCAAAATGGATTAAAGACCTAAATGTAAGGCCAGACACTATAAAACTCTTAGAGGAAAACATAGGCAGAACACTCTTTGACATAAATCACAGCAAGATATTTTATGACCCACATCCTAGAGTAATGAAAATAAAAACAAAAAGAAACAGATTGGACCTAATAAAACTTAAAAGCCTTTGCACAGCAAAGGAAACCATAAACAAGATGAAAAGACAACCCTCAAAAATGGGAGAAAATATTTGCAAATAAAGCAACTGACAAGGAATTAATCTCCAAAATATACAAACAGCTCATGTAGCTTAATAACAAAAAAACAACCCAATCCAAAAATGGGCAGAAGACCTAAATAGACATTTCTCCCAAGATGACATACAGATGGCCAAGAGGCACATGAGAAGATGCTCAACATCACTAATTATTAGAGAAATGCAAATCAAAACTACAATGAGGTATCACCTCTCACCAGTCAGAATGGCCATCATCAAAAAATCTACAAAGAGTAAATGTTGGAGAGGGTGTGGAGAAAAGGGAACCCTCTTACACTGTTGGTGGGAATGTAAATTGATACAGCCACTATGGAGAACAGTATGGAGGTTCCTTAAAAAACTAACAGTAGAACTGCCATATGACCCAACAATCACACTCCTGGGCATATACCCAGAGAAAACCATAACTCAAAAAGATACATGCACCCCAATATTCATTGCAGCACTATTTATAATAGCCAGGACATGGAAGCAACCTAAATGCCCATCAACAGAGGAATGGATAAAGAAGATGTGGTACATATATACAATGGACTATTATTCAGACATAAAAAGGAACAAAATTGGGTCATTTGTAGAGACATGGATGAACCAAGAGACCATCATACAGAGTAGAGTAAGTCAGAAAGAGAATAACAAATATTGTATTTTAATGCATATATGTGGAATCTAGAAAATTGGTATAGGTGAACTTATTTGCAAAGCAGAAATCGAGACACAGATGTAGAGGCCAAATGAATGGATACCAAGGGGGGAAAAGGGTGTGGGATGGATTGGGAGATTGGAGTTTGACATATATACTCTATATAAAATAGATAACTAATGAGAACAGACTGTATAACACAGAGAACTCTACTCGATGCTCTGTGGTGAGCTAAATGGGAAGGAAATCCAAGGAAGAGAGGATATATGTATACGTGTGGCTGATGCACTTTGCTGTACAGCAGAAACTAATGAAACATTATAAAGCAACTATACTCCAATAAAAAAAAGATGAAGCAAAACAAAAATTATGTAAAACTGATAAAGATAGCTATATTTGTTAGGACTTCATTTAAAACTTTGCTAGTTCTTTAATGTTATTTTCCAGAATTAAAAGACCCCCTTTTCTCCTCTTTTTAAAACTATCTACAGCTTACAGCAATTTTGTAAAGTGTATCTTTGCAACAAAGGTTGAAACATTTATTTCTTTTCTCCCTACCTTATCTCTCCAGAATTCAGAAACTCTTATTAGTCTTATTTTTCATGACAATATATGTATTTGCATAAATTCAGCAGGAACCAGTTCTCCTTGTAACAGGACACAATTGGACAAGTCCTTGGCTTGACTTCTTAGCCTAAAAAGACTTTAAAAATCTAATCTAAGATTCCTTATGAAAAGTTTCAGCAAAGCAGATTTAAAAGAGCCTACATTCCTGCTGTAATTATATAAATAATCAGACCAAGTTTATTAAAACTGCATTTAATTTACAATTAACTTAGTCTTACCGTGGTTATCTTTGATAAAAATGGGGATGATTATAGAAAGAAGAATTATATTTCAATAATACACCTTTATGGATACCAGATTCCAGTATTTTTAATTGTCTTTGAACTTTGTTTTCTACCTGTAACTGGACTGAGTCCTGAACTCTAATTTCCTTCCATATGTGGCTAGAACTCTCCAAACTAACATTTCCAATTTTCTCCCACTCTTTTGACTTGAACTCACTATGAAACTAAAACTGCTCTTTTCCGATGCCATGAAAGTTAAAGCTGGACAGCTTGATACAGTTGGCCTTTTGTATCTGTGCATTCCACACCTGCAGTTTCAACGAACTGCAGGTTGAAAATGTTAAAAAAAATTCCAGAAAGTTCCAAAAAGCAAAACTTGAACTTGCTGTGTGCCAACAAATATTTATATAGCACTTACATTGTATTTATAACTATTTACATTGTATTAGGTATTATAAGTAATCTAGAGATGATTTAAAGTATGCAGGATGATGTGCATAGGTTATATGCAAATACTACTCCATTTTATAAAGGAACTTGAGCAGCCATGGATTTTGGTATTTGATGGAGTGCTGGAACCAATCCCCCATGGATACCGAGGAACAACTGTATAAACTTCAGAGAAATCACCACAACACCTCATGTGTAGACAACCTTTGTGCCTGTTGATACATGGCCACTGAGAAAGGTCACCAGAGACGTTCACACTTCAATCCAGGAAAATCTGTCAGGTTGCTATTGCTTGCCCTCATTCCATCTGAGGATGCTTAGAACCCAACATCTAGAAATTTTCTCAATTGGCTGCTCTCCAAACCTCAGAAACTAAATTTATAATTTGCTGGAACTGTTAATCTTTGTTTTTCTTTTGTTTCCATAGAAATGATTCCTTCTCAAATGTGAGTAAACTAAACTATCGACCTTAGAGGGACATAACGGAGATTCTTTATTTTTCAATCTGCTTGTTGTTTAAGTGAGGACAGTGAAATTCCATATAATTTCCCTCTTCCGTGGGACAAGACACCTGCAGATGGTCCTCCTCAGCTCTGTGGAACAAAACACCTGAGGATGATCCATCTCAACTTCATGAAAAAAAGATGCCTGAGGACAACCCTCCTCAGCTTTGTATGGCATACAATACAATCCATCTATAAAGAACTATACCCCCCCACACACACAACAATAACAAACAAGACCTAAATGGCATTATTGATCAGCTATACTTTCTACAAAAGATCTTGATCAAAAGGGGAAAATGTGAAAAAAATTCAATCTGAAATAGAACTGGAGGGTACAAAATGGAGAAGCTCACACATGTGACTACAGGAAGACAAAACTTAAGGACTTGGAGTTTGATTTCCTGCAAATGCGTGACTTACAGAAAACTGATATTGTCAGAATTTTCTCAGATGATAGGGGGTTGATCAGAGCTTGTCTCACATCAACCTTGGGAAGTTTTTCCAGAGGCATGAATGGAAGATCATCCAGGTCAGGCTGGCCTCACAGAGTGGCCTGAATTGAGCTTTGTGTTACTGGACTGATGTTGTGTGCTTGGGAAGTTTTCAAGGTTGGTATCTCTTTGTTGTTTATTTTAGCCAGCTCTGACTGAACTCTTCCCTCTTTACATTCCCAGCCCACAAATACAACATACCCCAAACCCTCAAGAGACTCACCTGTAGCTTGCTACTGTTTGCTTGTCCTGAATTGGAATTCCTTGCTTATCCCAAAATACATTAATTTTTGTGAGCTTGTCTCAGTTTCTCTCTTTACTTGGGTCAACAGCTGCAAAACACATTATGATATATCTATTGCAATGCAGCCCTCTAAAGGCACTCGAATGAAAGAAAAGGGGTTAGGTCCTTTTGCACATGTGTTTCATTTCTATTAAGTGAATAAAATATAAAAAGATAAAATAAAAATACAGTACATATTTTCTTACAAACCATGTTTCAAAATTCCATATTTTATAGAGTGAGAAATCACAAAATGAGAGGTATTTGGGGATCTGTTTAGTTAGTAAGAGAACCAGATGGTTGTAACCTAGAAGCCTCAAGAGTGCAGGCCAGTTTGACAAATGGTCATTATAAATTTATCAGTCCTTTCCATGCATCCACTGTTATAGAATTGCCACTATCACCATTCTACACCCAAGCCAGTGGGCAAGACTGACCCACTGAAAACATTCATGATAGAATGATGCAGACTGGATGGCTCCCCCAGAACTCCCAGGCAGTTTTCCTAGTGAGAAAGTCCTCCCCTATATTGTACTTTACAGATTCTCGCAGTGATCATCTGTGACCAAAAACTGTTCCATTTTGCCATTCATGGAACCAGTTCATCTCTTAATTGCCTTGGCAGGTTATATAAACTGCCAACAACTGCAGTAGATTTACCACTGCACTATCATAGGTCATTAAAATCCACACCTACCCAAGTTTTTCATAATACTCATAGTAATGGCCAAGATTTATCAGGCTTTTAAAATTAGGTAGGCACCACTACGTTTTCTGTTTTACACATGAGGAGCCAAAAACTAAGAGGTTAGATAACTAAGGTCATAACTTTTATAATGGGTGAGCTGAGATTTCAACCCACATATATTTTATTCTAAAATATACATTTTAACCACTACTCTAAATTAGAGCAATTACATTTTTTTTACTAAAGTATGCATGATTTATGTATACCACAACTAAACGATATGAAAATAAAGACAAATACATGAAGAAAAGACTAAATTAAAAAGAACACCCTCATTCACTTTCCTAGAGGCTATGTGCTTATCTTATTGATATAATGCAATCTGAGTCTTAACTTCATGTCAGAAACCTCCCAGCAGCATGTCCTCAATTCTCAAAAGCAGGTGCCTCTTTGGCAATAATCTGGTTCCTGAGAGCTTCTAAACTGATCAAGAAGAAAGTGTTTGTTTACCTGTCTGGCTTTCTGTGGTTAATAATGGCCTGTCTTTCCTCCCATCTCCCTGCTAGAGACACTCAGTTCTTGAGGAAGACAGAAGGAAAAGAAATGAGACGTTTGCTTCCCAAGGCACTGTCTCCTCGTGCAAATGTTCCTTCGTTCCAGCTACCATCTCCTTCTACTATATCTGCCCAGTTTGGGAGGTTTACTCCTTTACTCTCTAGGAATGGAGTAAAATAATCTGCTTCCCTCTGAAATTACCAATACACATGACTTATTTTTTTTTTAAAGGTGCCTTAGGTTACCATTTGAAGGCATTTTAAAAGAAGTAAAATTAAAACTTTGAAATTCAACATGTTTTTAACTGGTTTCATATTTGTAGAACTTAACTTTTCTCCAGAAGACCATTCAATAAGACTCTAAAGAGGCACTAAGTCTACACACGTTCAATAGCCTAAATTTTTAGTGCTGGTGAAAGTTATTAATTCCTTTCAAAAGAACTACCATGAAAGTGAGTTACCAAGACGTGAAATTTGCTTTTAGGAATCTGACATTGAATTCAGGTGGAAACAACATATGTGAAGGCAAACGTAGCTCTTTGGGAGCATAACTTTCCATTGACATCCCCCATAAGTAAAAAAATTTAAATGCAGAAGACCCGTGCATGTGGAGATTTACCATTTGTGATGCTGAGGATCCATGAGTATTCCTGCAGGTCTCAGAATATGTAATCATTTGTGCTTTGTGATTTTTATTGAGGCATGCATTTCAATCACTGGGTGCTGGTTTGCCTAACGAGTCTTGCCAACCTTCCAGTATCAGCATTTCGTCATGCCTAACATATTCTCTCCTTATCCCTGGAAACCATTAATGCAATTAATTAAAATCCAAAGCTCTTACATGGCCTGCAAATCCCTATATGGTCTGCTCTTTTCCACCACCACCCACCCCTCCCCAGCTTTCTGGACTCATTTCAAAGTACCCTTCTCTCTTGTTCTTCTATGGCCATACTGGCCTCCTCACTGAGCACGGAAAGTGCATCCTAAAAAGAGACCTTTGCCCTTACTATTCCTTGTACCTGGAGTAACTCTTTCTTCCCCCTGGTATCTACCTGCTGGGCATATTCTCTCCATTCTAGCAGGTGTCTGCTCTTAACATTTTATCACGGAAGATTTTTGATCCATTATATCAAAGAAGACTCCTAATACTGATGCTTCTCGTCTCCCTTACCTCACTTCATTGTTCTTCATGCTACTTATCACTCTCTAAAATTCTACATTTACTTGTTTATTGGTTTATTGTCTTTTTAAACCCTCCAGCCCTATCCCACACTGTCCTTCCTGCTTCCTGCTTCTTTGCCCTCCAGAGCACCTTTACTTCTAACTCTTACAAAACCTAGTTGCAAAGCTGGCCTCCAAGCCTCTGGGAGCCCAGGATCTCCTCTAGAAAATTTCACTCTTCCTCAGTTAGTTACAGTCTAACCAAAATTACCTTACACTAAGAATTTTTAACCGGCACACCAGACTTCTGTTTTCTTATCCCTGATGTAAAAGGGAATTGTTTACCTGCCAAAGGTCCTTTTGGCATATGAGAATCTTTTAAAAATTGGGCTGTATGGTTCTTAGGAGAAAACTACAATACTTTTGGATGGTGAATTGAAGTCATTTTCTAGTTACAATTAGACCCATTGATTTTTTAAAAAAATTAATAGTGGCTACCACACTGAATAGCAAATTACCTGACAATGGAATCCTGCCAAAAGGACATCCCAAAAATTAAAGCTCCATAGGTGCAGGCCGTGTTGGCAGTACCTTGGAAATTTCATAAGCACTCTGGCAACTCCACCTCAGAAGAATTTGTTTACATTAGGGATATGCAGTCTGGCATTCAATGCTGCTGCACCCCCAACTCCAACCTGGACGGTTAATGCTACTTTTGATAATCCTCTCCAGGCGCCTCAGGGCAGGAACATCAAAAGGGCACATCAAAGCTCCTGGTCACAGTGGAGAGGAGTGACTGCAAACCAGGTGATGCCTTTTTCTTCAGGCTCCGCAACAAATACAAGTCTTCCAGCCTTCCCCCAAGGAAGAGAAAGTAATTTTTAAAAATTCTTGGCTACCTGCCCTGAGGGAGGAGAGAGACACCATCATTGCAGGTAGTGGATAAAACCATGTCTCCCAATCATGTATTTCTGAGACTTAGAAGGCTGTACTAACCACACACACACACACACACACACACACACACACACACACACACACACGAAAAGTTTGATTCATGCTTCACTGATGTGTTTTAAAATGCAAATAACAAAAGCTGAAAATGATGAAGTGAGCATGTGCCGTCTCACTGACATGTGAGACAGGCAACTAATGAAACTCTGGGCCACGGTATCAGCTGCCTGCTGACTTCTGCAATTGAATTAAAACTATCATAAGAATAATACAAGGACTCGCCCTTGTCCTTCTTGTCTATGTGTTTATTTAATTTTCTGTCCAACTGACTCTCAAATAAATTGGAAACAGCTGCCATTTTTTGATTCAGTAGCTCCATTTCCCCCTTGTGACATCATTCTGGGCACAAACACTAACAATAGGTCATTATGTAGCAATTACTTTATTGATTTATGGAAGTTTTTAGGCTCCGTCAGGAATACGCACATTCAAGGGGAAAAAAGACCACTTCTGTATTCTTGTCAAGGATAAAAACTGAACTGCAGTGGCTGGAATAATGTTGCTCAGATGGGACCTTCCTTACAAAGGAAAACTACAGGAATGATTCCTGTTCATTGATTTTCTTTTAGTAAGAGAGAAATGGGGAAAGGTTGTAAAGTTTGAAAGGTAGACCCATAATTAAATACAGTAACTAAGTAAACAGATTATTCAAAGGCTGCTGTTGTGTAACAGGAGAACTTCAGTGATATAATAGAAGATGCTTAAAACAATTAACAGTGTTCAGACTCCCATGATGAATGAACTTTCTGAGCTTATGCATAACATTTCAAGAATACTGCTGCATGAAACCAGTCTTGCTTTCTCAATTCAAATGGATCTCATAATACTTCACATTTCAGTATTAAATGCCTACCCCACACCATTCAGTGGATCATACTTTTAACTGCCCATCAGTTTTTAATCAGGTTGTTTTCTCAGGTCCCTAAATATAAATAAGGAAGAGTTTCCTTGTAAACAGCTAACTTTATTTCACATTCCTCTGGTTTAGGGAACTCTGATCTAGGGATAAAAAATAAAAAAGGAATAATGTACCCTCTGGGGAGTAACTTAACAGCAAGATTCTAACATGATGAGCTGAGCAACAGCCTGCCTACATCTTGAGGGAAATGGTTGTTTCTTTATTGAAATCTGTATTTGAGATTTGTTGGCACCTATTGGAGGTCAAGAGTTTACTATCTTGGCTCTTCTGTCAAAGCCCTAATAGAGGAAACATCCTAGGCCCAGTATTTGGCTTGGCTCCCAATGGGAAGAACAGCTATGGATGCGACATCCCCGTGGAAACACATGGAGCTGTGGCTTGTCCTAGATCAGTAGCCTGAGCGTAAGCAAGGGTGATGAAACTTGTGCGTTTCAGAGGTAGGAGACAGCAAATGATGTGAGCTTGAGCTTCTCCTATCAATGTTTTTCAGTTCTGACCAGATCCTTAAAGGCACTCAGAAATAAAAAATTATTTAGGAAACAAAGAAGAGTAGTAGGTGATCCTGTTTGGGAAGTCTGTCTTCTAAACTCACCAGGAAGACAAATTTTAGGGAGTCCATCATTCATAAGTCTTGAACCTTATATTCTTAAAATAAATGCCCTAAAGCAATTTAGGAAAGAAAGTCTCCTCTCTATTCTGATTCTGAAAACATTATTAAGGGTCTTCCAGGTAGAGAGTAAAACTTGAGGGAAATAATGTCTAATAAATGCTGAAACTGAGTTCTGCTCCAGGGAGGCCAGCTCTGGAGAAAGTAAAAGTAAACAAAGACATGGGTCCTGACCCCTGGGAGCTCATAATGCAGTCTACTTTGGTTGGGTGTACAAACAGCATGGGTGACCCTATTTGATATATATATATATATATATATAAAACAAAAACTGCACTTCATATTAGGAGACCTAGGTTATAATCACAATTATGCTATTAATTGCAGGATAAGTCACAATTTTCCTAGGACTCTATTTCCCTCAGCTGTAAACCAGAGAAAGTGGTTGGATAACACCTAGGTCTCTTTTAGTCCTCACAAATACCATAATCATGATAATTCATATATCACACAATTTCTTGCCTGCATTCATATGCCACAATTTATGACTGTATTCCAGCTAACACCTAAAACAGTAAATGTGTCTCTGTTTATAATTCAAAAGAACATTTTACCTTGCTTATGCACAACACATCTTTCACACTTCTAAATGTCACAATTCTTGTATTCCTCACAAGATGGCCCAAATCCGTTAACTCTTTATCAGGAAAACGTTTGTAATCAAAGAAAAAAGCACACGTTAACATGAAGACTTTTGTGTTGAAATATCATTTCTGAACAACCAAATTGTGCTTCCTTGATAACTGGCCTTTGAGTAATATTTATAGACTAAAAATATTAGGAAAATATAAAGTAAAGGGGACATTTCATTTGGGATGATACACTTCATTGAAATCTTTTTGAAAGAGGTAAATCTGAAGCCAAGTCTTAAGAAAGTTATGGGCATAGCTTAATGAACAAGAAGAGGTGGTCATTCCATGGGACTATAAGAGCAACGACAAAGCAGTGAGCATAACAAGGACACTGAATTTTGTGAGGTGGAGTAAATGACTATGTTGGAGATAGATGGGGTTTGTACACACACAGTGTGTAATAAATGAAGGCTGGAATGCCATTAGCATAGATAAAAGGAGTTTACTTTGCTTTTGGGGGGAAATGTGTGATTAAAGTAATATCAAAGGAAGACTGTTGTTGGCTATGTGGTGAGTAGGCTGAAGAATAGAGGGATTAGAAACAAATAATACAACCAAGAGAAAGTTAACGTAATCAAGGAAAAAGTTATATAACTCTGGACTAGGATAATGACTATGGAAATGGAAAAGAAGGCTCAAATCCAAAAAACCAGCAAGAAGAATTAACACGATACTGATTTGATATGTGAAGACAAATAAGTTTTTTTAAAGGAAGTAGTAAAAATTTACTACCAGATGAATGCCCCAGAGAATTAATTGGATAGCTGAGTTATTGGGACAGGAACACAGAAGGAGAGAGAATGTTTGAGAATGTTTATTTCATTGAGTTCAGGGCATAAGTGTCCCACTGGAAGCACAACTAAATAAAAACATTTAGTTAACAAATAGATGTAGAAGACTGGTGAAAGTTCAGAGTTGGAGCATCATTCTTTCATTCAGCAAACATTTATCAAATATTCATCAAATATTTTTCATGAGTTAGGCACTGTTCTTGATACCAGGAATAAAGAGATAACAGGCATAATCTCTGCAGTCCAGAAATTTTGTCTGGTGTAAAAGACAGAAAATTACTTAGTTAAGCATCTTGTAATCACCTATAGAATATATAATAAACATTATTAAATATAAATCAAAAGGAGATATCACAGCCCAGATTACTATGTGACTTTGAGGAAGAATTTGGGATACCTCCTGGAGCAGGGGGAGAAAAATCTAGAGATTACAGTTTAAGCATAACTAGTACTGGGATAAAATTTAAAAATAGTAGAAAGAATTCAAGGGATTTTACTATCATCACTTCAATTCAACAGTGTATGAGATCCTGTTCTGTGGAACTAAAAGAAATGAAAGACACAGAATGGAAAGAAAAAGAAAACTGTCATTATTTACAGGTTATTTTGCATGCAGACTAAACAAGAAGACTCTATATACAATATTTTAAAATTAGTAAGTCAATTTACCAAGGTTACTATATTAAACATCAATGCTCAGAATTAATGTATGTCTTTATGCTTCTAGCAAAAATTGGAAAGTAAAAAATTTTAAAACAATATTATTTAATATTGAAACAAAATGCATCAAATACCTAAGAATAAATATAAGATATGTAAGAATTTTATATTGAAAGCTATAAAACAATGTTGAGACAAATTAAAAACATAAAAAATTAAGAAATATATCACGCTCATACGTTGAAGGAATCCATGTTTTTACTAAGACAATTCTTCTCAAATTTATCTGTACATTTAATGTAATCAAAATCAAATCCCTGTGGATTTTTGTAGAAATTGCTAAACTGCTTCTACAGTTACATGAAAATACAAAAGACCTAGAAAATCACAGTAATCTTGAAGAAAAACAAATCTTGCCCTACCAGATCTCAAGACTTTTACAAATTTAAAGTAATTAGGACAATGTACAAAATTAGAACAACAGAATAGAAAGTCCAGGAACAGACCCACACATACACAATCTAATGATATATGGCAAAAGTACCACTGCAATTCAGTGAGGGAAGGGATGGTCTTTTCAATAAAAGATACTGCACTAATTAGATATCAACATTTAAAAAAATGTCTTTTATACCATACACAAAAATTAATTCAAGATGCAAAAAATGTTAAAGAAATGGTTCTAAAACAAAATCATTATAGGAGATAATTTTATTATAGGAGATAATTTTTTATTTTAGGAGATAATTTTTATGATGTTATTTTTAAGATTTCTTAAATGAAGCATCAGAATACAAGACTTTTATGAAAAAATTGAAAAGTTTGGTGTTCTAAAATTAAGCTCTCAAATTAAGAACGTCCATATATCCAACAAAGAACTCATATCCAAAACATGCAAACATTTAAAGAACTTGTACAAACAAACAAACAAACATTTTTTAAATGAAAAAAGACTTGAACAGGCACTTCTTTTCCAAAAAGAAAAATTCTAAATGACCTATAAACATCAGTGTGTTTGTCATTGCCATTTCTAAGGAAAATGCAAATTAAACTAAAATTAGATGCCACTACATGCCCTCTAGAGTTACGAAAATTAAGAAAGATTGACAGCAAGTATCAAGTATTGGTAAGTAGAACTCTCATACATTGTTGTTAAGAGACTAAAATTGGTATACTCACTTTAAAAACTTTTTGGCAGTATCTAGTAAGCTACACATTTGCATACCCTATGACCCAGAAATTCCACACCTAAGTATATGCCCAACTGAAATTATTACTTATGTCACCAGAAGACAAGAATGTTCATATCAGCATTTTTCATAAGAGGAAGGAACTGGAAACAATCAAGGTGTTCATCAATAATAGAATGGAAATGTCCATTATCAATAGAATAGATGAACACATGGTGGTACCCTCATACAGTGAAATACTATGCAGCAAGGGAAAAGAATAAACTACAGGTATACACAACAAAATCAATGAATTTCAAAGACAAGATTTTGAGCAAAAGAAACCAGATTAAATAAAAACATATTTCATGATTCCATTTATGTTAAGTTCAAAGTAAGTAAAACTAATCTTCCAACAAATAGCTCTAGAACAACATAAACATGATGTATCTTTCCATCTGTTTGTGTCTTCAATTTCTTTCATCAGAGTCTTATAGTTTTCCAAGTACATGTCTTTTACCTCCTTAGTTAGATTTATTCCTAGGTATTTTATTCTTTTTGATTGTACAATTGTGTGATTGTAAAGAGTATTGTTTTCTTAATATCTCTTTCTGATAGTTCATTGTTAGTGTATAGAAATGTGACAGATTTCTGTATGCTAATTTTGTATCCTGAAACTTTACTGAATTAATTGAGGAGCTCTAGTAGTTTTTTGGTGGCATCTTGAGGATTTTCTATGTATAGTACCATGTCTTCTGCAAACAGTGACAGTTTTACTTCTTCCTTTCCAATTTGAATTCCTTATATTTCTTTTTCTTGTCTAATTGCTGTGGCTAGGACATATTATGTTGAATAAAAATGGTGAGAGTGGGCATCCTTGTCTTGTTCCTGATCTTAGAGGAAATGCTTTCAGCTTTTCACCATTGAGTATGATGTTAGCTGTGGGCTTATATATGGTTTTTATTACGTTGAGGTATGTTCCCTGGATATTGACTTTGTGGAGAGTTTTTATCATAAATGGATGTTGAATGTTGCCAAAAGTTTTCTGTATCTATTTAGATGATCATATGATTTTTATTCTTCAATTTGTGGATATTGGATTGATTTGTGGATACTGGACCATCCTGCAACGCTGGGATCAATCTCACTTGATCATGGTGTGTGATGCTTTTAATGTATTGTTGGGTTGGGTTTGTTAATATTTTGTTGAGGAAATTTACATCTATGTTCATCAGTGATATTGGCCTGTAATTTTCTTTTTTTGTGTGATATCTTTGTCTGGTTTTGTATCAGAGTGATGCTGGCCTCATAGGATGAGTTTGGAAGTGTTCCTTCCTCTGAAATTTTGGGATAGTTTAAGGATAGGTGTTAACTCTTCTGTAAATGTTTGGTAGAATTCACAGGTGAAGCCACCTTGTCCTGGAATTTTGTTCATTGGGAATTTTGGGTTTTTTTTTTTTTAACTGATTCAATTTCATTACCAGTAATTAGTCTGTTCATATTTTCTATTTCTTCCTGGTCAGTCTTGGGAGATTGTACACTTCTAGGAATTTGTCCATTTCTTCTAGATTGCCCATCTTATTGGCATATAGTTGTCCATAGTATTTTCTTATGATCCTTTGTATTATGATTTTTGACATCACATTTTACATATTTTTGTTTTGTGTATCCCTTAACTAGTTATTGTGGATATAGATGATCTTACTACTTTTGTCTTTTAACCTTCCTACTAGCTTCATACATCATTGATACAATGAGATTTTTTCTTTCATAATTTTCATGTTTCTAATTGTGATCTTTTCTTTTTCAATTAGAGAATTTCCTTTAACATTTCTTATAAAACCTGTCTGGTGGTGCTAAACTCTTTTAGCTTTTGCTTGTCTGTAAGAACTTTTGATATCTCCATCAAATCTGAATGAAAGCCTTGCCAGGTAGAATTCTTGGTTGTAGGTTTTTCGCTTTCATCACTTTAAATATATCATGCCACTCTTTTCTGGCTTGCAGAATTTCTGCAGAAAAATCAGCTAATAGTCTTATGGGAGTTCCCTTGTATGTAATTTGTTGCTCTTTCCTTCATGCTTTTAATATTCTCTCTTTATGTTTAATATTTGCCATTTCAATTACAATGTGTCTTGGTGTGGTCTTCTTTGGGTTGATCCTGTTTAGGACTCTCTGTATTTCTTGGACCTGGATGTCTGTTTTGTTTCCCAAGTTAGGGAAGTTTTCAGCCATTATTATCTGCAAATATGTTCTCTCTCTTCTTTTTCTGAGGCCCCTATAATGCAAATGTTAGTATGCTTGATGTTTTCCCAGAGATCTCTTAAACTGTCCTCATTTCTTTTTATTTTTCATTTCAACTTCAGTAATTTCTACTAATCTTTCTTCCAGCTTGCTGATTCTTTCCTCTGTATCATTGAGTCTACTGCTGATTCCTTCTAGTTATTCTTTATTTAAGTTATTGTATTCTTCATCTCTGTTTGGTTCCCCTGTATACTTTCTCTTTGTTAAAAACTTCTAACTTCTTACTCTGTTCATCTAATCTTCTCCTGAGTTCCTTGATCATCTTTATGATCATTATCTTGAACTCTTTATTGGGTGGGCTGCTCATCTCCAGTTCTTTTAGTTCTTCTTCTGGGGTTTTATCTTGTTCCTTCATTTGGAATATATTCCTCTGTTGCCTCATTTTACCAAATTTGTTATTTTTACTTCTATGTATTTGGTAGATTAGTTAAGTTTCCTGACCTTGGAGAGTGGCCTTTTGTAGGAGATGTCCTATATGTCCCAGCAGCACACTCCCCTCTGATCACCAGAGCTATATGGCCTAAGAGTACCCCCTGTGTGGGCTGTGTGGCTCCTTCTGTTGTGGTTGGCTGACTACCGTGTCTGATAGGTGTGGATGGCCCCTGATTTAGTTGGTTAGCTGGTCCTGCTTTGTCCCTAGGCTGTTGGTTGCTGGGGGGTGGCACTGGGTCACATGGTGGCTGGCTCAGTGCCCTGGGGTGGGGGTCGGGTCCCAGGCTAGGGTTGGCCCACTGGTGGAAGAAGCTAGATTCTGGGGTAGGTGGTAATGGGGCCTAGGATCCTGGATCTAGTGTTGGTCTGCTGGTGGGTGGGGCTGGTTCCTGACATGGCAGGCTATGGGACTGCATGGTCCTGAGGCTGCTGTCCCCTTGCTGGTATGTGAAGCCAAGGCTCAGGGGATTGTGGGGCTGTTGCCCACCCACTGGTGGGTAAGACATTGTCCTGGTGCTAGTGCTGGCATACTGCTGGGTGGAGCTGGGTCCTGGATCTCTGGCTTTAAGTCCTGGGGTCCCAGAGCTGATGTAGGCCTTTTGATGGGTGGGGCCAAGGCCCAGGGGATTCTAGGGCTAAAACTGGTGCAGTGGTGTGTGGGACTGGTTCCTGAGCCCTCTGGTGGATAGGACTGTGTCCAGGACAGCTGTGGGCTCAGGGGGTCTTAAGACACCTGTTTTGCTGATAGGTAGGCTGTGTCCCCACACAGCTGGTTGCTCAGCCTGAGGTGTCCTAGAACTGGTACCAACAGACTGGTGGGTGTGGCCAGGTCTTGGCACTAATAAGCTAGAGGGAGGATTCCAAAATGACTCTTGCCAGCACCAGAGTCCTCATGGTAGAACAAGCTCCCAAAAATGGCCTTCACCAGTGTCTGTGTCTCCAGGGTGAGCTCCAGTTGCTTCCTGCCTCTCTGGAAGGCTCTCCAATATCAGCAAGTGGGTCAGACTCAGGTTCCTTTCAAGTTACTGCTTCTGCCCTAGGTCTTGGAGTATGTGATATTTTGTGAGTGCCCTTTGAGAGCAGAGTCTATTTCCCACAGCCCTGTAGCTCTCCCAAAAGGAAGCCTTGTTGGCTTTCAATACCAAATATTTTGAGGCTCATCTTCCTGGTGCAGGACCCCTGGGCTAGGAATCCTGATGTGGGGCTTGGACCCCTTGCTCCTTGGGGAAAACCTCTGCAATTGTAATTATCTTCCCAGTTGTGGATCACCCACCTGAGGGTGTGGGTTGACTATACCATGTCTCCTCCCCTCCTTCCTATCTTGTTGTGGTTTCTTCTTTATGTCTTTAGTTGTAGAAGATCTTTTCTGATAGTCTTCTGGTCTTTCTCATCAACAGTTGCACTGTATATAGCTGTAATTCTGGTATGCATGGGAGGAGGTGAGCTCAGAATCTCCTGCTCCACCATCTTGGTCACTACTTTTCCTCACACCTCATTAAAATTAACTCAAAATGAATAATAGACCTAGATGTAAAATGAAAATTCTAAGACTTTTAGAAGAAAATGTACAAGAAATTCTTTGTGATCTCAGATTAGGAAAATATTTCTTAGATATGACACCAAAATCACCATCCTCAAAAGGTTCTGCTCTTCAATAGACATTGTTAAGAGAATAAAAAGCAAGCCACAGACTGGAGGAAAATATTTGCAGATCACGTATCTGGAGCACATAAAGAACTTTCAAAACACAATAAGAAAACAAACAGTTTAATTTTTTTTAAATGGGTAAAGAGTTGAACAGATGCCTTTCTAAAGAAGTTATAGGAATGACAAGCACATGAAGAGATGCTTGTCATCATTGTTCTTAAGGAAAAGCAATGTGAATAAAACCACAATGAGTTACCACTTCACCCTTATTAAAATGGCTAAAATTAAAAAGACTGACCATGCTAAGTGTTGATGGGGATGTGGAGAAACTGGAATTTTCATACACTGCCAGTGGGAATGGAATGGTACAACCACTTTGGAAAAGACTTTGGCAGTCTCCTAAAAACGTTGAACATAAACACATTATATGATCAAGACATTCTTCTTGATATTCCCCAAAATAAGTAAAAGGCATGTATATCATGTTCACTACAACTTTATTTGTAATAGCCAAAAACTGGAAACAACTCAAATATCTGTCAACTGGTAAATGGATTTTAAAAGGTGTGGTATATCCATACACTGGAAGCCTACTCAGCAATAAAATAGAAATAAAGTTTTGATACATGCTCTATCATAGATAGATCACAAAATAATTATGCTGAATGAAAGAAGACAAAAAATTACATACTGTATGATTCCATTCATATAAAATTCAGTAAATGCTATTAACAGTTGTTGGAGGATTGGAAGGTAAGGAAGCACGGGAGGAAGGGATTACAAAGAGACATAAGGAAACTTCTGGGAGTGATGGATATGCTTATTATCTTGATTGATCTTTTCACAGATGTACATATGTCAAAACTTACCAAATTATACATTTTGAAAGATTACATTTATTGTCTATTGATGGTATCTTTAAAAAGCTATACCATTTTTACATGAACAAAATTAATCTTTGGTGTAGTAGTTCCTAAGAAGGGACATGAGGGAGAATTCTGGTGTGAGTTTTCTATAGCTCAATATGGGTATATATACCAAAAAATGGCCAAAAAAAAAAAAGCTGTATATTTTGGACTTGTACATTTCACTGATTTAAGTTCCAACTTCATACAAATAAACTTTACAAAAAAAGTAGTCAAAGGACTTAAAGTAATGAGTATGGAGTAGAAAGTCTAGAACCATGGCTGACTTTCACAAGACATCCATAAATAAAGAACAGAAGAAGAAATGACAAAGCAGAATATAAAACAATACTGCAAACATAGGAAGAACACTCCTAGGCAACGGCAGGTGACTTTTACCCCGGAAATTTAAATGAACCTGTCATGGAGAAAGAAAGTTTTCTCTACCCTTCTAAGTACCTCTGGAAATCTAAGACTCAAATTAACAAGAGAAAAATTAACAGGAGAAATTTGAAAGTTTAATAACATGTATACATGGGAGACACCTAGGAAAACTGAGTAATTCACCAAAATGATTGAAACTCTCATCTTAAATATCATCTTCAGGTAAAGGTGAAGGGGATGTTGGGAACAGTGGTTTGGGACTTTAAAGGAAGGCAATTCACACAGAGATTAAAAAGCAAATGTTTGGTAATCACATGTTTGCTGGGCCATGCAGAGACAATGGGACACAGAGTGGACTCTGACCTCTAGGCTCTACTGAGCTTCCCCGGCCACATATCTGCAGAGTCCACATTCTTTGCACACATTTCTGGTGAGAGCTCTATTCTTGGAACAGGCCCTTTATCTAAATTCTTTTAGTCAGTTAAGGGATGGGGGTGTGGTAACAAGAAAACTTTCTGCTATTTCTTAAACATATTCAACCCAAATTAATCCTCTTGTCAAAGAGACACATTTTGGGGTGACAAATTTTGCTCCCCTACAAACCCATCATGACCCAATGAAAAAGCTGGCACGATGGTCCATACTTTATTAATGCAATTGCTGCAGGACACATTTTGTTTGTCTTGTCTCTCACTCTCTGTTGTCATGCTTTCTTGTTTTTTAATGCTCTTCTCTTATTGAATCTAGTCCTATTGCATCAAACACTAGGCTTTAAAATTTCTCTTGGCTTTGTTATTTGGCATAGAATCTATTCCTCTGGAACACGATTCTAGTCTTTGTCTTCTGTGTTTATTCAGAAAACCATAGGTGAGGGGTTACCTCTTTCACATGTCCTGCCATACTCCTATAATACATGCTCTAGATGGGGTAGGTGTGATTACTTACCTGCCACTATCTGATCATTGTGTAGGATAACAGGGGGAAGAGGAATGGGTAAGAGGGAGGACACACATGACTGAACAGACAGAATAAGAAACAGCTGAATGGCTGGGAGTAAAGAAGCAAGAGCGTTTGAATGGGCCAGATGCTAGCATGGGTCACTAGATTTGCTTCAAGGGAACACAGTAACCTAAGAGAAAGCAAAATCACAAAAGAACAAATTGGAAGAGATTATGGTGAAAGAGGATGGTGAGTAGGTGGAAATATTCAACATAATCATGTAAGAAAGTCATGAATTTTGGAAATATTTATAGAGAAAGCAGAATTAAGTGCAGGATTTTTGTTTTAACCTGTGCATGTCATGAGTAGGGAAAAGAGAATGTTTGGGAAGAGGAGTTAGTATAACTTTTTCTCTAAATCCATAGGGAAGGAGTGAGCAGAAAAAGGAGTTTGTGCCTCATTTCAAACCCACCCAATTTAACTTCCAGCATAAAATGAAGAGAAACAATTTTTGTGTCTTCCAGCCTTGTTTTTACTATACACGTCTGTGTGTGTGTGTGTCTCTGTGTGTGTGTGTCTCTGTCTGTGTTGGGGGGTGTCCAGATAGGCATGGTTGCCATGGAATTTGAAAGAGAAAGAAGGTGATATGGACTGGAGATAGCCACTTTGAAAGTTAAAGTAAAGATCTCAGGGCTGCTAGAGAGCAAGTCAATGTTCTAAAAACCAGGAGTATAAAACAGATGCCTTGGATTTTGTGGTTCAAAGCAATTGACCTGTCAGTTGAGACAAAATGAACCAAGACCTCAAAGCACATAGCACTGGAATTTTAGTTGATCACTCAGAGAAGATTCCCCAAAATGAGCAGTATTGTAGCACTTAGATAACCTGCACTCTGACTTCTTGTAAACTTTGTGTGTAGCAGGTCATGCTGAGCCCACTGGTGAATGGGAGGCAATGGCTGCCAAGGGAGAGTGAAGTATCATGAGAAATTGTTACATTATTTCACATACTTTTGGTTACCTTCCAATCTAAATTATCAACTCGCCAAAGATGGATAAAATGATATTATGTGATTAAAAGCTTTAAAACTACTAAGGTTAAAGACTCATTAAACATTTTAATTGAAGCAGACGTGAAGTGGCCCTTTCCAAAGGTAAAAGATCCACGTATAAACATCACTCTGCTATCCAACGAAGCCAGACTGAGATTCCAATCCAAGAACTCTAAGTTCTTAAATACACACACACACACACACACACACACACACACACACACACACATACATAGGTATTTATGTACATCAAGCATGCTGGTGAGTTGAGCAATTCCTATGCCATAAAATAGAGGCAAAAAGAAAGATGCCGCAGGAGAGGAAGGAAGGGAGGGGGAGGGAAAAGGCCACACATTATAGTTGAGATGGCTAGTCTTCCACAGTTTCTGCCCCCATCCCAAACCAATATTTACTCCTTTGTGTAGTCCCTCCTCTTGAATCTGGGCAGCCTCTGTGACTCACTTCTTTTTTTTCTTTTTTTTACATCTTTATTGGAGTATAATTGCTTTACAATGGTGTGTTAGTTTCTGCTTTATAACAAAGTGAATCAGTTATACATATACATATGTTCCCATATCTCTTCCCTCTTGCGTCTCCCTCCCTCCCACCCTCCCTATCCCACCCCTCTAGGTGGTCACAAAGCACCGAGCTGATCTCCCTGTGCTATGCGGCTGCTTCTCACTGGCTATCTATTTTACGTTTGGTAGTGTATATATGTCCATGCCACTCTCTCACTTCGTCCCAGCTTCCCCTTCCCCCTCCCCATATCCTCAAATCCATTCTCTAGTAGGTCTGTGTCTTTCTTTATTCCTGTCTTACCCCTAGGTTCTTCATGACATTTTTTTTTTCTTAAATTCCATATATATGTGTTAGCATACGGTATTTGTCTTTCTCTTTCTGATTTACTTCACTCTGTATGACAGACTCTAGGTCCATCCACCTCATTACAAATAGCTCAATTTCATTTCTTCTTATGGCTGAGTAATATTCCATTGCATATATGTGCCACATCTTCTTTATCCATTCAGCCGATGATGGACACTTAGGTTGTTTCCACCTCTGTGCTACTGTAAATAGAGCTTCAATGAACATTTTGGTACATGACTCTTTTTGAATTATGGTTTTCTCAGGGTATACGCCCAGTAGTGGGACTGCTGGGTCATATGGTAGTTCTATTTGTAGTTTTTTAAGGAGCCTCCATACTGTTCTCCATAGTGGCTGTACCAATTCACATTCCCACCAGCAGTGCAAGAGGGTTCCCTTTTCTCCACACCCTCTCCAGCATTTATTGTTTCTAGATTTTTTGATGATGGCCATTCTGACCAGTGTGAGATGATATCTCATTGTAGGTTTGATTTGCATTTCTCTAATGATTAATGATGTTGAGCATTCTTTCACGTGTTTGTTGGCAGTCTGTATATCTTCTTTGGAGATGTGACTCACTTTTGACAATTAGAATATGACACAGATTAGTGTCTAATGCTGTCTTAAGAAGTCTTGTAGCTTTGGCTTGTGTTTCTCAAACTCTCACCTTTGAGATGCTTCATCTCATAGACCAGACATCAGGCCATGTGCCTGTCCCACAAGTAAGTGCCCCAATCACCAGTACCTGCTGATTTCCCAGGTGAAAGCCACCATCAACTGCCAGGCACTTGAAAGAGTCAGCTCAGAAATTTCAGTCCAGTCTTTTTCCTAAACATCAACATGCAACATCCTGTGGGTCAGAACAACAGCCCAGCAGAGCCTAGTCAACCCAAAGAATTGTGAAAGATAATAAACTGGTTGTTGTTTAAGCCATTAAGTTTTTTTAAACAGCTTATTTAACAAGATTAAACAACCAAAATGATTGATCAACTTCTTAATGTGATAGCATACCAATTAGATATTACTGTGTAACAAGTTACCCCCCAAATTAAGTGACTTAAAACAGGGTATCATCCAACTTTTTCTTAAAGGACCAGATAATAAATATTTTAGTCTTTATGGACCAGACAGTCTCCATCCAAACTATTCAGCTCTGCCATTGTAGCGTGAAAGAAGCCATAGACAATACATAAACAAATGTGCATGGCTGTGCTCCAATAAAACTTTACAAAAACTGGCAGCTGGCCCATGGCCATAGTTTGTCAACCCCTCTTTAAAAAAAAAAAAAAAAGCATGCACTATTGCTCACAATACTATAGGTTAGAGGGATGGTTCTGCTGATCTGAGCCAGGTCTAGCTGTTCTCAGCTTGGCTTGTTCATGCACCTGTCATCAGCTGGCAGGTTAGTTAGGGGGCTGGTTGGTCTATGATGGCCTCATGTACATCTGGTGTTTTGCTGGCTGCCAGCTGGAGTGACAGGGGTGATTGGGCCATGTCTCTTATCATCCATCAAGCTAGCCTAGGCATGTTCACAAAGTGGTGGCAGAATTCCAAGAAAACAAGGCAAAGCGCACAAGCCTTTTGAGGCCTATGCTCAGAATTTGCACAGTTTTTACTTCTGTTCTAGTGTATTGGCCAAAATAAGTCACAAAGTCAATCCACATTCAATGATGGGAGAATAGACTCACCCCCTTGATGGAGGAGCTGCAAAGTCACAATGCAAATGGCATGGGTACAGGTAGGGGTGGAGAATTGTGCCATTTTTGCAAATCATGAGACTATGAATATGAGAAGCTAAGAGTTAAGATTCTAGTGGGGCTTGTTCCACTTCCTTTGTTTATAAAAGAAGAAAATAAGACGTAGGGGCAGGGATCAACTCTCTCAAGTCATTCTTGCTAGGTAGCACAGCCCTGGAGTTACTTACTAACTGTGTGTGTAACTAGGAAGTTATGGTTTTTCTGACCCCTTAGAATGTCCATATAGGGCCTTCAGCGTTTCCTAACACAGCTGTGAAGTCTCTCTTCTACAAACAAATCTCAGTCAGGTAACCTCCACCTCGAAGTCTCCAATTCTAGTAAAGGCACACAGGGTGGGAAATATTTATTATCCACCAAGATCCCTTAAACTCCTTCTTATATCCAGAAAGTCCTTCTTATTATATGCTTAGAATCTTAATTCCTAATTTAGTATATCTTCAGCCTAAAACTTCTCCAAACATCTGTATCACTCGGTCACATGCCATGAATGTGGAGTGGCCCAGTGACAACAGGCCCAGTGAGAAATGACTCTCACTCAAACATTTAAGCCAAAGACTTGTTGTAAACAAACTTAGAATGAGATGACTACAGGCTACAAATTACTTACCAGCTGCCACAGTTATGGGCAACATCCCTACTAGTCACTTCAAAATCCATAGGGACTTATGAGAATGTTCAAGCTAAAACCTTCCTTTCGATTCTCAATTGCCTTGCTGTTGGAAAAACAGTAGAATTACCTTTCCCACCCTGATAAAATGGCTTCTGGTAAGGATACAGCCCTATATTAAGTGCAATCTCCTATTCACAGTTTAATAGGTTATAAAAATAAAGTTTTCTGCCTTGCTTTATCCCATGGACCAAACTGACTTAAGCCAGAGCATATGCAAGAAGAACCTGAGTCCCTGACTCCAGAATCTTATATTACAATTTGTTCTGGAATCTGGACTCAACTCAACTTGGCTACATTTCTTTAAGCTAATAATTATTCTGATGTTTATGTCTTCATGACTCAAAAAACTCTAACATTCCTTTGTGGCTTACTTGTAAAGCAGCATTCTAGTATTTTATCTCTACATCAAGCACATTTTACGTAATTCAAAATTTTACCAGTCAAACCTAAATCCAATATTAGGCAACAAACCATCTCCTACACATAATCTGAAACTAATTCTCATGCCACGACAATATACTGAATTCTGAGGCTCCAACATTAAGTAAGATTCTGAACTTAGGCTGTACTAATTCATCATTGCTATGTTCTCTTGTTTTTATGGCTTCAGTGGGGATGCTATAGCATCACCATCCGTGGTCATTTCCCTCTACTCATGTTACAAATTGCCAAAGCATTTAGATCCTACCTTCTTCACATCTTGGCAGTTGGTTTCTTCTTTTTATTCTCTTTGCTCCCACTTGCATGAACCTCGTGTCTAGGCAATTTTTGTGCTTGGGCTCATGCTATTCCTTTAATAAAATGTCTTTTCTCACCATCTCTGCCCACTAACGTTTCAATTACACTACATTAATGGTTGATTTTCCCTGACCAAATCGGATCACTCATTTCATCATGAATAAAAATTACTGTCTGTTTCGTAGGATTATTCATTTTTTTGTTGTAAGATGCCCCCTCTTCCTATAGCAAGATAATTTTCCTCTAACTTAAGGTATGCCTTTAGCAAATCTGACACCGACGTTTAACTTTCTAAGGCAAGATCTGCGAAGGGCCCACTGTAATGCCTAATCCTTTCTGTTGATATAGCAGCTGTTGTACCAAATCCAGCAATAAGAGCCTCATGGGGAAGTAGAACCCACATTTCCACAATCATGTAGGAAGTGTAAAGGGAAAATTGTTAATAGCCTCCCTAGGGTTTTATCTCTTGCTATGATGTCTTCCATGATTTCATCTTGTCTTAAGTAGTGAAATATCTTAATTCAGGTTTCAAATCATAAAATAAAAATAAGCATGCTTTAGTCATCTTTTCCAAAGCCTAGTTTTATTATTGAGGTCTACAAATCTCTTTCATATGTAACCTAATTACATGACAGTATCAAAATTCATTTGTAAGCCAGGTAGTATTACCATGCATCTTGTTATAATTTTTTTAAGCAAATTTTATTATGGTCACAGATTCTTTTTTTTTTTTTTTTTGGCCATACCACACAGCATATGGGATTTTAGTTCCCCGTCCAGTGATGATCCTGTGCTCCCTGCTGTGGAAGCACAGCGTCTTAACCACTGAACCACCAGGGAAGTCCTATTGTAATAATGTTTTTAAAACAACTCCTTGCACAGAAATATCAAATGCTATATATATTGTTTTACACCTTTTTGCTTCAGTGAAAGATTGGCCTCTTTCCTTTTTGAGCAACTCACTAACTTCTTTAGTAAAGATGTTGTCTTTTTTTTTCAGCCAAATTACTACATATATCTTTGAGATTCTGAAACCTTTATGTGTGCAAAGATGAGAGGAGAAAGAAATTCAGTCTTATAGTATTCTCAAAATAGATATATTCTAATTCGGGTAATTAAATACTAGATCTAGAGCAACAGTATCTGAACAAAAGTTGTGCATACATCTTTGGGCACATAATGGTCTGCTTCACTGATGCTTGCTTTTCTAGTTTTTAACTTTACAATAGTGACTGAAATCAAGTTTACAGAACAGATCCCATATGAATTAATTAGTTTTGTCCCATTCTACATTAGCTTCCATTTATTAAGTGCCTACTCTAGGCCAGTCATCATGACACTCTCGTTCCACACTCATCTCAAAAACTACTAAATCTGGTTCCCGATCTATACTTCTTCTTTCTGTGAAACAGAGACCACTCTCTGTCCCGTTGGCAAGCAAGATGCATAATTTTTGCTCCCTCTCTCACAACCCTTATTTCTGATTCACACCAAGTTCTATGAATTTTATTTTCTAAGTATATCTAGAGTCCCATGTCTCTTTTGCTTCACCGCCATCCCTCTATTTCAAACTGAAATTATCTCCAACCCAAACCACCGAAAGAAGGCTAGTTTTCTTTTTATATATATATATATATAGATTTATTTTATTTATTTATTTTTGGCTGCATTGGGTCTTCGTTCCTGTGCGTGGGCTTTCTCTAGTTGCGGAGACCGGGGGCTACTTTTCGTTGTGGTGTGCGGGCTTCTCATTGTGGTGGCTTCTCTTGTTGCAGAGCACAGTCTCTAGGCACGTGGGCTTCAGTAGTTGTGGCTTGCGGGCTCTAGAGCGCAGGCTCAGTAGTTGTGGTGCACTGGCCTAGTTGCTCTGCGGAATGTGGGATCTTCCTGGACAAGGGCTTGAACCCGTGTCCCCCTGCATTGGCAGGCGGATTCTTAACCACTGCACCACCAGGGAAGCCCCCTAACTAGTTTTCTTGCATTAACTCTGGGGGTCCCCTTTTCCACTATCTACCCTGGTGTCTGTCTAAATTTTGCCTATTTTTAAGCAGAGTACTTTGTCTTCTTACTTATTTTTTCTTTTATTTATTTTTTTAACATCTTTATTGGAGTACAATTGCTTTATGTTGTTGTGTTAGTATCTGCTGTATAACAAAGTGAATCAGCTATGCATATACATATATCCCCATATCCCCTCCCTCTTGCGTCTTCCTCCCATGCTCTCTATCCCAGTCCTCTAGGTGGACACAAAGCACCAAGCTGATCTCCCTGTGCTCTGCGGCTCTTTCCCCCTAGCTGTCTACTTTACATTTGGCACTGTATATATGTCCATGCCACTCTCTCACTTCGTCCCAGCTAACCCTTCCCCCTCCCCGTGTCCTCAAGTCCATTCTCTATATCTGCATCTTTATTCTGCCCCTAGGTTCTTCAGAACCTTTTTTTTTTTTTTTTAGATTCTATATATATGTGCTGGCATATGGTATTTGTTTTTCTCTTTCTGACTTACTTCACTCTGTATGACAGACTCTAGGTCCATCCACCTCACTACAAAAAACTCAATTTCGTGTCTTTTTATGGCTGAGTAATATTCCACTGTATGTATGTGCCACATCTTCTTTATCCATTCATCTGTCGATGGACACTTAGGTTGCTTCCATGTCCAGGCTCTTGTAAATAGAGCTGAAATAAACATTGTGGTAGATGGCTCTTTTTAAATTATGGTTTTCTCAGGGTATATGCCCAGTAGTGGGATTGCTGGGTTGTATGGTAGCTCTATTTTTAGTTTTTTAAGGAGCCTCCATACTGTTCGTCATAGTGGCTGTATCAATTTACATTCCCACCAACAGTGCAAGAGGGTTCCCTTTTCTCTACACTCTCTCCAGCATTTATTGTTTCTAGATTTTTTGTAGATGGCCATTCTGACTGGTGTGAGGTGACACCTCATTGTAGTTTTGATTTGCATTTCTCTAATAATTACTGATGTTGAGCATTCTTTCATGTGTTTGTTGGCAATCTGTATATCTTCTTTGGAGAAATGTCTATTTAGATCTTCTGCCCGTTTTTGGATTAGGTTGTTTGTTTTATTTATATTCAGCTGCATGAGCTGCTTGTATATTTTGGAGATTAATCCTTTGCCAGTTGCTTCATTTGCAAATATTTTCCCCCATTCTGAGGGCTGTCTTTTCATCTTGTTTATGGTTTCCTTTGCTGTGCAAAAGCTTTTAAGTTTCATTAGGTCCCATTTGTTTATTTTTATTTCCATTTCTCTAGGATGTGGGTCAAAACGTAACTTGCTGTGATTTATATCATAGAGTGTTCTGCCTATGTTTTCCTCTAAGAGTTTGATAGTGTCTGGTCTTACATTTAGGGCTTTAGTCCATTTTGAATTTATTTTTGTGTATGGTGGTAGGGAATGCTCTAATTTCATTCTTTTACATGTACGTGTCCAGTTTTCCCATCACTACTTATTGAAGAGGCTGTCTTTTCTCCATTGTATATTCTTGCCCCCTTTATCAAAGATAAGATGACCATATGTACATGGTTTTATCTCTGGGCTTTCTATCCTGTTCCATTCATCTATATTTCTGTTTTTGTGCCAGTACCATACTGTCTTGATTACTGTAGCTTTGTAGTATAGTCTGAAGTCAGAGAGCCTGATTCCTCCAGCTCCGTTATTCTTTCTAAAGATTACTTTGGTTGTTCGGGATCTTTTTTATTTCCATACAAAGTGTGAAATTTTTTGTTCTAGTTCTGTGAAAAATGCTATTAGAAGTTTGATAAGGATTGCATTTAATCTGTAGACTGTTTTGGGTAGTATAGTCATTTTCACAATGTTGATTCTTCCAATCCAAGAACACGGTATATCTCTCCATCTGTCTGTATCATCTTTAATTTGTTTCATCAGTGTCTTATAGTTTTCTGCATGCAGGTCTTTTGTCTCCTTAGGTAGGTTTATTCCTAGGTATTTTATTCTTTTTGTTGCAATGGTAAATGGGAGTGTTTCCTTAATTTCTCTTTCAGATTTTTCATTTTTAGTGTATAGGAATGGAAGAGATTTCTGTGCATTATTTTGTATCCTGCTACTTTACCAAATTCATTGATTAGCTCCAGTAGTTTTCTGGTATCATCTTTAGGGTTCTCTATATATAGAGTCATGTCATCTGCAAACAGCTTTACTTCTTTTCCGATTTGGATTTCTTTTATTTCTTTTTCTTCTCTGATTGCTGTGGCTAAAACTTTCAAAACTATGTTGAGTTATAGTGGTGAGAGTGGGCAACCTTGTCTTGTTCCTGATCTTAGTGGAAATGGTTTCAGTTTTTCACCACTGAGAATGATGTTGGCTGTCCGTTTGTCAAATATGACCTTTATTGTGTTGAGTATGTTCCCTCTATGCCTACTTTCTGGAGAGTTTTTAACATAAATGGGTGTTGAATTATGTTAAAAAGCATTTTCTGCATCTATTGAGATGATCATATGGTTTTTCATCTTCAATTTGTTAATATGGTGTATCACATTGATTGATTTGCGTATACTGAAGAATCCTTGCATTCCTGGGATAAATCCCACTTGATCATGGTGTATGATCTTTTAAGGTGCTGTTAGATTCTGTTTGCTAGTATTTTGTTGAGGATTTTTGCATCCATGTTCATCAGTGATATTGGCCTGTAGTTTTCTTTCTTTGTGACATCTTTGTCTGGTTTTGGTATCAGGGTGATGGTGGCCTCGTAGAATGAGTTTGGGAGTGTTCCTCCCTCTGGTATATTTTGGAATGGTTTGAGAAGGATAAGTGTTAGCTCTTCTCTAAATGTTTGATAGAATTAGCCTGTGAAGCCACCTGGTCCTGGGCTTTTTTTATTAGAAGGTTTTTAATCACAGTTTCAACGTCAGTACTTGTGATTGGTCTGTTTATATTTTCTATTTCTTCCTGGTTCAGTCTGGGAAGGTTGTGGTTTTCTAAAACTTTGTCCATTTATTCCAGGTTGTCCATTTTATTGGCATATAGTTGCTTTTAGCAATCTCTCATGATCCTTTGTATTTCTGCAGTGTCAGTTGTTACTTCTTTTTCATTTCTAATTCTGTTGATTTGAGTCTTCTCCCTTTTTTTCTTGATGAGTCTGGCTAATGATTTATCACTTTTGTTCATCTTCTCAAAGAACCAGCTTTTAGTTTTATTGATGTTTGCTATTGTATTCTTCATTTCTTTTTCATTTATTTCTGATTTGATCTTTATGATTTCTTTCCTTCTGCTGACTGGGGTTTTTTTGTTGTTGTTCTTCTTTCTCTAATTGCTTTAGGTGTAAGGTCAGGTTGTTTATCTGAGATATTTTTGTTTCTTGAGGTAGGATTGTATTGCTATAAACTTCCCCCTTACAACAGTTTTTGCTACATCCCTTATGTTTTGGGTCATCTTGTTTTCATTGTCGTTTGTTTCTAGGTATTTTTTCGATTTACTCTTTGATTTCTTCAGGGATCTCTTGGTTATTTAGTAGTTTAGCCTCCATTTGTTTGTATTTTTTACAATTTTTTTTTCCTGTAATTGTTATCTAGTCTCACAGTGTGGTGGCCAGAAAAGATACTTGATATGATCTCAATTTTCTTAATTTACCAAGGCTTGATTTGTGACCTTAGATATGATCTATCCTGGAGAATGTTCCATGTGCACTTGAGAAAAAAGTGTATTCTGGTTTTTTTTGGATGGAATGTCCTATAAGTATCAATTAGGTCCATCTTGCTTAATGTGTCATTTAAAGCTTGTGTGTCCTTATTTATTTTCATTTCGGTTGATCTGTCCATTGGTGAAAGTGGGGTGTTAAAGTCCCCTACTATTATTGTATTAATGTTGATTTCCCCTTTTATAGCTGTTAGCTTTTGCCTTATGTATTGAGGTGCTCCGATGTTGTGTGCATAAATATTTACAATTGTTATATCTTTTTCTTGGATTGATCCCTTGATCATTAGGTGGTGTCCTTCTTTGTCTCTTGTAATAGTCTTTATTTTAAAGTCTATTTTGTCTGATGTGAGTATTGCTACTCCAGCTTTCTTTTGATTTCCATTTGCATGGAATATCTTTTTTCATCCCCTCTCTTTCAGTCTGTATGTGTCCTTAGGTCTGAAGTGGGTCTCTTGTAGACAGCATAGGTACAGGTTTTGTTTTTGCATCCATTCAGCCAGTCTATGTCTTTTGGTTGGAGCATTTAATCCATTTACATTTAAGGTAATTATAGATATGTAGGTTCTTATTATCATTTTCTTAATTGTTTTGGGTTTGTTTTTGTAGGTCTTTTCCTTCTCTTGTGTTTCCTGCCTAGAGAAGTTCCCTTAGCATTTGTTGTAGAGCTGCTTTTGTGGTGCTGAATTCTCTTAGCTTTTGCTTGTCTGTAAAGGTTTTAATTTCTCCATCAAATCTGAATGAGATCCTTGCTGGGTAGAGTAATCTTGGTGTCAGATTTTCCCTTTCATCACTTTAAATATGTCCTGCCACTCCCTTCTGGCTTGCAGAGTTTCTGCTGAAAGATAGCTGTTAACCTTATGAGGATTCCCTTGTATGTTATTTGTTGCTTTTCCCTTGCTGCTTTCAATATTTTTTCTATTTTTGATAGCTTGATTAATATGTGTCTTGGATGTTTCTCCTTGGATTTATCCTGTATGGGACTCTCTGTGCTTCCTGGACTTGATTAACTATTTCCTTTCCATATTTGGGAAGTTTTCAACTATAATCTCTTCAAATATATTCTCAGTCCCTTTCTTTTTCTCTTCTGCTTCTGGCACCCCTATAATTTGAATGTTGGGGCATTTAATGTTGTCCCAGAGGTCTCTGAGACTGTCCTCAATTCTTTTCATTCTTTTTTCTTTATTCTGCTCTGCGGTAGTTATTTCCACTATTTTATCTTCCAGGTCACTTATCCGTTCTTCTGTCTCAGTTATTCTGTTATTGATTCCTTCTAGAGAATTTTAAATTTCATATATTGTTTTGTTCATCATTGTTTGTTTGCTCTTTAGTTCCTCTAGGTCCTTGTTAAACATTTCTTGTATTTTCTCCATTCTATTTCCAAGATTTTGGATCATCTTTATTATCATTACTCTGAATTCTTTTTCAGATAGGCTGCCTATTTCCTCTTCATTTGTTTGGTCTGGTGGGTTTTTGCCTTGCTCCTTCATTGCTGTGTATTTCTTTGCCTTATCATTTTGCTTAACTTACTGTGTTTGGGGTCTCCTTTTTGCATCCTGCAGGTTTGCAGTTCCCGTTGTTTTTGGTGTCTGCCCCCAGTGTATAAGGTTGATTCAGTGAGTTGTGTAGGCTTCCTGGTGGAGGGGACTGGTGCCTGTGTTCTGGTGGATGAGGCTGGATCTTGTCTTTTTGTTGGGCAGAACCGCATCTGGTGGTACGTTTTGGGATGTCTGTGAACTTATTATGATTTTAGGCAGCCTCTCTGCTAATCGGTGGGGTTGTGTTCCTGTCTTGCTAATCATTTGGCATGGGGTGTCCAGCACTGAGCTTGCTGGTCATTGAGTGGAGCTGGGTCTTAATGTTGAGATGGTGATCTCTGGGAGAGCTCTCACTGATTGATAATATGTGGTGCCGGGATGTCTCTGGTGGTCCAATGTCCTGAACTCAGCTCTCCCACCTCAGAGTCTCAGGCCTGACACCTGGCCAGAACACCAAGACCCTGTCAGCCACGTGGCCAGGTACGTGGGGAATTTCTTTCTTTTTTTTTTCTGTGGTATACGGGCCTCTCACTGTTGTGGCCTCTACCGTTGCAGAGCACAGGCTCCGGACATGCAGGCTCAGCGGCCATGGCTCATGGGCCCAGCCGCTCCACAGCATGTGGAATCTTCCCGAACCGGGGCACGAACCCATGTCCCCTCCATTGGTAGGTGGACTCTCAATCACTGTGCCACCAGGGAAGCCCCGTGGGGAATTTCTTGCCTTTTGGGAAGTCTGAGGTCTTCTGCCAGCATTCAGTAGGTGTTCAGTAGGAATTGTTCCACATGTAGATATATTTCTGGTGTATTTGTGGGCAGGAAGGTGATCTCCATGTGTTACTTCTCTGCCATCTTGAAGGTCCTTGGATCTGTCTTCTTATTATTGAATTTTAGTGGTTCTTTGATGTTCTGGATATAAGTGTCCTTTTCAAAATGTACAGCCAGTCCCTGGCAAAAAATAGGAAGTCAGTGTTCCTTGTTGAAAAGATGAATGAATAAACCCTTTGGAGCATAATTACCCCAGTTTATGACTAAAGAAGCAGACTCTCAGAGAGGTTAAGTTAGTTGCATGAGGTCACATAACTAATAAATTGCATAACAAGGATTGGAAACCAGGACTACCTGAATTCAAAGACAGCTCTTTCCAGGTGCTATATTTATTCCCACTTCATTGTCATAATAATATGTGCTTAAATTTGTTGAACTATTTTACAAATGTGTATCTTTGTTAACTGCTGGATAGTGAAAGGGGGGAGTGTTAAGAGAGTGTTAAGGAATAGAGATAGAGGTGGTGTCAGTAACAGATAATGATGCCATGCTTATGCTCCATTGTGATTGGGTTAACAGCTCTATATTTCTGTCTCTCTAACTATCTTGTCATAATCTATCTACCGTCTATACATCTGTAATCTATCTAAAAAGATAGCTTCTCTATAGGCTGTGTGATCTAAGTCATATTCTTTTTATCCTGTAAAGGTAGCTAATAATATTAAGTAGATATCAGGAAGAGTTTTTACAGTTCAGTTTTTGGTAAAATTTGCCTTCAGAAATATGTAAAAATCTTAAGTGTTCAATAAGATGAGCTTGACAAATGAGTGCAGCTGTGTAACCCACACCACTGTCAAGATAAAGAACATTTCCATCACCTAGAAAGTTCCTTCATGCCTCTACCCAGTCAACCTCATTCACCCTAGAGGCAACTATTTTTTTAAATTTCTTTCATCATAGATTAGTTTTGCCTGTTCTAGAACTTTGTATGAGTGGAGTCATAGTATATACTCTTTCATGTCTGGCTTCTTTTCCTCAGCCTAATGTCTTTAAGATATATCATACTGCTATATTTATCAGTCACTTATTCCTTTTTATTATAGATGAGTACTATTCCATTACATGAATATACCACAACATATTTTATCAGTTCTCCTTTTTTTTTTTTTTTTTTTTTTTTGCGGTACGCGGGCCTCTCACTGTTGTGGCCTCTCCCCTTGCGGAGCACAGGCTCCGGACGCGCAGGCTCAGCGGCCATGGCTCACGGGCCTGGCCACTCCGCGGCATGTGGGATCTTCCCGGACCGGGTCACGAACCTGTGTCCCCTACATCGGCAGGCGGACTCTCAACCACTGCGTCACCAGGGAAGCCCAGGTGACCTGACTTTTAAATAAGCAGAGAAGTTAATAAAGCATACTGTCTTCTATGTAAATTGATGACAAACATGTTTCATTGGAACAATTACAAAAATGATTGATTGATATTAGATCAGCAATGGTGGCTATTATTTTAGAATTAACCTGGAAAGTTTCTTCCATTGGATTGGAACCTGTACATAAATATCCCTCTATTCTAGACCTTTTTGATACTGTTTCTTTTTATATGTTAAATTTTAAACACACAAAACTTAGAAAGAGAATGCTTTAGTGAAGAATAGAGAAGCCAAGGACAAGTTGTAGATTTACAATGAAATGCAGCTTTCCCATTACAAGGCAAATATTTCATTTCCAAAGGTTAAATTGGTTAATACTTAAAAGAAAAAATTTCACTGGAAGAAAAATAATCTAATCCAAAATGTTCTCTGGCACTGTGTCTATTGTGCTTTCATTTGATTATCTGTGGATACATTTTCATGCACTTTAATTCTTCACCACCCTGTATTGTATAATTCTCCTAAAACAAATTTTTACACATCTAAAAACTCCACTAGCTCAATGATTCTGCCTTTCACAGTATCTCTTTTACTAACACTTATTCTTATCTTAAAATAGATTAATGTTTGTAGATATGTCTTTATTGAATGATTATGCTACTAGGATTTATTGGGGGCTTGGTCATTTATGATCCTGGTCTTATTCCACTTTTTCTTATACAGTATCTATTATCTCTTAAACTAATGGCTGGGCAGAAAATGCTATAAAGGATCAGTGTTTCTCTTGTCTTCACTATTCTTTTGGTATTTCTTCAAGTCTTTTGGTACTAACATGGATATGAGTTCCTACTTCCCACCAAGATTGTTCCAGGCTCATCTTAATTTTTTTTGAGGCATACAAATAATCATGCAATTTGGGGGAAAAGACTAAAAGCTGTTAAGTTTTTTAGGTAACATAGGTAGGTAGTATTCAAGTAATTATCAATTGTCATTTCTAAGAGTTTCCTAAGGAAAAAAGACCACAAATGCCTTGAGTCTTGAAGGAACTATAGAATCTGGGCTGCTAGAGAGTTGAATATTTCCCAAGAGAAGAAAATTATATTGTATAAGTTCACTCAATAAATAAAAACTTGAATCCTTGGGTGTCAAGATCTGGTCTAAGACCTGGGGAACTAGATTGTACCTTGAAAAATATGCCCAGTCAAAGGAACATGAGTGCATACCTTTTCTAATTCTTACTAAGACTTCTTGGTGCTAAAAGAGGGTTTGATTAAAGCTGACATGGCCCTGCCCTCAAGGAGCTTGGAGTAGAGGAGCCAGACATTTAACAAATAAGTTAGTAAAACAATGTAAAGTTATAAACTGTGGAAACTGCTATGCAGGAAATAAGCAGGGTGCTAAGAAAGAATGACAAAAACAAATGAAGGTTTTTTTAATCAAGATTCCTGGTCACCTCTCTGATACAGTGATATTGAAGCTGAGACCTGATGCATGAAATGGGTGTGACAATATGGAAACAGGGGCATGGGGTGGGCAGTTCAGGCAGAGGAAACAGCCTGCACAAAGGTCCTCAAGCTGCAAAAACCTCAAAAAAAAAAAATCCTGAAAGAAGAGCAGAATGACTTCAGTTTCTATTGAGTTAGTCCAAAAGTAGCACTAAAAATGTGTTTTTGGCTGAGCCGTAATGTAAAGTATTTACGCTCTTCCATTTTAACGCCAACTCTTCCAACTTCTTTCTGTTAATTCCTTGATTGCAGGTTGCTCCTAACTTGGAAGCAGTTGCAAGCAAGGTGTTTTGTGAGTCAGGGCATAGGTCCACTAATTCTGTCTTGGCCCAGAATGCAAAGCCTACCACTCTCTCCTGGAACAAGGCAAACTCAAGCATAGCAAGGCAAGGACCCTGGTTTGACAGCCTAACCTTGAATATCCTGCAGGCCCACAAAGTCTGGGCTGACCTGTAGTTCCAACATTAGGGGTCTAATTTGCATGAGAGACTCAGGCCCTTGAGAATGACCTTCCCTGCTCATGGTAGAGAGGGTTGAGGAGTTCGGCCCATAGATGTCAGAAGGGAAGGGCAATTCAAAGTATAGCAAAGCAGGTGATACTAACATTGTCCTCCAATTGGTTTCCATTGGAGACTATGCCTGGGGAGAGGCCTGGGAGGGGAGATGGTTAAAATAAAAGGCCTGGAGCACAAATTCAATTTAAGATATGAGTAAGAATCACAGGAAAGGTAAAGGCCCCCATCCTTCTTTGCCATTTAAGGTCATTGGAGCACAAAACAGAGGGTGGTATATCATCATAGCCATTCAGATTAGAGGCAACTACAAGTGAATGACAACGACAGGAGGTTGATAAGCACCCATAACGTGTGAGGCACTGTTTCAGGCTCTGGGTGCAAAACACACACAGCCTCTGCCCTCACAAAGCAGATAAGAGTCATTGATCAATAATTTTGCCAATCCATAGATATAAACTGTGATAAGGGCTATAAAAGAACTATATAAGATGTCAGACAGTCCTATTAGTTGTGGCCTTGGGCATGTATTTCTATGAACCACAATTTCTTTATTCATTTTGTTGTTCTCTTGTAGTGATTGAATAAGTTAATGTATGTAAACCACCTGACATGTACTTTGTCCGTAATAGGCCAAATCAATGGAACATATTAATACTATTTGGGAAAAATGTAAGTCTGCAATTATTCAGGTTGTGGCTGATCTAGAGAAATGCTCTTTCGTTCCCTGTTACTTTGGTCCTATTTTGACTCCTAGTCATTTTTCCAGGCAGGAAATATAGACTGCATAGGTATTAAGGGATTCAGTGATTATCTCAAATTTCTCTTTACATACCTCCACAGTTCCCCTACCACTGAGAACTGGGAAATGGGTGCACATCCGGATCTGCGGACAACTCAAGGTACTTCATAGTTTCTCAAGGTAACAAATTAAAATTTGATAATGGTTGTGTCTCCAACAAATGGCCCCTTAGCGAATCACAGACACACTTCCTGAAAGTATTTGCAGTTACAAAACTAAGCTTACTGGAATAATGCATTAAAAAAATATTTAAACTGAATACTGAAGAGCTTTTAAGCAGATATAATATGAGGTTTTACCACATATATTATGGGAAATTGTCGACACTTTTTTGTCTGTCTTATGGGAACTCCTCTGACATCCTATCATGCCTGTCTCTTTTCATTAAACAAATGAAATAAACTCTATACCTGAATAAATGTGCATCATACTTTAAACAGATATAGTTGCACTGACCTAGCTGTAAAGTTCTCTTCAAAGTATAAATCACAAAAAGTAGAATGTGAGTATAATGTATTAATCACAACACATTGGATGTGAGAATACCTCCAGTTTCTAGAAACCAAATCAAAGACTGAAGGCACATTGTCACAGAACAGTTTTATGTGAGAATCAAGCCAGCTAACTAGCTAGTTTAGAAGAAGAGCATGGCCGTAGGCATAAATACTACCAGTACAGTTCCTGGCATGCAGTAGGTAATCTTTTCATGGCACTCCATTATTTCTGATACTCCGATCACGGATCCAAATGTCTACACTGATTTTACATATGTAGATAGCTTTGTTGAAGTATCCATCCTTATATCCCTGGATTTTCCAGATAAATAAAACATTCTCTTTGAAATGGATTTTTTTTGAAGGAAGGAGTTTTTAAATGTAGAAGCATACCCTATTTTTCCTTAAATATAGTAGCTTGAACATTATTTGAAACTTTCTTCATGAATCAAGGCCATTTTTATGAACATCATGCCCTGAACTGCACAACACTTCTTGGAGACCATTGATTTTTCTCATCTGTACTCTACCCGAAAACTCTGGAAATCTCCTTTTAATGCAAAATGTTTATTTCTTAATCAACCAGTATATTTTTTTAATTTTTTTTTTTTTTTTTTTTTTTTTTTGCGATACGCGGGCCTCTCACTGCTGTGGCCTCTCCCGCCGCGGAGCACAGGCTCCGGATGCGCAGGCCCAGAAGCCATGGCTCACGGGCCCAGCCGCTCCGCGGCACGCGGGATCCTCCCGGACCAGGGCACGAACCCGCGTCCCGCGCACCGGCAGGCGGACTCCCAACCACTGCACCACCAGGGAAGCCCCAACCAGTATATTTTTATATGTAAACATGCCAGTTTGGTTTTCAAAGTTTTTACTCAGAAGACTATATTTATGCCTATTCATATACAAAATGTGGCTAGAAGGAAAAAAATTGAGTTGATAATGAAGCATTGGCTAAGATGAGATATCACATCACCAAATACTGTCTACAACATTAGAGGAGAAAAATGCCTGTCTTATTATTGAGTATATACCCAAGGAACAATATCTTTCCTCTACCCACTTCTATTTGGTTATTAATAATCTCATTCATTTACTAATTTCCAGTGTTTGACCATTTAGGAATGTTCATTAGAAAGAAAATTTATCCAGTTCATAGGAAGTCCTTGAAGGCCTGGCGCCATATTTGAGCCAATAAATAAACAAACCAGTGTAGCCAGCAAACACCAAATTTTATCAACCTACAGATTTTTTTTTACCAACTCCCCAGCCCCTCAAGCGACACAGGCAATTCTTTTCTAGTGACATGAAAGAGGAAAGACAGAAAAAGACAGAAAACAACAAACAACATAACAAATTAAAAACTCTGCTCTACAGCAAATTGGCCTCAAGCACACAAGTGAATCGTTCACAGAACTACCCCTGGTTTTGTTTTTCTTTTGGTTTCATTTTGTATTTATATCTTTAAAAAATATCCCTGCAAAAATTGTGCAGGCTTTTTTCTACTTCAGAAGTCTTTGGTTACCCAGGGCATCGGCACAAAATACAAGTATTTCGTTTTCACTCATGTTGAGTGGTAGCCGAACTTTCCGTAAAAGCTACACTCTGCAGAACGATTGCAGAAAATAATTACCAGGTCAAGTGGACACTTTATCCTCAGTAGCCATCTATCCAAAGTCCCACTGAAAGATCTACAAATCTTTAACCTTTCTTCTAAGAAGTCCCGTTTGGACGCAAACCTCCTTAAAGCTCACTATGAAGGGCCAATTCTAAAAGGCCCTCCAGTTACGAAGTGAATGAGGCAAATTATGACCCTGAAGCTTATATTTCTCTGTTAGATATTATCTCATAACCTTACATAAAGTCTGATTTATACAAATTGGCTCACTTTCTGAGCATTTGCTTTTATTTTAAATACAGTTTTTCAGTCAAACTTTACTTTCGGTGGAAACATATTTTTGATAGCCGGGGTTGAAAATAAAATTCCATTATTTAAGTGGCAGAGTTGGTAAGTTGAGTCCACGAGGCCTGTGGCAGTAACTTACTCTGTTTGTGGTTTCGACTTTGTTAGACTCTGTGGAGCCATGAATCTATCTTGTCCTTAAAAAACTGAAAGAGTGGGCTTTTAAAATGAATGTAATGCTGAATTTATGTGCCCCAGGAGCAGCATATCAAGGCCTCTGTACTGATTAAACCCAGATGTTGGTAACAATGTTAGTGTTATGGACCAACTGCAGGTGTGGGAATAGATCCCCTTCCCTGGGACCGTCAGCAATCAGACCATTGGTTTCTTCTGGCTCTCAGTTTGGAGTTTTCAATTAACACTACAATGGTATTGTTGTTCTCCAGCATTAGATCATATGTCATGTAAATGAAGTTGAATATACAGTTCAACTTGACAAGGTGATTTAGGCCAAGGATACATGTGTTCAGTATTATAACTTGATTGAGGTTAAATAATAATAATAAAAAAGGCCTGACATGCTATAAAGTTTTTATTATTTGGCTTATCAGTAGATTTTCACATTATGCTTTCATAAAACAGAATGTCATTTATAGTAGGGCAAGACGCTTATGAAAAGAGAGATACAAACCTACTTATAAATGACTGAAATGATTAATTCCAGATTGGATGCTTTCCTATAGTTAGTATGGCAACTGGAAGTTCTCTCTATGCTTTTTTATTTGCTTGCTTCCATTTTCCAAAATTCTGTCTTAGTTCTTTATCTTCTCCTTTAAAGTGAGTGATCAGAGCCTACATAATCACCCCCACTGGTAAGAGCAGCCGTAGTGTTTGAGCTGAGATCGTTCTGAAATATTCTTGACTTAAAGTAATGACCAGGACCATATTCCACTCTCCTATGGGTGTCATGATGCTTAGGAGAGAAGCCTGACTCACTAAAACATACCTCGACAGCTGTCATCTCTTTGAGTTAGACTGTAAGCTTCTCAGGGCAGGAACCTTACCTGTTATGTGTTTACAGGTGCCACAGACACTGATCAGCCATGAATAAATACCAATAAAAACAACTTCGCTCGTCCATTTTGTACTTCATAGTCGTAGAGCATTTACAACTCTCATTAATGTTGATGGACCATGCACAGTACAGAACTCTTCCGTTCTACTTATGCCTTCATTTGCTGCAGTAATCTCTAAGAGACCAGACCATGTCATAAGTCAAAGTCAGCTCAATAAAATGTGCTTTGGCGGGCTGGCACCTAGGAAAATCTTTATGCCCTATGAATGTGTGCATCACAAATGTAAAGAGAGAGAAAGCTTATTTTTTCAGAGAGAATTAATAAGCTCATGGATTAAATTTTTCACAACCCAACACCATCATAACTCAGAAGTAACTTCTTTCAATGAATGATAAATAACTGGGAAAATGAAGTTCGTCCTGAGAGTGACACAACCTCTCCGTTAAGAGCAGAAAGAAATGATGGCATTCCACTCTCTTTTTGTTACTACCCATATATGTGTGTGTGTAGTATTCCCTCTTTAAATGTACAAGTCGTTCATTATAGCTAGAAACATTGATTCCTGGCATAATTATGAATACTTTGGCAAGTTACTAGTGAGTCTCAATTTACCTATCTGCAATATAAACATAATGTGAGATGGAAGGAGTGAGAACAAACTCAAGTATTCGTGGATGAATTGTTTCCAGACACTACACTGTATACCAATAATTTGGTACACTGGTTCATTCAGGCATTTATTCAGCAAACATGGAACATCTATAATGAGCAAGGCATGGTATGGGGGACTTAGATACAAAGATGAATAATACACAGTCCTTTCCTCAAGAGAAGACAGGTATATAACCTAAGTGCCATAAAGCAATTCCATAAGAGCAATGATGGAGATACATAGAAAAACAAATCAACAGCAAAATTAAGAAACGAAATTAAACACCTATGAGTGTATAATTTTTAAGGTTGCCCTATTTGTTCTTAATACAAAGGAAACTGTAAACAATAGCATTTACAATGTGGAAAAGTGTGATTTGAGTAATGCTGTCAGAGCCACTGTCAGCACTGAGTAAAACGAGTGCAAATATGTGACAGGAAATTGACGATGTTAGGCCACTGACATAAAATAAATTCTAATTCCTTATTCTTCCAGGATATCCTAGTTATATTTATCATTAATTTTCTAATTTAATTTTTAATCTAGATTTTCCTCTTTATCTAGCTTTTCCTAGGGCCCTATCAAATGTTTATAATCTATGGAACACTACATAACTGTCCCCATGTGCAATGATAAAATGCAGTGCATTGATTTTTCTGCCAAGTAGGTGGAAGAGTTATTAATATGGTTCTTCTATATTGTATGAGCCCCACATTACAGTAATGTACTATTCCCCCCCTTCTGATGGCGTCCAAAAGCATGAAGTAAATGAAAAGTAATGATGCTAGTGACTGAAATTACCATAAGAAAAATAATTCATTGTGTCACTTAAATTTCCAGGACTGTTTCTGGAAGGTAACACACTTACTGTAGTGGAAAGTGGAAGCATAGCAAGTAAACATTTCTGTTATGAAGAAATCAAAGGGAAAATTGCTTTAGGATAGTCACTATTATTTTCAAATCACTTTCAAAACTAACAGTAGGCAATCATTTTTTCTCTGAAAAACACCAAAATGAAACTAAGAATTACTTGTTGCCTGGGTTTAGCAACATTTCACACAAATTATTCCAATATCAGTCATGGCTATTATACTACATCAATCATGTAAAAGGAGGTATTATTCATCCTATATCACAGATGAGAAAACTGAGGTCAAAATAGCCATGCAACTCATCTGTCATCATATGGATCTTAAATTGACTAAGAAAGCAATCATAATGCCTAACTGAACTTTTAATTCCCTGTTGCAAACACCTAGTGAGCCCTCTTAGCGTAAGCCTTTATGTTAGGTATAGAGTCAGACACAAAGGTGAATAAATTGTCTATTTTAAGAAGCTCACAAATAAATTACTCTGGACGTCTGCATGTTAGTAAGATTGGGAGACTCTAATAAGATGTGCAACAAGGAAGCATTTTTTCCTTAGGCTTTCTGTTCTGTGCTTTCTACCAAACGCTATACCTAAGGATTACCCAAGTGTTACCTATACTGCCTCAAGCACTTTTCCTGAACGTAAGAATCTTCGGTCCAGATGTGAATGGTTCTAACCCTGAGCTGGTGTCGCCCACCCACCGTTAAGGGAGGACTCTTGTTCATAACCACAGCACATCAAGTTTTAGAAAAGCAAGTGAGCAATTTGGTTCTTGATTATCATGAACAGAAATTGTAGGTCCATGGTAGAATCCAAGTACAAAGTCCTTTTGCCTTATTTGGGATATAAAAGGACAAGCCATTCTATAATCTATGCATATCAAAAAGAGCAAGCAAATAAACACAACTTATTTAAAGGTATTAGCAGATATTATTTATTCTCCCCAGAATATATGTGGAAAAGGCACTGACGATAGCACAATCACACTGTATTATTAGTTGCATCTGCTTCTATAAAAAGGAAAAATCACTTCATGGTTGTGTCAAAAGTCTTAGGCATCATTGGCAGCTATCTTGAGGATCCCTCAAGAGAGAAAAAAATGTATTCTTAAAGCTAAAACATTGACCCATGTCTCTGCTTGCTGATGAGGGCATCATATTTCATATCATTATTGAAAAAATTCTGTATGCTCTACATTTACCTTCCTAGAAAGTGATAGGTAAGGAAAGGAAGAAGATTGAACTGTCAAAGTATCTGTGGCTCTTCTGTCCCGATAAGTGAAGCATGAAGTGGATGGACTACCTGCTGACATGTAGAACACATCCATATAGCTTTGGATATGCAAAAAAGAAGTGTTAAAAAAATTAAAGTGTGGGGCTTAGAGTAATTTAGAAATAAGTAGATTGGGCACAGAAACATTAGGCTTCTGCCAAAGATGATCTACAGAGAGATCATTCTCACAGCCATAGATCATGAGAAGGAACTTTCCAGCTCTTTCATATTTAGGATCAGGTTTGCACCAACTTGGAAAGAATCCAGCCTTAAGGTTATTGAAGTTTAGTGTAGATCTTTGAGGACTTCTTGTATGTACATGTATATCTGTGCATGTATCTAAAATTATAAATTCTATAAATTGTAAATTTATAGAAACACATACAAGAAATGTAAACAGTGAGACCCCAGGAAGTGAAAATAAGCAATTGTGTTGGAGGGAGTAAAACATTCTGCCCTATTTGAATTTTTGATAAGCATATTATATTTATACATATTTTTCAGCTTGATTGAGATATAACTGAGAAATAAAATTTTAAGGTATTATAGTGTACAATGCGATGATTTAATATTGTGGAAAGATTTCCCACCATTGGGTTAATTAATGCATGCATCACCTCAACTATTTCTTTTTGTGCGTGTGTGAGAGCACTTCAAATTCTACTGTCTTAGCAAATTTCAGTTATACAATACAGAGTTATCAATCACAGTCATTATGTCGCACATTAGATCCTCAGACCTTATTCATCTTATAAACTTAAAGTTTGCCCCCTTTTACCAAGATCTCCCTATCTTCCCTAACTCCCATCCCTGGCAACTACCATTCTACCCCGTTTCTCTGAGTTCGAATTCCACATGTAAGTGGTACTATGAAGTACTTGTCTTTCTCTGTGTGGCTTATTTTTCACTTAGCATAATACCCTCCAGCTTCATCTATGTAGTCTAAAATGACAGAATTTCCTTCTTTTTTTAAGGCTGAATAATAGTCCATAACATAGATCGATAGATAAGATAGATATAGAGATATATCACATTGTCTTGACTCATTCATCTGTTGATGGACACTTATGTTGTTTTATACCTTTTGAAACTAATAATTACAAGAGTTGACTGGGGGGCTTCCCTGGTGGCGCAGTGGTTGAGAGTCTGCCTGCCAATGCAGGGGACACAGGTTCGAGCCTGGTCTGGGAGGATCCCACATGCCGCGGAGCGGCTAGGCCCGTGAGCCACAACTACTGAGCCTGCGTGTCTGGAGCCTGTGCTCCGCAACAAGAGAGGCCGCGATAGTGAGAGGGCCGCGCACCGCGATGAAGAGTGGCCCCCGCTTGCCACAACTGGAGAAAGCCCTCGCACAGAAACGAAGACCCAACACAGCCATAAATAAATAAATTAATTTAAAAAAAAAAAGTTGGCTGGGATTGTGCGGCTTAAGATGAAAAAATTGAGACAAGTAACACAAAGTATACCTTTGGGCTTGAAATTAGCTTTAATCAGAGCTTTGGAGAGATGAAATGATTTTGCTAATACAATAAGAAAAATACGTCTCTTTAAAATAGGAGATCAATAAATGGCTTTTCCATCCCCAGCTTTCCATCCTTCTGTCCATGTAAGAAAGTATATCCAAATAAGTATCACTTTAAGTAGCTTACATTGGATCAATGAAACTTGCAAAAGAAGTTTCAATCAGAAACTGAACAGTCTAAAGACAAGATCTTGTTTTGCCTTCTCCACCTCTTTCATTTGATGTTTCTTCCATTACTCCCACCCTTTTTGGTGTTTGTTTCCATTCTTTGAACGTTTATGTTCTCGGTACACAAGTCCCTCCTGGGCAATCTGGCTCATTTAATGGCTTTGGCTGCCCTCACATCTGCCAGTGACTCCCAAATCTATAGCTCTCACCCCCAACTTTTGCCCTGCACTCCAGACACAGCTTCTATCCGTTAATATGCCATCTCCACTTGGATTTCTACTTCATATTTAGCACATCGAAAACTGAACTAATTTTCCACCCAAACATGTTCCTTTTCCTATTTCTGCCAGCTCTATTAATAATAGTATCATCCCAAGTGAGAAGCTCTAAATTCATTATCTAATTTTCTCTCTCTCTTTCCTTTACATCCAATTTTACCAGTGAAGCCTCTAAAATGTCCCACAGGAAAAACCAAACCAGCAAACCAAATCCACCTTTGCAATTGTGTTAGTCCTGTCTTGTCTAGTCTATTGCAAGAGATATTTTAAATAACTATTCTCTCCATCTTTAAAGCTCTTCTCTTAACTTTTTCTTCCTCAGTGCCACCAGATATTGAAATACCCTGCTAGAAAAAGCTTCAAAGTCTCCCCACTTCCTAGAGGATTAGCACAGACCCAACCTACCTGTGGTGGTTTATTTCCATCATTCTGTATTTCAGCCAAACAGAATCATTTGCTTTTCCCCTGGACTATGGCATGCACTTTTATGCCATTGCATCTTTCATCTTCGGCTTCCTTAGCCAAAAATATGACAAGTTCTGTGGGGTCACATAAGGTGGTATCTTTTTCTAAACTTCACCTTCCATCCCGCATCTGGTGGCAGTGCTGTGCTGGAGGTGGGAGGATGCGCCAAGAGAGTGAAAAAAGACCTCTTGCCAGCTCATTGCCAGGAATTGCTTTATCAAACAATGCCTGAAAATCTTAGACACTGCAACAACAGTTAGTCAAAGAAGTTGAGTAAAATTCACTGGTGTTTCTGAAGATTAATCCAGCATAGGGGAGAAAGATACAAACACTGGAAAATAAACTGTCATCTCTTTGCATCAGTATAGCTGCAAAATAATTACTATGGTCTCTGCTGACTCTGAGATGCCATCATTCTATACATTTTACTCAGAGAGATAATCAAATATATTTGTCTGATGATAAGTGAGAGATTGTTCTTTGTAGATAATGTATTCTTATGAGTAAATAAAACACTAACCCAATGCTAAAGTAAGTGTCCAGATGTAAATAAACTATAAAGCAACACAAATGAACTGTAGTTAAGTAGAGTGAATTAAATAAATATAGTATACCCACTGTCAACTGATCCCACAGGATACTGCTTAGCCAAGACAGTCCAAAACCATTTATCCTAGAAATCATATGGTACAAATGCATATCACTCAACAATAATGCTTCAAGACTCTGAGTAAGTGTACTTGCCTTCTCAGCAAAACCTTTCTGTATTAATGTGTCCCTAGAGATGAATCATGTCTCTAAAAGATATGAGAAAAATAGGAAATATTATTTGGCCCACTATGTTTTCAAGTCAGTAATATGAATAACTAAAAGGATTAAAAACAGAAATAAAAGAGCATTTGATTTCTGAAGACAAACCATATGGGTGTGCTTGGTAAATAAGAAGCAAGTATGAAATAGCCTGTATCCCAAACGCCCCCGACTCACCCCATCCCATGTGTCTTTGTATAAGTCTGGAAATAGGTGTCCACTTACAGAGACCTACAATGAGAAACTCCTTCCAGTAACCAACATTCTTTTCCTGGTTGGGTCTACCATCCAGATGGTGAGGTCCTACAGAACTCCTGGAAAGAAGCCACCCAGAAGATTCCTTATTTCCTCTTGCTCTTAGAAGCCAAGATGAAAGTGGGAGCCATCAGCTGAACATCCAGAAGGAGGGGGCCTTGTACTCCTGGTCACATACATTTCATCTCCTCCCTTGCTTACCGACCACCCCCCATCCCCATTCCCTCCTGGGCTGCTGTGTGCAGCTCTCAAGGCTGCTTTATTGAGTGATGTTCATCTCCTTTTCTCTCTGCCACACTTCAGGCCCACATGCCCAGTCCTAGCCAAGTTCAAGCCTAAAACTGCAGAGAAATACACTGGTTTAATAGTTGGAAACCCATTCATTGTGGAAGACTGATTGCAAAAAAAAAAAAAAAAGTCCCAGTTTTCCATTTCTTGCAATCATGACTTTGCAGCTACTCCCTTCAAGAGAGGCAGGGTTTACTTTCTCACCCCTGAATTCTGAGCTGCCCTTGTAACCTACTTTGACAAAAAAAAAAAAAGTCAGTGAAACTGACACTGTCTCAATTCCGAGCTTAGGCTTCAAGTGGTCTTATCTGCTTTCTCTCTTTCTCAGAACCCTGCCCCTGCCGTGAAAATAGGCCCAGGCTGGCCTGCTGGAAGGTGGGAGGGTAGGACCAAGTCAGCCCAGGTGTCCAGGCCTAGGGTCCAGCAAAAATCAATAAGCCTGTTTTGCCAATAACTAGGCAGGCAAGAACAGAACTGCCCTGTCCACTCACAGACCCATAAGCGAAGTCAATGCTTATTGTTCTACACTGCTGGGTCATGGATGTGGTTGGTTGTTGCACTGCATATTGTGGCCAGAGACAGCAGATACACTCATTTACTTGGAGAATAGGCCAAACTAGAGCTATCCACGGTGATGTGCTCACATTGGCATAAACCCTAAATTGTCTGAGTGCAATGGCAGAACCCCAGTAGCAATACCCTCATAGAGACCAGAGATGAGCCTAAAAACTCATCCTGAGGTCCTGGATATCACGAAGACAGGAGCAAAGGCCAGATATCAGGGTCTAAGGCCCAGAGTTGAAGGCAAGAGCCACAAATCGAAGTCCAGGAAGACTGAACAAATTAACTAACCCAGTCAAGAATTCTGTAACAGCTGGAATCAATAGAGAAAGAGTCAGAGTGAAAACCTGTGTTATAAGTCAGAAAAAATCATCAGCTAGGGAAGCCAGTTAGCATAGGAAAGAACCTCAGGAGAAAACAGATATAATAAGGCAGGTAGCTGAGTTTCTGCCTATTCCTATAAAGATATCTGAACGCTGCCTGATTATGAATTAGAATTATACTGACCAATTGAACACATTACTTTATTACACTAGAGCGCATTCTCCATAAGAACAAAAGATGTGTTTTTCCCCTACAGCCCTTGTATTCAGTCTTAGCAACTAGCATAGTACAGCACCAACACATACTAAATGCTCAACAAATGTGCTGACTGAATGGACAAATGAATGAAAGGATGAATGAATGAGTACCTGTAGTAAACATCTGACCTAAAGCCAGGTCAGCCAAGTTTGGCATTAACAGACACTGGGGAAAGGGCTGACTCACAAGGACAATTATTAACGCAGAGCTTTTTGGATCATGAATTTTCATGATTAGAATTTTTATGACTGTTTATTTCATAAACCTGACTTTGGATCCCTGGATCTTTCACATACTAGGCATTTAATATTTGTTGAATTGCACTAAAGAGCATAATAGAGTAAAGGATGCTCTCTTCATTTATTTTAGATATCATGACCGATTGGGAATTATCCAAAACTCTCTCCACCCCCATCACCTTCCCCAAGCAAGTGCAGTTTCTTGATATTTAATGCATTCATGTGCTGTTGCACTGGGATCTGGGCATAAAATCAGAACAGACAGCCCAAGGAAGCGACTCACAGGCTCCCTTTAGGTTTGCCTTTATCAAAGCCCAACTCCCAAAAGTAACCCCCAAGATTATCAAAAGGCCCATCTCCAGGAGTGGAGGCCAACAGAACTGACCTTGTTGTCTGTTTTTAAATGGATATTTACGAGGTGACACAGAATGCCTTTCCTTGGATCCTAGACATCGGTTATTTCATGCATTTTGTTCTTTCAAGAGGCTAAAATACTATGTATCAACACAGTTGAAATGTAGAATTGAATCTGTGCATTGATTGGGATTTCACAGACTATCATGAAGAGACACCCCTGCTGGAGGTTCCTTTAAACAAACACCAGTCAGGGGTTCTCTCCTTATGCTGTCATGTGATGTTAGTAATAACGCAAATTTGATAAGTAATAATACAAACAGCAAGGCCAATTATAGTTCCGGTGACATCAGTTGTAGAATTTATGATCCTTCGTGATGGGCTTCCTTAATTGATTAACTGCTTTCATGTAGCAGTCAAGGATGAAGGGAAGGCTTTCACAAAAGCTTTGCACTAGCATTAAATGTGTCTTTTTCAGTGAAATAAAATGGAGTCAAAGTTTTAAAAATGTAGGCTGCAAGTAAAATGATCAGCATTTCTGAACAGAGCATAAGGATGCCGATAAGACATCTATCACTATGTCTTCTTCTTTTCTGCTAACTCACTATAGGTAACAAAAGGAACCCATCCAGGCAAAACATTACCAGGTCTCCATAGACATCTAAACCTCTAATTACATGCACTATCTTAAACGTCTACTTCTAGAACACTTGGGTATATATAAATATGGGATGGGCTTTATTTTTTTATTGGAGTAAAATTGCTTTACAATGTTGTGTTAGTTTCTGTTGTACAATAAAGTGAATCAGCTCTATGTATACCTATATCCCCTCCCTCTTGGACCTCCCTCCTCTCCTCCCCGCCCCCACACCACCATCTAGGTCATCACAGAGCACCAAGCTGAACTCCATGTGCCATACAGCAGGTTCCCACTAGCTATATATTTTACACATGGTAGTATATTTATGTCAAGCCTAATCTCCCAATTCATCTCACCTTCCCCTCTCCCCCCATGTCCACATGTCCATTCTCTACATCTACATCTCTATTCCTGCCCTACAAATAGGTTCATCTGTACCATTTTTCTAGATTCCACATATAGGCATTAATATATGATATTTGTTTTTCTCTTTCTGGCTTACTCTACTCTGTATGACAGACTCTAGGTCCATCCACATCTCTACAAATGACCCGATTTCGTTCCTTTTTATGGCCAAGTAATATTCCATTGTATATACATACCACAACTTCTTTACCCATTCATCTATCATTGGACACTTAGGTTGCTTCCATGTCCTGGCTATTGTAAATAGAGCTGCAGTGAACATTGGGGTACATGTGTCCTTTTGAATTACGGTTTTCTCAGGGTATATGCCCCGTAGTGGGATTGCTGGGTCACAGAACACTAACTAACACCATACACAAAAATAAACTTCAAATGGAATAAAGACCTAGATGCAAGACCGGACACTATAAAACTCTTAGAGGAAAACATAGGAAAAACACTCTTTGACATAAATCACAGCGGGATTTTTTTTTTTACCTACCTCCTAAAGTAATAAAAATAAACAAATGGGACCTAATGAAACTTAAAAGCTTTTGCACAACAAAGAAAACCATAAACAAGACGAAAAGACAACCCTCAGAATGGGAGAAAATATTTTCAAATGAAGCAACGGACAAAGGATTAATCTCCAAAATATACAAAGAGCTCATGGAGCTCAATATCAAAAAAACAAACAACCCAATCCAAAAATGGGCAGAAGACCTAAATAGACATTTCATCAAAGACATACAGATGGCCAAGAGGTACATGGAAAGATGCTCAACATCACTAATCATTAGAGAAATGCAAATCAAAAGTACAATGAGGTATCACCTCACACCAGTCAGAATGGCCATCATCAAAAAATCTACAAACAATAAATGCTGGGGAGGGTGTGGAGAAAAGGGGACCCTTTTCCCACACTGTTGGTGGGAATGTAAATTGATGCAGCCACTATGGAGAACAGTGTAGAGGTTCCTTAAAAAACTAAAACTGGGATGGACTTTAGTTCATTGGGTATTATCAGAACAATCACCTACTTTGAGTTCTACTACTTTTCTCTTTGGTGAATTTTAGAGAATATTCTGTGTTTATTCTCTCTTATAATGCTCTGTGTGTGGGTTTGTGTTAAAGCCTCATACATACTACATCCTGTAGCACTTTAGAAAGTTCTCAAATTACTAAATGACTTTCCTACACATATTAAGAAAAATCTTTCCACCATTCTGCTTCTGCTTTGCTCTCAGTCGGCAAAGACCAAAAACGCTTAAGCTAACTCTATTACTTAACTGTTTTAATGATGAAGTCATATCAGAATGCCTTGACTTTTCACAACTGGACTGGAAAGTCTGCTTGAAAGCCCATTCTGAAAATATTTGGTTAATCATCTTTCACAGCCCAAATCCCAAAATGTAAAATTACTTAAAATGGAGAAGAATTAACAGGAGGATGGATATTTATCTGTATGTTTTTCAAATTTTTGATTCATGTTAGGAAATCTGAAAATTGCTTCATCAGATTTTCAGGAAAAGCAAATAATTCTGCCAAAATTACAGCATTATGATATAAATATGGGTATTGACAACTTGAAGGAGACTCTTTGAACATTAATCTGATTAATTGCTTTTCTTGTTGTCATGGTGATCATTTACTGTTAGGTACCTAAGACATAACTGCTGGGAGAGCTGGACAGTGGAGCAGCTGATAGTCAGAGGATCAAATGTACCAGGGATTTATGGCAGTGAACTACAGCACTTAAATAGGCCTAACCTCCAAATGTGAAATCTTCTGAGCTTTGGATGACACATCACTGAACAGAGATTTAAGGAGAAAGTTCTAGTTTAATTATAGAGTTGACTTTGAACCGATACAGACAGTGATAGAGCGAAGATGTGGTGAGGGTGGGCTGAAGGAATGAGAGGGGAATGTATGGAAAAATTAAATCTAAAAGTAAGAAAGCATATATATATCCTTGGAAAACACACTCTCAACCCAATTTTATAAAAATAAATAACATTACCTGATTTTAAAAAATTTTACCAGGTACTTTCTCCTTCTCATATGATACGTGAGAGTACATTGAATGATTAGGGGCCAGGATAAAAAGGTAAAGCAAGAAGCTTTGACAGAATCCACACTAGTGAAGAACATTTCACTCAACTCAATTCAGTGAATACTTCTTAGTGTCTATATGGCGCCTCCTGCTATACTTGGTACCACAGGAACAAAGATGAATCCAACAAGGCCCCTGACCTCAAGAAATTTACTGTCTAGTTGGGGAGAGAAACATTTAAACAAACAAATGTTCATGTGATATGTTCAAGATCAGAAGCATAGAAGTAAAGCAGAGGAAGGGATGAGTCCAGGAGAGAGAGAAAAGGGGAAATATCTCCTGACCAAAGTCTTGAAAGATGAATAAAAGTTCAAGGATAAAATTTGAAGGGACTTCTAAGCAGATGGAACAACATATGCAAAAATACAGAGCCAGGGAGCAGCAGGTTATGTGAGCAAGCAAGGGGCAAATTTTCAGTGAGTTACATAGAGATAGATAAGGATTCAGATACGACCAGAGTCTTGAATTTCACGCCAGAGATCCTGATTCAATGTTATCCTGTAGATGGTATCCAAGATGGAAGGAGATGAAACTTGGAACCCACAGGGTCAAATTTACATTTTAGAAACTGAGCCCAGGGTGGAGAGGAAGATGGATGGGAGTGTTGTAAGAACAGAAGCACAGAGACCTATAGGAGCCTCAGCTACAGAAAAACTTCCTTAAGTTTCTGCCTCATTAATTGTGACCATTTAAATGGAGATCTTTTTATTTTCTGCAAAACACAGAAAGGCTTACAAGGCAACTCATCTTGAGGCCAGATATCTAAGACGTTTCAAGATTTGGACTTCTAAGAAAAGAAGGAGAATGGTTAATTTAAAAGTATAAAGTGATTGTGACGCTTAGAAGCATCATTCATGTTCAGTATTGCCTGGCATAGGGTGGGTGCTAAATAGCTATTAAATGAATGAATAAATTAATAAATATAATTGCCCTTCAGATTGGGTCCTTTTCATATTATTTACAAATCATCCTTAGTAATTTATCACTTTTAATAAAAAATAGAGTTAATTTAGCTGAAAATACTTAAAAGTAATCAAACTGAGTTTATTTAAATTTTTTTCTATAAATCAGACTTTTATTTAGTCAGGCTGCCCTTTACCCCAATTAATCCAAATCAGTGAGCTTTTACTGTAATTGAAAGTTGTGCATACTTGCCACTTCCACTGACCCTCTAAGAGCCTGTAATGGCAATTGGAAATTTTCCAAGGTGCTGGTACCTTTAATTTCTCCTTTACTCTTCCTACAGACAATAGAAGTTTGCATTGTCAAGTTTAAATCTCTGAAAATGTCCCCTCATATCCTAAAATATCCTTTAGAAGTTTTGCTATTTCTTAACCCTGCCTTTACCTAACAAATCCTTACATGGAAATTAAGTAAACTTGTATTCACCATCTCCATTAATTTCAATTACCCAGCACTGAGATAGAGATCTGAGTCAGCCTCAGCTTCTCTCTCCCTCATTCAGGCAATCAGTTATCAAACCCTTTTCAATCCAGCACTGAAACGCCTCTCAAACCTGTTGTTTCCACTCTACTCCTCCGTCATTCTCTAACTTCAAGCTCTCACTACCTTCCTGCCCAGATCTTCGCAAAGGTCTCCTACCTCTAATGTCATCACCCTCCAATCCGTCCAGAACCACTGTCCATGGTATTTCTACTGTCAAATACAAATCTGATTATGTGACCTCTCTCAGTGGCTTTGAAATCTTCAGTGGTTCCTCACTGTTCACAAACCCAAATCCAAACGCTTCAGCATGGCCCAAATAGCCCTTTACATGTGGTCCCAGGTTCCTTTCATGTATTTTAACACATCTGTACTTTTGTACATATTTTTTCCTCTACCTGAAATTCTTCTCTGCCTAGCTCCCTTCTTCAACCAGCAAATTCACATACATCCTTTCAAAATGAGCTCAAGGGGAAAGGAGATGGAATTTAGTGGTTAGAACATGGAGGTTAGTGTGCTTAAACCTTGGTGGGAAGCTGGCACTGCTTCCCGGCTCTACCAGCTCCCGGTTCTGGGACTTGGGGCAAATTGCTCAGCTTTCCTGAGCTTCAGTGTCCTCGGTAAAAGAAGAATCCTTTTACAGGGCACTGTGAGGATTAAATGAGATCAAGCCTCTAAAGTGCTCAGTTCAGTGCCTGCAACGTACTAACTATGTAGTAGTGACTATTATTTTTAAATGTCATCTTTTCTGTGAGGTTCTCTTTAATCCAATCTCCATTTCCTTAAGTCAAAACTGATTTGCCTCTTATGCTCTTGGAATTTTTTGTTTTGTTTATACTTTTATAGCACTTACCTTATTGCTGGATGCTCATTTCTTTAATAACAATCAGAGTCAACTGTTCATTCACCGCTTTCTATGTATGTCACTTATGTAAACCTTTAACATGTATTATCTAATTTAACCCTTGGCAACTCCATGAGGTGGGTATAATTATGAGCCCCATATTAGTGATGAGGAAACTGAAGCCAGACAGGGCAAGTGATTTGCCCAGAGTTACTCAGCTGATTGTAGTGTAATAGGGAAGAACAAATCTGACTCCATATTAGATCTGTTTCTCTTACTTTAACCTCTGTATTCTGTTGCTTTTGCTGCAAGTTAAATATGTAGCCTGTAGCCTGATATAAATAGGATAAACCGTTCTCAAGGCTCTGACCTTTAAAGGTATAACACTTTTCCATTCATATAGAGATAATAAGTTGCAGAACAGAGAATAACATTTGTCTTGTTAGAGATTTACAGGAACATCACGACCTGACCTATGTGGACAGATGCAAGAATAAAAGATTCCGGCACCAAGGAGTTTGCAACAACTAACCACATCCCCTCCACTTTTAGTATAAAAGAAGCCTGACTTCTAACTCGGGTAAGATGGTTCTTTGGGACACTGGTCCACCATCGTCTCAGTCTGCTGGTTTTCTGAATAAAGTCACTTTTCCTTGCCCCAGCAACTCATCTCTCAATTTACTGGACCATCATTAGGTGAGCAGTATGAATTTGGACTCGGTAACAGTAGCAGAAGGAGTTAATTAAAACCAGGTAACTTTGTTCAGAATGCATTCTCTTAACCACTGTATAGCCCATTGAAATATAAGTTCCTTGAGTAGAGAAATCATATTGCTCTCATCTCTATGTCATTAGTATATGCACAGCTTCTACAAACAAAGAAGGTTTATTATGAGCTTCTGAAGAGACTTCTGGAACCCAAGGTCTGTGCTGCTGAACCCAGGGATGTCTTGAAAACCCAGGCACAAAAGCCATCTGTCCAGACTTCTTCTCTTTCTCCCTGAAAAATCAATTTCTCTGCCTTGGTCCAAAAGAAGTGTGGGAAATCTTATTATTCTAAATGTGATCCAGTACCCTGCCCTCCTCTACAAGGGATGCAGGAAAAAGAGATTTCTGTGAGTTACTCCAAAACATATGGACTATGCCCAGTGTCCATTCCAGCTTCATATATGTTTTAGCAAGTGGATGAATATGAAATTGTACTTGGTAAGCTAGTCTCAAAGAAACTTTTGTTACTGTGGAGAAATTTTGCCACTTGATAATTGACTGAATTTAAGAAAATTCTGGAGAAAGTATACTTTCACATTTACATTCAAAGAGATGGGTATAAAGAAGCTAAACATTGTTTCTGAATTCCTTAGTGGGAAATAGCATACTTCTGAAATGTGAAGTTTTTACTAAAAAGAATGCTGTCTTTAATATGGGATAGGATTGTATATAAAGACCCAGATATACATTTCCTCATCTGTTTCAGCCACTTGTGCTCTTATTTCCACTTATAAAGTAGCTGAATATAAAACTCCCCAGGACTGCTCTGTGTAGTTTTACAAAATGTGAGCCTGTATATTCTATGTAAAATTTGTATCTACGCTGTGAACACCATTTAATAAATCTAATGTGTCTAATTTAGACACACAATGCCTTCATACTGCCCGAGTTCTTTCTGGGTCTGAGGTCGTATCATCAGCATGTACACGTTCAGAGCATTTCATGAACTATATGATGTCGGCAGGTCATTAATAAAAACTGAAAAAGTAAAAAGCCCCATAATTAGCTCCTGAGGTAACTTTGAATGTAACACTTTCACCTCAGATTCAACACCATTAAACAAAATGACTGGGATTTATTCGCTAATGTAGCCTGAGAACCATTCCACTATAGTTAAACTTTGCCAAATTGAGGGACACTCAAATAGCAATATGTTGTGATTCACTGAATCAAAGGCCACAGACAAATCAATAGAGATAGTTGCTGCATAAAAAATGATAATGAACAAATGTAACAATATCACCAAGGTTACCTTGAGAAGAGCAAAGAAGCGGTTTAAAACCATCACTAAAAAGAGGGTCAATATATCAGCCTCGAATGAGGAGTTAAAGAAGAGAAAACCAGTACACCACATCAGTGAGTCAATCCATATTTATTTAAAAAGTCTTGAAGTAAAGAAGCAGCGTATTAGTCAAATGACAGATGAAGGAAAAGATGTGAAATGATTTAATTCTCTCCTTGTTTTAACTGTTTGGTTATTTAACTTTAAACAAAGCCCAGTCCCTGGAGAACATAACACTTACATGAATTACTCAAGTGGCTCTTTGAATGATTTGTTAACATAAAGAATGTGATAACAAATTATCAATAAGCAACTCATTGCTTATTCAGATAAAATGTATTACACTGATGTAAACTTAAATTAGCACTTCAGACAGTTGGTGGGAAACAATCATCGTATTTTTTTCCAATGACAGAAGTATAAAATTGTTACTGAACCAAACCTGGGTGTCCTTGCCCTGTGTGCAGTAAAGCCAATCTACCAACACCGGGCTGTGGTGAAGGAAAGTGCAGCAGGTATTGCAGGGCGCCAAGCAAGGAGTCCAGGGCAGCTGGTGCTCAAAAGACTCGAACCCCCCGAAGGCTTTCAGGGGAAGGTTTTTAAAGACAGGTTGAGGGAGGGGGGTCCTGGGGTGTGTGATCAGCTAATGGACATTCTCCTGGTTGGTTGGTGGTGAGGTAATTGGGAGTCAACCTCATCAACCTTCTGTTACCAACAGGTCTGGGGTCTACGTACTTGTGGGGAGCGTACAGTTAACTTCTTCCACCTGGTGGGGGTTTCAGTATCTGCAAAACAGCTCAAAGGATATGGCTCAGAATATTATCCATCCCTGTGGAGGAACTGAAGGTCCTTGACTGTGTTTAATGGCTAAACTATTATTATTTTGTCTAGCTTGACTGTTTTCCTTTCTTCCTGCATTTTCTCACTTCTCTGATTAAATTTATTCTTTGACTAAAGCTTTTCTACAGACAAAAGGCAGGTGAAGGACGTGATGGGGAGTCCTGTTCTGAGAAGGCCCCAGAGGGTCCTGCTTGGTTACAAAGTCATACAGCTGGAAGCTGCCTTTAAGATGGGTTACTCCAGCACCCCTATCAGTCACTTCCTTCCTGCAGAACACTCTTTTCTCAGTGTATTACAGAATTAAAATACTTTTTGTATTGATTGTTCCATGAGGGAGTTTCTCTAAGTGGTTTTTAAACATTTTAACAGTAATAATATCTGCAAATTTCACCTAATATTTAAACATTTTTCTAAGCCACAAAATCACTGTATGTAAAACAATTAAATCATAAAGCAGGTAAACCTCATTTAGAGAAAAGTAAAGGTTGAATTTAAGGTTGATCAGGAATCTGAATGTTAAACTCTTAGGGAAGGACCATGGGCAGGTTAAGACATATCTTCTCAGTTGTGAGATTATCTTTTTTATTTAGAATAAGAAATGTCAATAATTTGCTTTGTATTTTTGCAACACAGGGTAAACAATAATTTCTTATCTAATAAAATGATTTATAGGTTGCTTTGATTTTGTGCTCTTAGAGTAATATTTAGTCTTTAGAAATCATCATTTTGTTTAATACACAGACAAACATGAATTTCTCACCTGTTTTATATTAGAATCTCAGCACAACATCCACATTGGTATAGTTTGGGGGAATTCATACCCCTAACCAGCTCTAAACAAACCAAAAAATTGTACAGAGCTTCACAGCAAGAATAGATGTGTTTATTTAACTAAGGAGTCACAAGCAAAGTTTTATGAACATTGTGAATCTGAATAACCTATCCAAATGATGACCATAGTTAAGTGGTTCATACAATTCCAGTTAATGGCATGATTTTATTCATTGTCACAGAATTTGTGATTATAAACTTACCTTTTATGTCACTACGGACAGTTCCCAAGGCCACCTGATAGCTTCTGAATTATTGATTGTTTTCAGTAGAGCCCAATTTAGAAAGAAAACTCTTCCATTAGACTAGGTAATTTTAACCTCCAAAATTCAAATAGAATGCAAAGGCAGGAACAGAAATAGGTAATTTTGCTACAGCATAGAAAACAAAGACATTGTTCTGGCACATGAGTGGCTGACCTTTGACCTGAGTGGGACCACCTGAGCATACAGTTTATTTAACTTGCTGAATCTTGCCTTTGAAAGTAATACTTTAAAATATGGCCTCCCTAAACCATATTGCAGAGCTGTGCAAGCTGGGTGGCTGAAGATACTTGACAGCAGAAGTTCTTAATCACTTGAGAGACACAGATACCTTTAACCACCTGATAAAAGCCTCAGGCCTCTTATACAAATTTTTGCACACTATTGCAGGGGTCCTGGACCACCCGGCTAAAGCCCATGCACTGATCCTACTCCAGGCTAAGTCAGAAAAATTTGAACACATTCTTTTTCAACCAAAAATTAGCACATTATTTTAACTACCATGGCATCTGAATGATGTTTTAAATGTGTTGCTGGGTTTCATCAATAGAATTGCCTTCATTCTACTTTATTTGCTAAATATGTAAATAACTAATAACACCAGATGTTTGGGTCTATGTACAATGATACATAAGCACCATTCTATAAATGTAACCCTTCTTTGTACACCTTCTCTAGCACTGTAAATACATAATCTCTCTGAAATATGGAGAATCAAGGGCAGAAGGGAAGTAGAATTTTGGTAATTTCACTTAATATATAAGGCCTTGCAGACACGAAGAAACTGGCATAAATTTTGGGTGTAAAATTGTTACCCATCTATATTAGTCTTGTTAGGCATGAAATGGTTGCCATTTATCTAGAAAACTCCTGCAATGAACCATGATGTGAGTGCAAGGAAAACCTGCTTTCTGAGTATCTGGCTTCTCTAAGCCAAGTTATAATAGTTGGAACTACATCAGTAAAGTGGGTATATTCTGCTCCTTCTAAGATTCAAACATCTGCAGAAGGGCAGCCAAAGAGCTTCCACATCCACTTCTATCTGTCTGGATATTAGATAACCAGTAGTAGCATCTACCCAAATCTCTGGACTGGGAGTTATTAAGGCCAGCATTCTGGCACTCACTCCTGTATGAATGCATTATTCCAAACAATCAAAGAGAAACTACTTAGTGAGTGTTTCTGTGGCAGATATCGTGTTTAGGAATAAGTTAATACTAATAAAACAATTATAACAGTGCCTACTTGTTGTAAGCACGTAATAGATGTTAACTACTGTTATTATCATTGTTTTCATGGTTATACAAATTCAAACGGGCCATCATTCTTGCACTCAGGAGCTGTGATCTAGGGAGGGATTTAAAAAATGGAGTGTGGTAAGATTATGATGGAAGTTCTGATATGTAGCATTGCCACAGAAACAACGAGGTGGGCTATGGAAGTCCATTTGGGGAGTCAGGGCAAGCTTCCCAGCAAAGAAAGAGTAGTGATTAGCTAGACAAATTGAGAAGGAGGCATGGCCTTCCAGTGAGGTAATTATGTATGCAAAGCATGATACAGCACACATTTGGGTGACTACAGTAGTTTAGTATGGTTGGAGCAAAGATTACAAGTGGAAGTTTGACAGAGATGAGGCCAGAAAGGGATGAAGAGGCAGAGTATGACAAGTTGTTAGGTGCTTAAGTAAGGAGTTTAAATTTTATTGCAAGTGCCACAGAGAGTTATTTAAAAGACTTCTGCACCACAGAGTTCTGCCACCGTTAACTGCAGAACTTTGTTTATTCACGTAACCATTTGGGGTTTTGGTTTTCACCTATGACACAAATGAAAGGGTAGAGTTCATGGTTGTTGAGGCCTCATCCAGCTTGACTTTTAAAAATGATTCCTTGTTCTCATGTCAAGAATGACCAAAATAAAAAGAAGGTTAAAAAGTTTTCATTTTTCACTAGCCAAATGTAATTGTGGAGACATTTATATGACTTCTGACCTTTATATTTCGCTTATCTCTGAATAAAGTAAACAAATGACTTTCTAATTTTGGCTTATGCCCTTTGCACTATAGGCAAATTAAAAAAAAAAAAAAGCCAAAAAAAAAAACAAAGACAGGCTTCCGAAAATTCCTGCTATCTCCTTCAAAAGCATAATCAAAATGTACTTGAAGGTCCACTTAAAATTTGCATAATATATTTTTTTGTTTTGAAATTGAAAAAGAAGAAAAAACCCTACAAATTATTGCTCAATCATTAACACAGTCAGGTACCACTTCAGTGGCTGATATCCAGTCAGCCAATCAAATTCATCTAGTCAGCTACCTTATGATTTTCCAATTTTATAGTCAGATCAGCTGGGGATGTAAGTAATTAATACGTATCTAAACTATCAACAGTTTTAGTTTTGTAGTGAGTCTTACTAAAATTCTAATTCTGATTGACAAGAATAAAATTGAAGTTTTCAAGACTTCAGTGCTTCAATTGCTTCATTGAGATTAAATGGGGTTCTTCATAAGCTGCATCGATACCTCAAGCAAACACATAAAATCTGATGAAATGGTTATAAATATATCCTGGCCACCTTCCTCTGCATTTTTCCTATTTGAAAGATAGAACCAATCAACCAAAACCAGAAAAATTGTTAGGTTTTGTGGCAGTGGAAGATGGACAGAGATGTAAGAACATGATAGCGAAAAAAGAAAGTTTAGAAGCAAGCTAGCAGAAAATAAATAGCATTTTAATAAGTCCTCTTTACCAGGTATCTGTAAGTAAAACTCCTCATTCTTCCTGAAGGCCTCGCTCTCAATCTACTGCTGCTCTAACCTCATGCCTTAAGTCCTCATCCAATATACTGAAATGACCTACTTCGAAGGTCAAAGTTGAGTGGATTTCATATGTAATAAAATGTCTTCTCCCTTTCCTCCACTTTTCATTTAAAATCAAAAGCCTTCAGGCCAAAGGAAGTATGTGTAGGTTTTTCACCTTCATTTCTCCCATTGTTCCTGCCTTCTAGTGTATTCTTCCATGCCATCTTCTCTACCTGTAACACTCTTTGTTTTCATCACTTGACTTTCTGCCAAGGTTTCCAGCTAGGACTTGCTTAAAATTGCTGTCTTTCTGGAAGACATTCACCACAATTTAAATCTAAATATAAGTTCTACACTATAAGCCCCTTTATCTGGTAAATGTCACCGATTTTCTTCATTGTATCTAATCCACCAGTATTTTATCCACTTATATTGAAATTTCAGTAGGCAAAGACCAAGTCCATCTTAGTATATTTAAGATTTCTGAGTTTCTCGTGCTCAAATGACTTTCTATAATGCCAGCCTGGACGTCTACAATGCTGGTCGAGGTTCTGGTTGAGGCCCAGGGCAGGCTGTCCCAAAATATACCTCAATGGCATATTGATTATTTTAAATTAAAGTTACTTGAGAAACAGCTGGTGGAAAAATAATGATACTAAAAAAAAAACCCACTCTGACCCCCAGCTTTCCCCCTGAAAGTGGGAAATAAATCTCCCATGTGACGGTATCCTCCCTCTGCTAGGAGGATAGAAAACATCTTTATGACCAGAGTTAGGGAATTCAAGGCTAAGAAAGCTATATAAACAAATTTTGTTACTTCTTCACGAGTCTGTTACCCCAAGCATGAGCCCCTTTGTTTTTGTTAAATCTTCGCAAATAATTGTTTCTTTGTCTCAAAATAATATGTAAACAGCCTAGTTTAGTCACATCGGGGTCCCATTTCTAGGAGACCTTGGTGCATGCGAATTAAATTGGTTTTTTTCTCTTGTTAACCTGCCTTGTGTCAATTTAATTATTAGACCAGTCGAAAGAACTCAAGAAGGGTAGGGGAGAATTTTTCCTCTCCCTGACAGTTGGCATACCAGGACAGCAGGATGCCAGCTGGACCCTGCTCCCCACTCCACCACGCCCCTCCAGCCCCGCCCCCAGACACAAACACACCTCCCATGAGATCCTGGGACCTCTGACAAAGGCCTGCAGAAGGTAAGTGTTCTAACCACATCATCCTCCCAAATCTGCCTGCAGGGTCTGGTGGAAGGGAAAAGTCGTGAGAGTCCTTTTTCTTTTTTCTAAACTTAGATTAGCAGGAGAAAATATTTGTGGAGCTGGTTTCTTGGGACATAGCAAATCTGGTATTTGGTAAATGAGTACTCTCACGTTTTATTGATTCTTTCCTTCCAGAGACGGTCACTAGTTTTCTTTGTCTGTTGTATTTTTGTCATAAGGAGGAAGAACCATAGGCAGAACAACAAGCACGGGCCCTTTATACGCCTACTGTTTGAACCAGCCTCACAGACTAGTGAGTTGACAGTTCTCACCAGACCAGCATCTGTTTAGACAAACTTTGCTGTGGGTCCCCTATGTAAAAACTGAATGAGGCTCTTCCTTCTGGATTGTTCTATGTCCTGAGAACTTAGCTTTGTGACCAATGAGAATATTCTCTCTGATCTCCACCATCCAGAAGGTGCACTTACTGGAGTGCATCTGGTGGCCAGTCAAATTAACTGGGGTTCCAAGACATGAAGTCATAAGCAGCATTTTCTTAGTCTGACTGTGCCAGCTCAGAGGAATTTGTCATAAGGGGTCCCAGTCCATAAGGGATCTTTGTCATCTCAACTTTTGTTGCTTGTTAGTGCTGGAAAAGTCCCATTCCAGTAGTACCTGCCCAGTGTCACAGATTAGCGGTCTATGACCAGAGGATCCCACATTCTCATGGGAAACCAGGGCCAATGTTTCACTACACCATTTTACCACCTGTGGCAATGAAAAGCTCTTACTTTCTTAGACTAACTCTGGGAATGAACTTTCTGGATCTTGTGAGGGCTAAATACTCTCCTACGAGACATCTTTTGTGTCTTTGTTTAAGCCATAAAAAGACTTATTGGTTTGAGTCACTATTTGAAATTAATATAAGCTCCTACTCATCAATGGCCAGACAACGGATTCTTTAAATGACTTATGATCCTATTTGACCTATGATCCTATTTGACCAAGTGTTTTAAAAGCTTTTTGATATTTTTGACAAAACTCCCAAAAGTCAAATTCTAAATGACCTAGAAATAATGCTGGGGTCTTCCAGAGGGTCCCTGAAACACCTCAAAAGATTTATTTTCTCTCCTTATAAAAGAGGGGTATCAAACTAATTAGGCTTATCTGGTACATTGAATTACATGAGAAACATTTTCAAGTAAATGATGATAAACCTTGTTAAATTATATTAGGTGGTGATCAGGAAAAGAAAGGGATGGAGGGGGAAGCCGGAAACTAAAACAGATCTAAACTCTTACAAAATGCCAAGGTCATAAAAGACAAGAAAAGACCAAGAAACTGTCACAGACTGGAGAAGACTAAGGAGACACGATGACTAAATACAACATGGGACTTGATGGCACCCTGGAACAGAAATGGACATTAGTAGAAAAAAACTAGCGCAATTCGAATAAAGTCTGGAGTTAACAGTAATGTTACAATATTGGTTTCCTAGCTGTGATAACTGTACTATGGTTACATAAGATGGTAACGTAAGGGGAAGCGGGGTGAAGGGTATATAAAAAAGTTATATTAGGTGGGTAAATGTTATTAATATAAATGTTCTAAACATTATATGAAAAGTGGATAAGTCCTAATATAACATTAACTGTCCTAATTCTATTTATCTTAAAACGTGTGTCACAACACTAACCAAATTTCCTTGTCAATTCCATTATAATGAATCAGATCTTTAATAACGGACATTTTAAAAGTCTTCCATCATTTACAGACAGTTATAATTTTACTCAGATGCTTTTACAAAGGTTTTCTGCAAATGTGTGCCAGCTTCAGAGAAATTCATGGAAAGGAATCTAACAAGTACTCTAGAATACAAGTTTCTGATAACTTTCAAATCATACCGCTGAACTGGGTAAGAATTTACAGAACCCTAATGGAGAAATTGATAGCTTCATAAAACTTCTAACGAGAGGTCAAGCAAAACAAGAGTTAATTATATGAGACTAAGTGAACTGAAAAAGATGATTATAATTTGTTAATTTTTTTTTTATTTGAAACATTGCTGATTTTTTAAATGTTTTGTTTCTCTAGATTTAAGAAAATGTTTTTCTCTTTTCTCTTAAGCTATGACTTAGAGTAATTCGGTAAATTATACCTTTGTAAACAGAACTGAAACATTTACCTTTCGGCCCTACCTGATCCCTCCAGAATTCAGAAACTCTCAGTGAGTATTCTTATTCTCTTGGCAATGTAAAATTTGGCATTTGCATAAGTTCAATAAGAATCTTTTCTCCTTATAACAGGACACAATTTGAAACATTGATTATATTACCAAAGCTCTGACTGGAATGTCATCTTTGAGAGAAAAATACATAGACTCAGATTATGACCAGACAGCTTTAAGGAACTAAGGTTGACTTTATGGAGCCAATAAAGCCCCCTGGAAAAAAGAGCCTGTTATCTTGCTTACAGGATTTTCGGCTGCCTTACCAGGTGAGGGAGAAAGGTCACTTCTTGGCAGTCCCAGGAACCTCAGGATATTTGTGGGGACCTCAGGAGGAAAAAGATTTCACCGCAATCTAGAAATCTATAGGTACTGCAGGTGAAGTCTAATGGCAAATATTTGGCTTGGCTTCTTAGCCTCAAGAGGCTACTGAAAGTTCAATCTGGAGATCCCTTATAAAAAGTTCCAGCGAAGCAGATCTAAAAGAGCCTAAATGGTCAATTGCTGTTCTTTCTATACGTAAGCAAATAACAAGGCCAAGTTTATTGAATATAGACTTATTTTCAAACTAATTAGTCTTAATTTGGCTATCTTTGGTAGAAATGAGGGTGATTTTAGAGAGAAAAAGTATGTGTCAGTAGAAACTATAATACACACTTGTGGATATTAGATTCTATGTTACTAATTTTGCTTGAGGTTTCATTGTTTACCTGAAAACGAAACTGGATACTGAAATTTTCTAATTTCCTCCAATATCTGGCTACAGCTCTCTAAGCTAACATTTCCAATTTTCTCTCACTCTTTGGACTTGGAATCATTGAGAACTAAAACTGCCCTTTTTTCCTGAAGTCCTACAAACTCAAGCTAGATGTCTTAATATAAGCTTTAGGGAAACCACCACAATAGCTTATGTTCAGACAAATTCTTCTCTCCTGTTGCTGTATGGACCTCTCGGAAAATCTACCTGGTCTGATGACATCATCTGAGACATGCAGACTGCAAAAGATGCTTCAACCCAGACATCTAGAAATCTCAATTCTACACTCAGAACTCAAAAACTGATTTATAATTTGCTCCAGTTATCAGCCATTGCATTTCTTTTTTCTCCATAGAAATGCCTCTTAGTAAACAACCGATTGCTTGCACCATAGGCCTAATTTTGAACCTATTTGAAATCACCACCTCCTGAAATGAGATTAACTGAACTGACCTTGCTGTCAAGACTAAGAGGATGGTTCAATGAGATGGAACAATCTACCAGCTCAACTTTTAATATGTGAACCTTCCAAGGAAGAATCAGAAGAAGGAACTATTGGGGTCCAGGGCATATTGATTATTTTGAATTAAAGTTACTTGAGAAACAGCCGGTCTGGGGGGATGATATTAAAAAGTCACTATGACCCCCACCTTCTCCTTGAAGGCAGGAGAGAAATCCCTAGACCAAGAGGATAGAAAACATTCTTATCACCAGAGTTAGTTAGGGAATTCAAGGCTAAGAAAGTTATATAAACAAACTTTGTTATTTCTTTACTAGCCTGCTACCCTAAGCAAAGCCCCTTTGTTTTGTTAATTCTTCACAAATAATTGTCTCTTTGTCTAAAAACAATGTATTGGTAGCCTGCTTTGGTCACACTGAGGGTCCCATTTCTATGATACTTCCAGGCATATGAATTAATTTTTTCTCCTATTAATCTGTCTTATGTCAATTTAATTATTAAACTAGTCAAAAAAAAAAAAACAAAACTCTAGAAGGGTAGGAAAATTCCCCCTCCTCAACATTCTAGTTATCCCAAGCAGATTGGAGAGAAGATTGGGGGGTTGCAGTCACCTGCATCCCCAGCCTGTCGTATATCAATATCCTCCAAAGCTTACACCCAGATGCTCAAATTTGCACCAAAACCTTCTCAGCCCATAATGCCAGTAACTGTACTCTCAGCTACAAAATGCACCGTGTGGGTATAGAGTGCCCGTCCACAGACTGTTCCAGCTCAGAACAGGCTATTGCTTGGAAATATACTTTCCCCAAAGTTTCTTTATGTCCTCTGTGTGATTTGGCCTCAACAAGATAAAAATATGTTTAAGTAAACACAGGGTAGCTCAAACAGGATTTCCAGGAAACCCGATCTCTAGATATTTTTGCCAGCTTTTTCTGGGTCTTCCCATGGGGCCATTTTCAGGATTATGCACAGAAGCTGTAAAAACAGAAAATCTATCCTTTAGTAGTAGTTTAGGAGAGTCCATGATTCTAGGAAGTACAGGCATACTTCACAAACCACTTGCTGTTCAACTTAGAGTGCCTGATCCCTTTATCTTTACCATCTCCACCTCCTCTGAGTTTATGCACCTGATAACCAAGTTGTGTAGATGTTTTGTCCCTCCTTGAGGGCAAGAACTGGGTCTCAGGCAGCTTTCTGTTCTCCATAATCCCTTCCAATAGTATATAATGTACTTTAGTTGCTCATTAAGTATATTTGAAATGAATATTTGGAAAACTGAGAATTAGTAGAGAGGTCATGTATTTCCTGTTTGAAATATGGATCATCCATTGAAATAAAAATCTTAAGGAAAGATAGATTCACCATGGTTAGGGCAAGCTTCTCATATGAACAAGGTATAAAGGGGCAAGAGGGCAAGTATGCAAAATTACAACAGAAAGGAAAGGGTGCTGGATGACTGACTGAGTCTCAGGTAAGAAGCAAAGAATAAATGATTTATTCTGAGTATAAATGATTTCTAAGCTTCATCCAGATCTTGAATTTTACTTATTTTCCTTCTTTCCTTTCTCTCTTTTTTAGTCCTTCAATTTGACCTGGTACTAAAAAAATAATAATAATATCTGGAATGAAAGCAAGACTCAGCAGCCAAACGCCTATGAATTGCCTAAGGCCATGAGAAAGCCAAGAGATCTATTCCCTCTTCTCTACACCTGCTGCTCGAGGGAGTGAATAAAAATGGAAGCCCTTCACCTAATATCATAACCAAAATAACATAATATATAAGGCAATGAGGCTATATACCAGCAAATGCGTTGAGCCACTGCTATACAAAACCAAAATAAATTAGGGTCTACACAAATGAAAAAGAGATAGAAACAAGATCTAATTAATGTTGATTAATACTTTTGAAAAAGAAATAAGAACTCTTGTATGGTCCTTGTTTCAAATGAATTTAATAATACAATCTGTAGTATGAAACGTACTCTAGAATCACATTCATTACCTCTTAAAATAAAAATGATGTGATGGAAATAAGTGTAGAGATGCAGTGGGAGGATCATAATTGTCTACATTTTCTTTAACTTACCTCTTCTTGCTCTAGAATCCCCACTCCTGCTAATGGTGGGGTGAAATGGAAATGGCAGGGTCCTTAAGTTTGACAACTAACGGTATTTTAGTCACTTGCCTAGGGTCTCATCTCCTGTCTTCTTGCCTTTTTCCTTCCCCTAGTAGAAAGGGTGTTTGAGTGAAAGGGTGTCCTCATTGAGTAGAACCCAAGTTCTTCCTCACTCTGTTATTGATTTCTGGGTCAGTTCTTAAACTTTGGTTCACATATTTAGAAAGAAGTCCTTCTAGAGTTTAGGAAATTCCTTTCTCTTGTTGGTGGTTTCCTTTCGAGATAGTTGAGTCAAAACAAAATCAATTTAGAAACAGATCAAGATCAATTTGTGTCCACTTAGTTCTACGTGGTAATCTTTTTTTTTTCTTGAAGCAGTAAATGGGCAAGCAGGCAAGGTATTTTATGAGAAATTTAAAAAATACATCAGTCTAATAATGGATAAAGGGGATATGAAAGACTGGAAAAGAAAGTGGAAAGGTGAAAGGAGAGAAAGAAAAAAGGAAGGTCAAAAGAGAGAAGCAAAAGAAGATGAAGCTCGGAAAGGAAACGAGCTAGAAAGAGAGCAGCAAAATAGAGAAGGAAAGAGGACAAAGGAAGGCTGCAAGACGGTGCCACAACTTTGATGTTGCCCCACCCACTGAGAAGCCAGAAGAGTCTAGCGTCGCTCTCCTTTGACCTACCGTCTACACTGCTCTTTCCTTAAGCCAATCACATCACGGCCTGTCTGCTGTAGGCATCCAGTGGCTCCTGTGGCTCACAAGGTAGGGTTAGCTCTCAGAATAGCCCTACAAAGCTGGGCCATAGCCACGCCACTCTAGGTACTGTATACAGAAGCGATGCCAGTGATACACATCCCCTCTTCTCTGTAGTCCCTCATCCGACTGAGCTGCTAAACTATTGGAATGTTTGTTTCCCATGCCCTTCTCCCCCTTTTTCTACCTGAATAATTCCTAGTCATCCTTAAAGACACTACTCAAATGACATATCCTCCAGAACGCCTTCTGCCTCTCTCTCCATCCTCTTGCATGCCCTTATGACAACCCATGAAAAATTCTTAGAGTTATAAATCTGCTTATCTGTCACACATACACCCAGGCTGAAGTCACTTTATTCTCTGTAGCCCCAATGCCTTATTCAGTAACTTATGAACACATAGTAGGAATTCGGTATTATTTTTAAATAAGCTAATTTTAATTGGTTTTCTTATTTCTTAAGAGTCGGCCTCATTGCTGAGTAATGAAGACAAGAGTAGGGGGTGACATCCATCCTTCTCCTGGGTCAGATCCTTTCCTTATTTTCCCATCCTAATTAACCTGATTCTCTGACTCTCGTGTTGTGGTTCTGGTTCCACAACCCATGCAGGCCAGAGTGGTACACATTAGTGTGGTCACTTTCTTAGACGTGAAATACAGTCCTAGCATTCCATGCTTAGCCTTCACTCTTTAAAATATAAATACTCTCTGGCTCATCTACACAAACTGTATCTTTCATTGCTAATCAGGGAATCACAACCATTTTTTCTTGTGCCTTCAAACCATTCCCATGGCCTACACACATCCATCATCAGAACCTCTCCTTACATACAGTGATCCTGTACCAGGGACCTGCCTGTCCCTGGGGAAAGGTTTCAGAACCCCAGGGAGGCAGGATGAGGTACACAGACTTTGAAAATGCTCCCTTTGGAGCATAGGCCAGATCTGATACTAACACTTTTCTAAAAGATGATGGTACCCAGGAGAAAAATGGTAAATTGGAAAAAATGTCTAAATTGGCTTTTTCCCAAAGGTACAACTTTTTGAAAAAACAGAGAAACCAAAGTCCTTGGATTTTGCTGGCTGTTGTGTGATTGAAAAAGCAAGGGATATAGTGTCAGGAAACTCTAAAGGAGAGAAGAGAAGAGAAAAGAAGAGAAAGGAAATGTGAGAGTGAGGAGAAAGTAAGAATGAGTGTGTGTGTATTTAGCGGAGGGATGCTCTTGCCCTCTGATTCTTCTCCTTTGGCCAAGAGGTGTGGTGAGCAGAGAGCACCTCCCTGACTTGTATTTGTTCCTTGGGCCCAAAGAGAAAGACTCCCTCCTGTCTGGCTCCTTAGAGCTACAGGTGCCAAATGGAATGTTGACCCAGAGAATCACTGAATGGAGGAGGACAAAAATTCAATCAGGCCAAGGAAATCAGAGAACAGAGGAGAGAAGAAAGCAGGAAATGACAACGCTCAACAACAATCATCCCTGGTCTTGGATGATTACATCCAGCAGGAGCTTTTCCCCAGGTGTCTTCTGTACCCTCTCAACATGGTGGTGAAAAGTAGAAACAGCTGAGGACTCAAGGATGGGGCAGAAGGAGCCTGAATTATCAATACATGACGCTCAATGTCACCCAATTGTTTGCTTTGCAGTGTTGTCGGGATTTTGTAATCAAACTTCCTTGTGTATTTGAGAGTGAGCTTCCTAAATTACAAATTCTCCAACTGTCCCCCAAAATAAGTCCCATTTGCTAAGTTTTATAACATTTATAACATTTTCATTACTCTTCTGGGGTCTTTAATTTCAACATTTATGGAGAAGATGCTGTTGTTAGAGCCCTGGGTTAACAACCAGCGACCTGATTTCTAGCCTGAGTGTCTGGAGTTGCTGGGACACAGGCTCTGCCCTGGCACTAATTTGCTGTATTATCTGCAGTCAGCCACTTAACCCCTTCCTACTTCAGTTTCTCATCTATAAAACAGGAACGCCGACACTGCTACTGCTACTACTACTACTAACAAAAACAACAAATAACAATAACCATAACATATATTGTATTATTGATAACACCAGTGACACAATAATAACTCTCTTGCCTGCAAACAGCAGGTAAGAAATCCTGGAACTGAATTCGAAAATTTTCTAGTAAATATAAAGGAAAAGGTCAATGCCCAAGGCTTTCTTTCCTAAAAATACTGACCCAAAGCCCAGCAAAGAACCCCTCAGGAATTTCCACCCATGGGAAGGTGATGAGTGGGATATCTACTGTTGCCTTATTTTAAAGACTCGATTTGCCTCTATATGGTGATGTTGGCTCTTGGAATTTAACCACCCCGTGCATCCCTTAGGCCTTCTTGTTAGTGTTTTTAAAACTATTAAAGATGCTCCGAGATCTGTCAACATTCAAGTATTTCTCTGTTCCTTTCCTCTAATTTTTTTCCCTAGCTTAGTGGTTTAATATAATTTTTACTAAAAATAAAATTAATACTTTTATTCATAATTTAAACAACTTAGCCATATTATCATTATTCATTCCATTGTTAAATGGTTCTTTTAATTTCTTACGCATTCCATTATTTCTTTAAACCCAAAACTTTTCAGTTTTAGTTCTTTTTTATCTTTGTTTCTTTATATTGCCTTATCTCCTTAATTTTAATCTATAAATTTTTCCCCAAATATGGGATTATCTTTTTTTGCATTGTTTTTATTTACCTGGCCCTTTAAAGAAACGGCAAGCTGTGTGACTGAGATAAAGGGACAACCATGAAGACAAGACAAGCCCTAGGTCAAGAGAGGCTGGATGTCTTCTTTTTTCTAGTTAAACCAACAGTGATATTTTTAAACCCCTTATTACCATTCCTTCCAGAGTTCATCTTCTGACTTTAAAACTTGCAAGCTAAGTAAACTAGTGGACCCAGAGGTTAAGTCTCCAGGATAACAAATCTTCCCCCAGTGGCAAAGCAGCTGACCAGATGGAATGGTACTGTCTTCTTGTATTATGTTTATAGGGGAATCCTTGGAAAAATCTCTGTCCAGGGACTAAATCTCCAAGCTCCAGACATGCAATGATTTTCCCTTCCTAAGGAACACAGATTGTAGCCATTTTTTCAACTGAAGTCACTGTGTCCATTCCAGTAAAATATTTGCACGGAGGGAAAATAAATAACATGGGAAAATCTCCAGCTTAAACATAAGTCTCTCTAATCTATTAAGAAAGGGCTTGGCCCTTTTGTCTGAGGTCAAATGAGATGTTGCCTGAGAGTAGGACTTGAAGGAGACATTTTATTTTTAATAGATCAAGGAGGTAGGAGTGGGGAGGACTGAGATACAGTCACCCTTTTTGCTTGATGAATGGTGGCCCCAAATGTCCCTGGTGGGACTTGGTGACAGACTGAAAGCACCACCCTATCCTCATCCACCCTTACTTACATGCCAAGCAGACAGGGAGGTTCCCATCATCAGACAGCAGGGCTTGAGTACACTAATGGGGTGTCTAAATATTACATAGGCAATTCCTACAACCAAGAAGAGAAGACTTATGTAAACCTTTTGATGGTTTTTTTCACTGTGAGTCTGATAATTTTTTTTCTACTATGATTAAAACATTCTAAATATTATCTAGCTAAGAGAAGGAAAATCCTTAATTTTAAAAATCCTAAATCAATTTTCATCTCTTTTGAAAGTATATATGACCTCATCACTATAAACTCTGCATATGAACCCCAACACACTGATGGAGTAAAGGATGCAGGAGGGCAGGAGCTCCCATCGAGGCAGGAACACTCAATGTTATAATTTAGGTTTAATCTTAAAAACAACCAAAAGATCATGAACCTTCCAATAATACCCATTAAAGTGAGCTACACTGAGTCTACATTCAAGCTAATATATTATTTTATATCATCCTGACTCCAGCATAATTTTTAAAAAATGATTAACTTCTTTTAGTGTATATATCTCCTCAACCACCTTTCTTTATCCTAAGAGATAAGAAAATTTTGACAAGACCTGAGATTATCCTCAAGAAGACTTTTAGAACTGAGGGGAAAAAAAAACATTTAAAGGATTCAAAGCCCTCATTTAATAATCCAAGCCTGTCTAGAACTCTAGGAGTGAAAAGAATGGGGAACCCCAATTATTTATGATTAGACACCTCAACTTCCCATAGAAAGAGTTCTCTCTGTCACTGGGGAACGGGCCCTTCCCTGTAATCCCTCACTCACCTACTGCTGTGGATTGAATTGTGTCCCCCCAAAAGGTATGCTGGAGTCCTAATATTCAGTGGCTCTGAATGTGTTATTTGGAAATAAGGTTTTCGCAGATTTAATCAAGTTAAACTGCAGTCGTTAATGTAGACCCTAATCTAATGAAGCAGGTGTCCTTACAAGTAGAGAAGAGACAGAGATGGACACATCAGGAGAAGGCCGTGTAGGAGAGAGGCAGGTTGGAGTGATGAGCTGCAAACCAAGAAACACCAAGGTCTGATGCCACCACCAGATGCCAAGAGGAGGCGAGGAAGGATTCTACCCAGAGTCTCAGAGAGATCATGGCCCTGCTAATACCTTGATCTTGGACTCCTAGCCTCCAGAACCGTGAAAGACTACATCTCTGCTGTTTTAAGCTACACAGTTTGTGGTACTTCGCTACAGTAGCCTTAGAAACCTAATACGCCTGCCTAAGAGAAAATAAAATAAGTGGAAGGGCAGCTTTGAGTTCTTAATAATTGAGTTGATTATACATATAGATATACATAGGCTTTTACAAATATAATATTTTCACCCACTAAAGCTGCCATTCACTGTGCCCTGGTGTCCAAGCATCCACAGAACCTGCTCATCTTTCTGCCAAAAAAGTCTAATGCTCACGATATGACAGTCAGGATGCTAAAGAGTATACATCGACTGTTCCACTTAGTCTCCATAGTGACACCCTAAGGTATACATTATTTTCCCAATTTTGCAGATTAAAAAAAATGAGAGTTGGAAAGGTTAAACGAGTAACTTGCCCCAGGTCACAAAGCTAGTAAGTAAGAAACTATGATTTAAACCAGGTCTGTTTGACATTCATTTCCAGGCTCTTAGCCATAATGCTCATTGATTTTACTTCTCACTTTGTCCAACAATATTTAACCTCTTCAAGTGTTCTTTTTTGTTCATGGCATAGAACACTGTCTCTTAAGAAATACTTAAGAAATACTAGCATAGAACTTAAGAAATACTAGCATAGAACT
>NW_021703783.1:17536281-17933282 GCF_005190385.1 Monodon monoceros | reverse complement strand
CTTAAGAAATACTAGCATAGAACTTAAGAAATACTAGCATAGAACTTCACATATTTTCTCTGTCTGTTTCTGTCTCTTTCTCCCCCACTTTTTCTCTAACATTCTACATAACTTCATAACCCCATCCCTTTCTCAGGCTAAATACCACTCACCCCTCCTTCAGGTGTCCATTTAAATGTCATTTATTCAGTGACCTTTCCTTGATGTCACAGTCTAGTTGGGGCCTGTAATAATATAACCTCATAGCACTCTTCATTTCTCCTTCATGGCACTTACAATCAAAATGAAATAATTATTTGGGTAGCAGGATAGACCAGCTAACTGATCTAAGGACCTGTTAGCCTGACTTATAATGGAAGTTTAGGGTACTGACTGTTACATTAGTCCCACTGCTATAAGATTAGGAGAATACATAGCCTAGGTTGCATTAGCCTGGGGAAGTGACCAATAAGGAATGCGTGCTGTCCATACTGGCCCCTGCCATCGTATCAAACATTTATAAAAATTAGATGGCTCAGTTGAAGGGTCTTGGTCATGTTCAGACTAGACAGTGCACACAATTGCTCCTGTCTTGGTGTAGAAGGCTTTGCTTGGAAGGAGGGAAATGATTCCAGAAGATCTGACATGACCCTCTCTCCCACTCAGATTCTCACCTACAACTAGGGTATCTGAAAGCTAATGTCTCTGCAATTGGAGATCATTGCCATTCTCTCTGCTGTGTGTCTGCCTATGCTGATTTCCTCCTGAATTTGGCAGACAGTAAATCTTGTTTAATTCCCCAGGTGATGTTTTCTCTGTAAAATGAATTACTGCATTTCCTAAGACCTAGTAAGCATAGGCTATTTCTCTCAGTAATTGAGATTCCTCTCAGACTGAAGAAGGATGAAACATTAAATATAGGTCCAAATCTTCTAACTTTTCCAGGGGACTCTAAAAAGTTTTGACTGTAACAAGCATGGATGATAGAAAACAAATTCATTCTCTAAAGATAAGACCTACATTTATAAAATAATGCTGACAGAGGACAATGTAGGCTGATCCTGTTAATCCAAGTCAATAACAAGGAAAATCTCTCATTTCACTCCCACAACTTCAATTAGTTATATGCCTTAGTTCATACATCTCTCCTGAATAGGAGCATAGATGTTGTTCAGGTGTCAGTCCTTGAATTAACATTCTCTTTGCTCTAAATGTTATATGCGCCAAACATTTGATATAATTTTTCCCCAGAGATCTAAATGCTAGTATTGGCAAAGATACTGCCAAGGATCCATCTCACAAATCTCAGGCTGTGGCCCACAGGCTGCAACTATTCTACAGATATATTTAATTTGGGCTGTAATGTCTGTTTAGAGATGTTTAAATTGGTCAGGATTTGGTGCATAATGAGCAATCCTAAATCTCAAAGACTTTACAACCACAGACATTTATTTCTTACTCACAGGTCATAAATGCAGGGGCACAAGAGGGGTGGGAGATAGAAGGTGCTTCTTAAAGCCACAGCTCACATTTTCCCACATTTCACTGGGCAATCCAAATCACATGACCAAATCCAAAACCAATGAGGTGAGTGATGTATACTCTTCTGTTGGGAGGCCCTAGAGTTACATGGCAAAGGGTGTGGACATGTAATTCTACTATCAAAAAGGAATGAAAGGGCTTCCCCTTCCCCGGTGGCGCAGTGGTTGAGAGTCCGCCTGCCGATGCAGGGGACATGGGTTCGTGCCCCGGTCCGGGAAGATCCCACATGCCGCGGAGTGGCTGGGCCCGTGAGCCATGGCCGCTGAGCCTGCGCGTCCGGAGCCTGTGCTCCGCAACGGGAGAGGCCACAACGGTGAGGCCCGCGTACCTCAAAAAAAAAAAAAGGAATGAAGAGTTGGGGACAAAGACCCAAACTAACACAGTTGTTAACATTCAAAAATTGGGATGGTGTTCAATCTGAATTTTCAGCTTTTCTCGAAAAAACAGATGATTTAGTAATATGAGCCCAGAGCTCAAAATGTCATCTTTCCTACTTTCCAAAAGGGACCTATAGAAATAGACTCTCCAAAGAAGACCAATCAGCTCTTGTTTCTTTGAACCAAGGACTACGGCTCAATAATCATCCACACAAGCAGTGACTCTTAGTCTAAGGGAAAGCCCGCTGTGTCTGGCTTCAAATGTCTGGGTTCAAGTCCCGGCTCGCCACTTACTACCTGCATAACCTTGGTCAAGTCACTTCATCTCTCTGAACTTCCATGTCTTCATCTCATAGGGTTTTAGTGAAGACTAATTGAGATAATATACATAAAAGTTGTTCTATGAATTGAAACAGGCTACACAGATGTTGGTTGTCGTTATTAGCAGGACTTGCCAGGGGAAACTCAAATTACTATTTAAGGAAATGACCAATTTGCATAGCCACCTGGATTTTTACTGTCAACAACTTTGACTGGGATTCAGATGATTTAACAGCAGGGTTGTTTCATTCACTGAAATCCAGCTGGTGTAGCAGTTTGGGATGTGCATTAAAGATGCTTGGAAATACCTGCTGGTCTTTCAGCTATTGTGCTATAAAACCAGGTAGGGGAATCCTTTTATCATTTCCACAGCTGAATATGCTTTAAACCCCCTAACAGAGCCAAAATTGTCAGACCAAATTCCACTTGTGATGAAATCCAACCAGGTTAGCATGCTCTTTCCTTGTTAACCACCTAGGCTTTTCTGGATGAAATCCTGCAGCCCTAAAACAGGCAAAACTTGACTTAACTTCAAGGAAAGTTTTGGATTTCAATGGACCTTTGAAGTCCCTTCAAAAGATAAGGGCTTCAGTGAGAGGTTTGCCTATACAGAGGACCACAGAGGCAGGCCATTTGTAGAAATTCAGTTCACCTGGGAGCAGAAGTTGTCTGGTGAAAATTGGTTCAGAAAGGAGGGGCTAACTGAAGCCTGTGAGTTCAAACTCAGTAGAATGAAAATGAGTCTATTTTAGATAATTAGATGTTGTTTTGTACTTTTCCTCATGAGTTTATTAAAGCAAGCTTTTTTTAATGGCCATGAAGGTTAATCAAATTAATAACTGTGGTTAAATTAAAGCCAACATATACTATACAAACTTTAGGAAATGCCAAACACATGATGCATTTTCAACAGATATTTAATTATTTAAGTAATAAACATGCATTTTAATATAGAGATTTCCACAAAGGCTATGAATTGAGACTTTGACTCGTGAATAAAGACCTTCAATTTATAGTAAGTGCATTCTTCAACACCAGAAAAGTTAAAGTGGCAATTCTTCAAATAGTTTTTATCACACAATATTTTCCATATCAAGCTAATAATAATTGCATATTGAGGATCTTTATCTCAAAACATTTCTATCAGAGCACATTATGCTGTAAGTAAATCATTTTTCCTGTGAAAGTGATTGTTTTCTAAGCTGCAAGAAGTGTCAAATGGTGCAACAGAAAGTTAATTATAGCAAATGTATTTAACCAGAGCTCACTGCAGAAAATATTCCACCAAATAGCTGTAATATATTTCTATACATACAGTTGACATTCCACAGGAAGAGTTTTCTTTCTGGAAAATGTGATTCTTGAATATATATATATATATATATATATATATGAATTCCTGGCATCCTTTCAATTGGAAGAGAGTAACTCTATCAGGTATGAACCAAAGGATGCTCTCTCTAGCTAAGAAAGTTGTTATTATACTAACTCATATCTGCTAGAGATTTTTAGAATGTTTTTCAGCAATAAGTTGTAATAAAATCCAGCAATGGTCAAAACAGGAATTCTCAAACACAATACTTTTTTCCAGACAAAAAACAGCACATTGTATTCTATGTTGAATTCTAGCTCTTCTTAGGAATCTAAGGATTTTATTTAGTCCACAGATTAAGATCTTAGAGTAAATATAATAAAAATACTTTAAAGGTTATGTATCAACAAGGTGTCAGTGTGCATAAGGATGAAGTATTCTAGTCATAATTAAATTTTGAATCTAATTATAATTTGAGGCGTTCTTTTAATTATATTGCAACATTTTCTCTTCCTAGGAAGATGAGTGGTATAGCATCTTTTATCTGTAATTTTCTTTTAATTGAAAATGTAAATAAATCAAACCTCCTTTTTAAAAATATTTACTTTGCACATAAAAAAGAGGATTTGTAAAGTTGGGTTTTATCTAGTTAATCATATTTACTTTCAGCCATAAACATATGATGTATGAATATATAGGAGTAGAGGTCTAAATTTTCCTAAATATTATGAAGCAGGAAAAAAAAGTGCTGCCAGTAATTCTTTCTTGCCAGTGAGAATTCTTCCATCACTTCTGGCAAAATCCTACTAATCCTTCAAAGCCAAGTTCAAATGTCACCTCCTTTGTGTGAAGCCTTCCCTAACTCCCAAAGCCAAATTCAGGGCTAGACAACTGAGCCACAGCCAGAGTTAAATCCATAAGGGGCAGTGAAATATCCCTGGGATTTTACTAAATCCCCGGGGAAAAGAGTCTTTACCAGAGTTCCCACAGAAAGAGAACTGCAAGGAGTTAGAAAGAAACTTGAGCCCCTTGGGGCAGGAGGTAACATAGCCCCTCCCCCAAGTGGCACATATGAGTATCAGGGAATACTGAATTGCCTCCTAATGGTCCATCTCCTTGGCAAGCTTAGGTTCACCTTTGTGGGATGTACAAGTTTAAAGCCAAAATGGGATTCTTGGAAAAAGAGAGGACAGATTGGAACAGGCTAGAGTGTTTCTCCTCTGCCCTAACCCCAGACAGTGATAGACCTCTTATCTAAATTAATGTTAAATATTTATAAACACCAACTGGTCCCATTTTCTTATACTACTCTGACATCAAACCATAGAATATAAACTAGGAAAGGAAGGATGTGAGGACATGATGGGGGTAAAGCACAGTGAATAACAGATGATAATATCAATGACTGGCAGAAACTATGGGGTGGGAGGAATTTTAGACTGGAGAATGAGCTGGAAAGCGAGGGAGTGATCAGAGAGTGGGAACTTGAATTTGAGGTAACAGAGAGGTTGTGATTATTTGTAATAATGAAGGTTTGGCTATGACAAGGGAGCCAATGGCTGCAGCAGAGTGAAGAAAAAAGTCTCTGGAGCATAGGAGGCCAAGAGAAGCAAGGGGCGTGGAAGGGTTGTCCCCAAGAAGAATGAAATCACCAAGAATTATGACAATGTTGGAATCAGTGACAGTGAGCCAGGAACTCAAATGCTCACAGAATTAGGGGGAGTGGCCCAGGGTGCCTTAGATTTCAACAGAAGGTACGTAGTAATAGTTTGATGGTTTGATGACTTCGGACGCAAAGCTAGGGTTTATAATCAGGAAGAAGGTAGAAGGGCTAGAAGTAGCAATGAGGCACAAGAAAGGCATCTAGCCTGTCTCCACACAACAATGAGAGAGAGAAAACATATCAATCGGAAGGAGAAGCAGTGACTTTAGGGGAAAACCAGGTTTTTCAGCTGGTGAAATGAAGTGATGGGGATTCAGAAGTAAAGAGAATGAATGAGAGGATGAGGATATACAGGATTTTTGCTGATGGCTGATCATGAGTTCCAAGAGTCAGAGAGAAGGTGGTGGTGGTATTGGAGAGAGATGGGTAATGGGGAGATCATGAAAGGAGAAGCACAGAACTCTATGGGCAGTAAAGTGTGGGGCTGTCCTACTGGGCTTCTTGGGGGACTGAAATAAATAGGCTTAAAGGATGAAATTGCATTCATCCTGATGTTCTCAAGACTGACAGTGGTGATGATGCTGTGAGTGCTGTGCAAGAAGGGGAGATATGGGCCTGCCAGGATCAGTAGAGTCTAGGGCTTTTCTTCACCCCTGCCAGTTTGGACACCATGACAAGGGGCTCTCAGCAAGAGCGCTGGGATCTCTGTGGCATCTTCCTGACAACTGGAGCAGTCAGAGCTTCTGGGATTCTTCTTAATGTTTATTAAAAAAAGGCACCTGGATAATGGGAAAGGAGCCTCTTACCCTGAGTGTTTAGGGCTCTTAACTCCTGCTATGCTATGACTTTTTGTTTCTCTCTTAAAAATGGGGAGCCATTAAATATTTTTGAGAATAAGAATGATAAAATTCAAGTTGCGTTTTAGGAAAATCCAGTAGCTTTTAATGGTCTCAGAGAACCAATGGGCAATGATGATGGGTATCCTCTAAGATTTCTCACTAGAAGGAAGATCTTCTGATCGTTGACAGCCTAGATGCTGCCCTGCCTTTTCAAAGGTCTGTCAATGATCAGAAAACATTCCTTCCAGTGCAAAACCTTAGAGGCTCTGGATTTTACTTTATTGAGCAGCCACTGTTTCTTGATAGGAAGCCAAATTAAAAACTACTGGATTCACTGATCTCTCTGCAAGAACATCCTTCCCCAGAAACATTCTTTCACCCTATTCAAGTCATTGATCATCAGTTACCTTCTCAGCAGGCCTTTCTGGACCAACCCCATTTGAAAGTGCGCCCCCCACTCCCTTCCCCACTTTATATTCCTCCATAACATACTTTATAGCTCTTTCATTTATTGGCACCAGTCCCACCACCCCCATCTCCAAACTAGAAGATAAACTTCATGAGGACAGGGTTGTTTCTTTCTTCTGCCCCTTGTTACATTCCCAGAGTACAATAAGTACTCAATAAATATTTGTTAAATAAATCTGGCTCCATCTCTACTTTTCTTCCCTACATCTCTCATGTTCCTCCCCACATCAAACGATTCTACCACAGCAGACTAGTCAATGCCTCCTTATTTGCTCTGCCGGTCCATGTTTTCATGCTTTTCCTCAAGGAATTTCCTCCACCTGCAATACCCCTTTTCCACATTCTCCATTTATGGAATTTCTATTCATCTTTCAAAACCCAGTATAAATATTTACAGTATAAATATTAATATTAATGAAAATAATTAATACTTCCTTAATTTCAGTTATATTTGAAGTCAGTATCCTAATGTCAGTATTAAAATTAGTATTCTGGTATCACCAATCACAATGTATTTTTTATTCCTCATTGTTCCCACAATACTTGATTTATATGTCTATTTATTATATTTTTATTCTGTTGATTATTACAGCTAGTTGTTCATGGGCCCACTTCTCCAACTAGAATTTATAATCCCCTTGAAATCAAGGATTAATCCCTAATCATGGTTATATTTTCATATGGTTTACCATAATACCTGGCATGTACTAACACAATAAGTACTGGATTAGAATGGATTGAATTACTTTTTTTACTTCATTTTGCCTAGAAGCTAGAAAATGCAACAAAATGGGTTCTCTCCTACAGCCTCCATCCAGAAAGGATGCAGCCCTGTCAACACCTTGATTTGGGACTTCTGACTTCCATAAATGTAAGAAAATAAATTTGTGTTGTTTTAGGCTACTACATGTGTGATAATCTGTCATAGCCTCAATGGAAAACTTCCCTTGGTAATTTTTTGTGTTTATATCACTCTCTATTTCTAAGTTTGCCTTTAAGCGCCACTGGGCTGAGATAAATTCTCCTTCTTATGTTTGTTCTTTCTCAGTTAGAGGTACACTCACTTTCAGAAAAGTGGGAGAGTTGAGGGGACGGAGAGGGAGTTTCCCTAAGCAGTAAAAAAAAGAAAAACCACCCTTGAAGCTTTCACAGTTAAACAAAACCACTTTCCAAAATCAATGACAAGCCTACAAGAGGAAAATAAATGGAACAGATGTGTCTGTACTATGGTAGAAAAGAGGTCCAGATCCCCCAGTTCCCCTATCTGCTTTTCCTAGTTACCAGTTCAGGCTGGGACGCCAACCCATTTGTCTGCTTACTCTGTCCCTGAAAAAGGGGCTCTTGATATGGTGGTGTAGAAACTGAGGTCTGGCCAGGAAGCATATACTGGGGTGTGCACATGACTGTACTATCTGTGCTGCCCATGGGCATGAGATGACAAAGTTCTTGATAGGAATCCAATTCACATGATGTGGTCTACCTAGGTTTACAAGGAGCATGCAGGTATGAGTCACTGAACTTGGGACAGTGGTGGAGGGGAGGGATTTGAGAAGGCTATTGGAGGGAAAACCTGAAGTAATTCTTATGCTGATACAGTTTCATAAGACTTCAGTGGTATTACATGCAGGCAAACTCTAAGGGCTTAAGGGCAGAGCTTAGAAGTGGCCAGGGCTACCTCTGAATGGTAGGCTTTGCCCAGCATGAATGCACTGCTATGCATTTTTAGCACAGGCTGCGGGGCATCCCTGAGCTATCTGTTCAGGCAACCTCCAAACTGCAGCTCCTCCCACTTATGCTGTCTTGGAAACATCCTGCCCGGAAACCACTGTTCCTGCAGCCATGATGTACCTCCAACATCTAGGAGTGTCCTCTGGCTACTGTCATCCACCAGGCTCTCTTCTTTATCTCCTTGGAAATGGTCAATCCTCCTTATATAGTTTCTGCCTCTTCTTGGTTTCTCCATGAGTGTGGAGCTCATTTCAATATCTGACACTCCCAGTGGAGCCCAGAACGCTAACCCAGTTCAGTTCTAACAATGACAACTTACTATGTGCCAGACACCACATTAGGCATGAGGAAATCAAAGACAAAAGTATGCTCTTTGCTGTTAAGGAACTGACAATTGAATGACATTTCAGCTCTTTCTGGCTCATGCATCCCCTTTCCCACAACTCAGAGGGCAGGGCAACTACAGCTCCTCTCCCCACACCCCTGCATATACACAGTTCACCCTCCCTTGCTTCAGCCTTCCTGAATGGTGCTCATGACTCAATCCATTCAATTAACCTCTGCGGGGTCTAGAAGGCCTCATTGTGTGAACATCCTTTTTTTTTTTTTAATAGAAGTTTCTCTACTGGGGGAGGCAGGCAGTGTGAATCTTATTTTCCACTTTGCTGTAGTCAGATTTCATTTTTACCCAAGACTTCTGGGTCCAGTGGAGAAAACAGTCACGAGTTCCTTTTTCCAGGAATGCCATACAATTCCCAGGGACAGCAACACAAGAGGTCATCACAAAGTCCCTGGCATTTATTTTTTCAAATTTTGAGTCAAAATATGTATACTACCATTGTCTCTCATCCCAGAAATCAGCATTCCTAAATATTTTTCAGTGACAAAGCTCAGAGCTTACAAGTATATTAAAAGCAAAAACAAGCCTCCCACCAAAGGGGAAAAAAAGCAATTTCTCACCAAACAGGGACACGCTTAGAAAAAAAAGCACTTATATTTTTACCAGAATTGTCAGAGAATAGATTCAAAACCTTTCCAAGAGAGATGGAGGGTTGCTTTATGCCCTGTTTTGGTTTGACATATGCACAAACAAGTACACCTGTGCCTAAGGGTTTTTCTAGACTTCATCTTTTAAAACCCCTGAAGTATTCTTCCTTCAGTTGGCACATTATTTTTGCATATGAAGTGTTTTGGATCAGAAAGGCTGTGATGGAAGCGCTCAGTGGTTGTGTTCTTTTTCTAACTTGGCTCGCTTTAGCTGCCGTTCCTCTCAATTCTCATGAAAACACACATGATTCCGTGATCCTGCCCCCTCTCAGTGGATAGCACCATCCTGCAGGCCTCTCACAGAGACGCCCAGGACTTTCCTACATGAATTGTCTCCCAGCCAGTGGCTGCCTTTCCTACAGCAGCCCAAGCCAGACTTTGTTACAGCCTGTGAATATTTTCCACTCCAACGTGTGATGCCAAAATCATTCCACAAGGCCCGCTCCAAGTTTTCCTGTCAAGATAAGCTTCCAGCCTGATGTATAGTAGATTAGCATAGAGCATTAAGACCACACTCACAATCTTATCAAACTGGCAGCCCAGCTTCCTAAGTTGAACAATAGAATGGATAGATCCTTTAAAACTGAAAGGTAAAATAGATTTTCAGAAAGGATATCAATTTCCACAAGACTGATTTAGTTAAGGATTTACAGAAATTAGTTAAAACTAGTTTTTAAAAGTGATTATTATCTTATAAGCACAAAAATACAGTAATTTTTATTACATAAATTTATCAAGCAGCAGCAACATTTACAAATTTGCCCTTTGTCCCTTAGATCTTATTTATTTCTAGTGCTTTTTCAGAAGCATTTAGAAAATAGATGTCTGTGTGCCATGGTCCTTTTGTCAGTTTACATTTTTTAGTAATAACCAAAGAGAAAAGTCATGCTGGGTTAGAGCAACCTAGAACAGTACGCTGGCTTTGGCAACAGTGAGAAGGGACCGTTCTGGTAAGGGATAAATATCTTCTGTAAAGGCAAACTGTAGATTAACAAATGTTTATTTTCTACCTGTAAACAGATGGTTCATTTTTGAATCACCAGTGTCTATAAGGAGTATATTTATTTATTGAATGAATGAGAGAATGAATAAATGAATGAACACCCCTGTTCCTCTAAGGCTGTTAATTTATCTGCTCATCCTTGAGCATATTGATTCTTGAAGACATTCCAGGTCCTTGGATCACAAGTTCTCTATGTTGACTACTCTTAGGAAACCACTTTAGATTTATGTTTGAAAACCTGCAGAGTTTTCTTTCTGCTTACGTTATATTGTTCTGTGGTTAAAAAAAAATCAATAGGCTTTCCTATTTATTTAGGCTTTCCAAAGACAGTCCTGGCAGAATTAGAGATATTAGAATCTACAAGTTCTACGAAAGGAAGCTTTTGAGTTGTTGAGAAAACTAGGAATGCCTCTTCTGGACTCTTGTGTCACCTCCGTCAGGAAGCTTCTTTAACCTCTAGCTCTCTTCCCCCCATACTTCCACTCCTGCCTTAAATGTCCCTTCCTGAGGCTCCCTGAACTCCTGTGCACAGTCTCACTGTATTTCAGTTGACTCCCTTCCTGGTCTGTGGGCTCAGTGTAGGCAATGACAGGGAATTCTTCTTGGCCTTAAACGTCCCTTCCTGAGGCTCCCTGAACTCTTGTGCACAGCCTCACTGTATTTCAGTTGACTCCCTTCCTGGTCTGTGGGCTCAGTGTAGGCAACGACAGGGAATTCTTCTTGGTACCTTCAGTTCCTGGCATAGAAACTGGCACTTAGTGAATGCTCGATCAGGGTTTAAACAAATAAATAAAGGAGTGAACCATGGTATTAAATTTAACTGAAAGAATAGTGTATCTAGAGGCTGGAAAGCATTTGGAATCCTTTAATAGTGGGAAGGTTACTTTCTTCTATTTGGAGAGAAGATCAAAGAGTTACAGCATAAGAAGAGGCCTCCATATGGTTTTTATTGTCATCTTTCTTTTTTCTCCTACTGATTAAAAATAAAAAAAGAGAGAGTCCAAACTAATCTGGGAGACTGGCAGAACTGTGAAAAGGCTGTGAAACCCTATTTTTAGGACCTTCTGGCAATCCTTGTCAACCCAGGCAAAGCTGGCCCAGCGTTCGGGGCCCTCGGTTCCTAAACGCATCAATGGACACCTTGCCTCTTGAAGGCCATGTTTCAGAGGCTCCTCCTCAGAGGCTTCTCTGTCAACCCCGCTCTCCCTTCCTGCTAGTTCCACCTGCCTGGCTCTCAGCAGAGTGCACTGATGCCTTCTTGCTCTGTGGACTTTCCAACGAAAGTTAGTATTACCACTCTGCTGCCTCTTACGCTGGATTCTGCCTAAGTTGCTGCCAATCTCCTATCCCTGTTACTGAATGCAAGTCTGTGTGCCCGATGCACAGTGAGGCAAAACAAACTGAAACATTGGAGTTTAGAGCAGAGAAAGGTTTATTGCAGGGCCATGCAAGGAGATGGGTGGCTTGTGCCCCAAAAACCACGAACTCCCCAAAGGGTTTCAGCAAAGCATTTTTAAAGGCAAGATGAGGGGGAGGTGTGGTTAGTTGCTGCAAACTTCTTGGTGTAGGAATCCTTTGTTCTTGCAGCTGTCCACATAGGTCAGGTCACAGTGTTCCTGTAAACTTCCAGTAAAACAAATGCTATTCTCTGTTCTGCAACTTTTAATCTCTATATGGTTGCACTCTTAAAGGTCAGAGCCCTGAGAACAGGCCATCCTGTATATTTCAGGCTATAGGCAACATTCTTTTACAAAAGGTGCAGAGCCCGCATGACTAAGCACAGGCAACAGAGCACAAAGGCTTAAGTAAAAGGAACAGATCTAATGTGGAGTTAGATTTGTTCTTCCCTATTATATCCTGAGCCATCTTATTTTGTCTGGCTACCTAGTCCTTTTACTTTGTATCCCTTGTGGAGATTTTGACACATATCCTGATCTTGAATGGAATCCATCTCTTCCTTGTCCATAGGTTTTTTTCTACCTGAAGAATCTGGCAGATGTATCTCTTCAAAGCAGATAAGTCATCTGACAAAGCTCTCTGTGTGGGACAGGCATTGAAGACCATAAAGGCAACAAGTGCAGAATCTAGGGAGACAACCAGGGCAATGGGAAATCCTGAAAACAGGCAGGAAGACTATGCTATAGGGAATTAAAAGCTGAAACAAAGAATTAGTGTCACAGAGGCCAGGAAGCCAAATAGAGACCATGAGAAATAGCTACAGGGTTACAGCAACAAGCCCTTGCTTCTGCATGAATTCTTTGCTCCTGTCAAATAAATCTGTAGTTATGTCCTATTAGTGAGAAGGAAAGCCCAGGAGGAGGACTGTTTGTGGTTCTGAATCAAGACTCTCCACACTTGTGTTCCCGTGCTCTAACCTCTCTGCCTTGATTTCCTCTTCTGTAAAATGGAACTAATAATAGTACCTATACTAGGAAGTTTTTCTGGGCATTAAATGAGATAATGTAAGTAAAGTAATGGCACAGCCATGCTCAGCAGAAGGCTCTCAATAAGTACTAGTTGTCATTATTATCACAGTGAAGACAGTAGTATTTAGTGTGACTAGCATGGGTCATGCTAGAAGAAGTTAAGGTTTTAGGATCCCCCCAAAGAAACATTGAAAGAGTCAGAAGAATAGCATTTGCTGATAGGTAGCTCTGAAATGGAAAAATATTAAAAGTTTGGTTATTTTATTTAGAGTTGTTCTTACAGCTTTATTGGGGCGTAATTGGCATGCAATAAACTACATGTTTAAAGTATACAGTTTGATGAGTTTTGACATATGCATACACCCGTAGAGCCATTACCACAATCAAGATAATGAACATATCCACCACCCCGAAAAGTTCTCTCCTACCCTTTTATAATTGCTTCCTCCCACTCCTCCCCACCCCACCCCCTAACATCCTTAGGCAACCACTGATCTACCTTCTGTCACTATAGATTTATATTTTCTAGAATTTATATAAATGGAATCACAGAGTATACTTTTTTCAAATTTTATTTTGGTCTGTCATCTTTGACTCCCTGTGATTATTTTGAAATTAATCTACATTGTTGTTTGTGTCAATAGCTCATTCCTTTTCATTGCTGAATAATATTCCATTATACAGCATGATTTGTTTATCCATTCCTCTGCTCGTGGACATTTGGGTTGTTTCCACAGTTTGGAGCTATTACAAATAAAGCAACAGTGAACATCCATGGACAAGTCTCTGTATGGACCTTGACTTTCATTTCTCTTGAGTAAATACCTAGGATGAAAATGGCCAGATCATATGATAAATGTAGGCTTAACATTTTAAGAAACTGCTGAATTATATTTTCCAAGATGGTTGCACTATTTACAAACTTAATAGTCAAAGGCTTATCTTTTGAATTATTTTTATAAAGGTATGAAACAGCTTTGGTTCTTGTCTCTATCTGGATCTAAGATTGCTAGCTAGGTCCATAGGCCCTAACTGCTGACCTCCCTTGGAAACAACCTAATTGTTTTGTTGCTTCGGCAGAATAAACTTTTTAAAATGCAAACCCATAAAATTAAACGAATCAAATGATAAAAAGCAAGCATCATAATGGCTATTGGGTAAGGCATTTATTTGTTTAACTTCAAACTGTCTCTTTCAAGTTTCAGTAGTGGAGGCCTGGCAAGAACAGTCCAGTATATGCTGCACAAATCAACCTTGTCCTATGGCCTTCCAGCCCATCCCCCCAGGTCCCTGCCACCCTCTCATGATATAGTGCCTAGTTGAGGACCCCATTCCATATTCATATTCTTGATGTTACTGGCAGCCTTCACCTCTGAGGGTGCCATATCCCTATGCCCAAAATCCTATTCACGTAACTGGGATGGGGAAGAATTGTCAAATAAGTCTCAGAACAAATTTAAACTACAAGCACACCGTGTTGTTCAAAATAATTGGTCACCTCAGTTCCAAAAGGTTAGAAATCTCTGTTCTAAGACTCTTGTTTCAAGATGAAAGGCCCCAAATCCAGTGATGTCAGCTGGATGTTCTAATAATGGGACCATCAATATTCCTGCATATTTGGCTTCCAGCTGTTAGTGTAAATCACACTCCTTTCCTTCTACATCCCCCTCCCACACCCAAATCCCAGCTCTCTCTCTCTCTTTCTGTCTCATGGTCATGGGAACTCTGGTTTCCTAACTAAAGGAGGAAAGAGGAGATTTTGGCATGGAGAAGGATCAGGAAAGTTGAAGAGGAAAATGGAAGGTAAAAGCTTATGAATTCGGTTTACGCATCTTTGGTTAGAGGAATGAAAGGCCAGAAGCTATTCAAGAGGGATTTGGTACAATTTGGAGTATGTCAGCCTTCTTCAGGTCCAGGGCACAAACGTGTTGACTCACTGTGAGGCATGAAAACAATACCTGGGGTACCAGAGGATGGGACACCTGGGAAGCGTTCAGAGGCTGCTCCGTGGGCATGGCCATCGGCCTACATAGCAAGAAAGGGACTTTATCAAGTAACTTTGCAGGCAGTGGATATAGGTTGTGACAACAATAACAGTGATTAAAAAGCATAGCTAACGCTTACTGAGCTCTGCTGTGTCTTAGGTATCGTGCTAGATGTCTCACAAAAATTATTTCATTGTACCTGCAAGATAAATGCATGGTCCTGAGTTTCACAGATGAGGAAATAAAAGCATAAGAAGGTTAAGTAACTAGTGAGGCCACACAGCTGGCATGTCTTGGAGCCAGAATTAGGCACAGTCAGTCTGCTTCTAGAACCCCTGCTCCCAGGGAAGGGGGTTAGAGTGGGAGGGGATTAGGTGCATGTGGCACTGAAGCTGGCAGGCTGTTGTGTGCTGTGTGAGAACATGTGCGGGCCCCTTTGTAAATTCTCAGGAATAAGTAGGGGGTTCTCTTAAGAAAGAGGAGACTCCTCACTATAGTTACTGAGTCCAGGCTCATACTGCTTGCCGCACAACAGGCCAATAAATTGAGAGACGATGTATTGGGACAAGGGATAGCGACTTTACTTGAAAAGCTAGCAGACCAAGAAGGTGGTGGACTACTGTCCCAAAGAACCACCTTACCTGAGTTAGAATTCAGGCTTCTTTTATACTAAAGGGGGAGGAGGGGTGTGGCTGGTTTTTGCAAACCTCTTGGTGCCGGAATCCTTTGTTCTTGCAGCTGTCCAGTAGGTCTGGTCACAATGTTCCTATAAAACTCCACCAAGACAATTGCCATTTCCTGTTCTGCAACTTTTTATTATACCTTTAAGGTCAAGCCTGGGAGGTAGAGCCTTGAGAATGGGCTATCATGTCTATTTCAGGCTCTAGGCAACATTCTTTTACAAAAGGTGCAGAGCCAGCATGCCTAAGCACAGGCAACAGAGCACAAAGGTTAGAGCTAAAAGAATATATGGAGTCAGGTTTGTTCTTCTCTGTTACACTATCACGCAGATGTGGGCTGTCCAGCACAGCTGCCTGGGTACCAGAAAAACCCGGCAAGTGTCAATTCCTGCAGAAAATCTTAACCATAGAACTGTGTCTATTAAGGGTTGCACTTTATGAAACCATGTTACAATTTTAAAGAGGTTGTTTGTAGTGGAAGTTTCAATCTGGGCAATTATGAATGTTCCAGAAAACAGACATGCAAGTGTGATCATCTCAGGTCAACTAGCAGCAAGAAGGAGCACAGGCTGAAGCAGTTCCTGGAAAGGATGTTCAAGCACAGCTAACGGAGGAATGCAGCCACCTGAGCACGTCTGAACTGAAGCCAGGGTAGGAGTCACCAAAAGCTCCTCTCCTGACAGGGATCTCTTTAACCACAGAAGTCACCAGCTCCCAGAGAAATCTGAAGGTTTGGGTGGCTACAGGCAAAGAAGTCTGCCTGTGACCTGGGAGTTTTTCCAGCTTCAAGTCCTGACTTCAGGCTCAGGAGGAAGGAAGCAATTCAGCTCTGCCAAGACCCAGGAACAGAGCTCTGCTTCTATACCCCTGTGCCTGTCGGCTGGAAAGCTCCCCTTTGGAAGCACAATCAAGCACCTCCTCCGAAAGGCCTTCCCAACACTCTCCTTGGTGCCCACTATCTCCCAGCCCATGGCTTTCTGAAGGGCCTGTCACAATGGAGCATATTCATTTGTTTTCAACTCTGTCTCTCCACACTAAGGTGGAAAGTTCTTTAGAGGCTGCAATCCTGTATTATTCACCTCTAGCTCAGCACAGGACACAATATATTTTTAGAATGAAGGAATGGCAATGAGGAGTTGGTACAAACTGCAACAAAGAAAGCCAAACTTGCTAGAAATCCTAAACTCTTTTCTGATTTTTCTATATCTTCCCCTGGGCCAGTATTGCTCCTCCCTCACTAGGAAAACTGGTAATACTATGTGATAGAGGGACACTGTCCTTAGAACATCTCAGCAAGCCCCAGGCCTCAAAGGCACCCAACTGACAGCTCCCATGACGGATGAGATTGCTTGAAAAAGAGAGGCCAGCCAGAGCTGGCAATGCTGGGGCTGATGCAAAGAGAGCAGGGCAAATGGGAAATTTAGGGATGTCCAAACAGACTTAAAATTTGAGATATAAAGATAAGACTCTCCTAAAAATAAAAGTCGGTTCCACAGCTTTGTCACCACCGTTACCGTTTTTTGATGTGTAGACATACCTTCAAGAACAACTTTCTCCATCTCCTTCTTCCAAACAGGGTGAAGGGAGGGCAAGAGAAGAATTGTTTCAGAACATATTTATCCTGGCATCTTTTGATTTATTCTCTCTGCCTTACCAGTGTCTCCTTTCATAGCACTAAGAGCCGTGTCTTCCGAACCATTCAATTTCTAGGTCCATTATTACATGGACTCCTGTGCAGCTTCCAGCTTTTAAGAATAATTAATAAAATGTAAAATACAATAAAAAAACTGATGTTTATTATATCTAAGTTTTTTTTAAAAAAGAGAGTATAGGCCTTCACATGGCTTAATTTTACCTAAAAAAATATTTTGTGTGGGAGTGGGGGTAATTTACCATATTGATTCCTCTGAGACATTCCTTGAGCTATAAATTGACATTAATTATTCATAGCCCAGAGAGGTCCTATATTAGGAGAAAATATTTCCATTAAGACTTAATTCACTAGCTCAACACTTTAAAAAGTTGATGCCTGGGTTACTCAGAGGTAGAAACATAGTCTAACCATGGCAGCCTGGGGATGAGTCTGAACTGCCTGCCATAACGCAGACTGCAATTGACTAGGGAGAGAGAAACAAACCAACAAAAATTTCCCTCTTGCCTACACTATTTACAGAATCATTATCATCACCATCCAGATAAAAAGACTCTTGGCTGAGCCCCCAAGATCATCTTCCTCAATAAGAAAGGACTTTGTTCCTTCTCCTCAGACATCTTTTGTGCCCACCCTTCTTGTTTTTATTACTTCCCTACTAGGACAAATATGCTCACAAAAATATTCCCCAATCTGGCTCCTCCATGGGGAATTGACCACAGGTCACAGACCATGGAATGACATACTACATTATCATCCAATCAAACAAAAAAATAATAAACAGGAGGAACTAGCTACGAGGTCTTGAAAGCATAGACCTCATAGCCAGTTCTGCCTTTGAAGTTTCACTTTTTTATTCAATACTGATGTGTTGTTGTTCTTAGCCTGTGACCTGTGTGCCGTCCCCTGCAGATGGTAGAGATCTGAGGACCATTGTTGTGGAGTATGTTCATTAGATATGAAAAAAGAGACTGTGAATGAATGAAACAAAATGTCAACTCCCTTCAGATTCTTTAAGAATAAAAGCAAACAAGCCAGATACTGAATACTGCTAGGTTTTATGTGTGTCAGGGAGCTAAACTAATATCGTCTATTAAATCCATTCTATCAAGGGGGGAAAAAAAACAGGAAACGATCTCCAAATTAAGGTGTTTTTTTAAAAATAATGTTTGCCAAATCTAGGTGATTTTGTTGCATCCTTTTTCAATAAAATACCATTTGTACCATGTGTAGAGTATATACCAAAGCCTCCTCATGTGACTTTGAAAGGGATGAAATTCTTCAACAGATGGAGGAAGAATGGATGCCATAGACAGAGATAATCCATATGCTAGAGAATGTTGTGAAATAGCTCACTTCATGGAATGGAAAGGTCAGTTGTTAGGATGAAAATTCAAATTCAGCATGCCCGTCTCCGAGTGCGTGCCTTCCTTCATTTATTCTGTCAAATATTTATAGAGTGCCTGTTACCTGCCGACACTGAAAATGGCCCTGCAGATACAGCAGTGAGGAAGAACAGATCCCTACCCTCAAGAAGATGACAGTCCAGTCTGGGTACAACTGCCTACCACACCCTTATCACTCACTATCAACTGTGTCACAGGTCAACAAGAAGTCATGTTTATCAAGGATGCATAAGAAAGCCTGACCCTTAATTTTAAGGCTTACTACTATTCTTTCATCAGTTCCTTTCTTAATCCTCCTCTGGACTGGAAGGTCACATCTGCCTCTGTCTGGTGTCCACTGCCCACCTCCCACTCCCATCTGTTCATTTTCCCATGGTGCACCTTGCTTCTCCCCGTCTCCACCGAAAGGAAGAGGTCTGGCTTTTTTGTTCATGCATTTTGGTGAAAAAGAATTGGGAGAATGTGTAGAAAGTGACCAGGGGCAGAGGGTGGTCAGGGAAAAGGTGAAGGCGACTTGAACAAAGATAAGTGCCTCACCGCAGAGTTAAAGGATGACCTGGGGGACATATTTGAGAGTGAGGTCATGAGAGAGAGATGCCCTGGGACACAGGCAGGATGGGACACGTGTGGATGAGAAAATGGAAGGGAGGTTTTAAAAAACCACTCTGGGTTATGACTTAGATTCCTCATGATGTTATTCAAGAGATGCAGATAATATCTGCAGTCACCTAATGCCTTTTTTCTTTTTGCCATGCCACGTGAGGGCCAAAGATTTTCAAGTTAACAGTTCTCATTCTCATTTTCCAATTGAAATACCTGAGGCACAGGGAAATGGAGGGATTCAAGGGATTGCATAGCTATTCAGGCAGCAGTTTCAGACTGCAACCTGGATCTCTAAACTCAGGGCTTTGGACCTTTTCTACTCAGAGCAGACTCTGAAGCCAAACTCCTCTCATGGGAATCACAGCCTTGCTACTTACTAACTGTGCCTGGATTTCCCTAATGATAGTGTAACAGAGAAGAACAAACCTGACTCCATACTATTCCTTTATCTCTAACCTTTGTGCTCTGCTGCCTGTACTTAGTCACTGCTGGCTCTGCACCTTTTGTAAAAGAATGTTGCCTAGAGCCTGAAATATACAGGATAGCCCATTCTCAAGGCTCTGACCTTTAAAGGTATAACACTTTTCCATTCACGTAGAGATAAAAAGTTGCAGAACAGAGAATAACATTTGTTTTATTAGAGGTTTATAGGAACATCAGGACCTGACCTAGTAGAAGGCTGCAAGAACAAAGAATTCAGGCAACAAGAAGTCTGTAACAACCAAGCATACCCCCTCTCCTTTTAGTATAAAAGAAGCCTGAATTCTAACTTGGGTAAGAGGGTTTTGGGGGACACTAGTCCATCATCTTCTCTGTCTGCTGGCTTCTGAATAAAGCTGCTATTCCTTGTCCCAACAACTCATCTCTGGATTTATGGGCTTGTCCTGCAGTGAGCAGTACAAGCTTGGACCTGGTAACAATAGTTCCCACCTCAGAGGGTGGTTGTGAAGATAAATTGATTAATATATGAGAAAATTTTGCAATAGTCATAGTAAGCACTGGAGAAATGTAGATAATAACAGCAGTACTAGCATTAATAACAATAATAGTAATAGTAATGGGGGTAGAAATAGTGATGGTAGCAATATTAGTAGAAGTCATTTGCCACAGGTCTTGTATTTTGCTGAAAAAAGTTTACAAACTGGCTTCTGGTTCCTTATACATGGGAATATTACACGCCACTTAGGCTTACTAGAGATACATTATGATTTTTAAAAATAGTTCATTTCCCTTCCAAAATTACAGGTACAGGTAAACTCCTTAGCCACTGTATCAGAATACAGTCTCAAATGAACAAAGAAAACGGTCTTTTTAAAATTCCATGTTGAAAACGGACCATACTCTCACAACAGTAAATAAAACGAAGAGAAAGCTGTTACGCATCCATTTCTTCCCATATGTGTCCCGCAGCTTTAAAGGTTTAAATGATCTCCTTCTTGCCATGGGTGCCACTCACAGGCCCTTGGGGAGTAGGGGGCAGTCTACTCAGTGCTGGCCCATTACATATATACCACCTCTTGTAATCCTCACAATTTCATAGCCTAGGCGTTGCTTATCTCCACTGTAAAGTTGAGGAAATTGGGGCTCAGAAAAGCTTAGTGCCTCCTCTAAGGTCAAAAGCCATATCTGGGTTCTTCTAAGGTCACAAAACTCAAAAGTGGCAGGGGGTTCAAACCCTGACTCTCCCGTCAGGCCTCTCTGCAATACACTGCAGTTTCCAGGGCTGCAAGTGTCACCCATACACATCCCAAGGAGCTGAAGGATCTCTGCTTTAACCTATTTCTATTCTTGTTCCAAGACACCTGATGTTTGTCAAAGCTGTTTTTCAGTTACACCTCAAAGGAGACGCGATAGTCAATCTCCCTGAATCGGTTCCAGCCTAACTGCAAAGGCAGCGCCTGTGTAGAGGAAACCGGGAAGTGTCTGAAGGTTGCCTCTGCCTCATTACCATGCTAACATCTCCACCCAAAGGGGGACCGTTTACCTTGTGTGCTAGGGAGCCTGAGGAACTGCGCATGTCCCAGCTGTTCTTGGAAATCTTCACCCTTTGCCCCAGTTTCTGATCATGCACCTGCCTCTTACCCCTTAAAAGTCCCCCACTTTTCTCCCTTGGGAGAGAAGGGGTCTTTAGAGCACAAGCTCTCCCTTTTCCATTCCTTGATCAATGAATAAAGTTTCTGCTCTGCTTTGCCAAACCTGGTCTCATTCAACTGGCATGAGTGGCACTGGGCAAGGGAAGGACCCAGCTGGGGTCCACCTGATCCACGAGGGTCAGTAACACGATCACGAGGCAGGGCTGGACTTCTACTAAAGTACAAAGATACTAGTAGCTTTTAAGCCCTACCTATGGAGCTACCCCCAAGTGCTGGTCTCTTTGCTAGCCTTCATCAAGTTGATTTTCACTCCCAACTTCAGCCCTAAAACATCCCTCCCAGGTTAACATTTTCCTGCAGCCAACCTATTCTTCTACAGCTCTTGCAAGTTATTTGATGAACTAATTTGAGTTTTACACCCTCCTCACTCTCCCATCTGGGTAGCATATGTTCATCTGGCTACTGAACATTTATTGAGCAATATCATGTGAAAAGATCCTTGCTAGGTATCGACAGTGTAGAGGAAGAATGGATGAAGCAAGTTCTCTATCCTACAGGAACGTATCATCTGGGAAGGAAGCAAAGAGGAGCAGAAATGATCACAGCAGAAAGAACAAAGTGCCGTATACCTCGGGAGCATGACACATATAAAAGCATGTCCACAGTGACTTTTCTGGCGAGAAAGCTTCCCTAACATTTTAGGGCTCAGATTCAGGGCCACCACAGATCACGTCGAAAGCAGGTCAATAAAACGTCAGTAAAAATCTGCAATTATGGAAAAAAGGTAGGACACATACAGAAAATCTACTGAATATGTGCAAGGCACAGTGCTATGGGAGCTGTGCTCTTCCCAGAGATAGAGCTTTTACAGGGAATAAAAAGGAAAAAAAAAAAGGTTTTGATATTGATCTAGCAACACTGCCATCCAGGAACAGCAGTTTATTTTTGTTCCAAAAATCTATAATGCAATCAATCCCTGATTAAGAATTGTTTATTATTCTTTAGAGATGATATAGCGTTTCTACGTCCAAACAAACCAACTAATTTCCACTCATTTAATTTTAAAAAGAGAATGTCGACTCTACGTGTTTAAAGAACAAAGGATGCACAGAGATTAAGCGGAGATGGTGTCTGAACGGGTGTTAGGCTCTTTTGTTATGAAACCATATCGCTCCAGTGCCTCAATCCCATCTTTCTCTTTCAACCCGGCACACTTGAAAAAGTCTGCCCAAATGTGAATCTGGTTTCATGATCATGAAGTATTTTTTTGAGGGCAATTAGGGGAAACTGATGAAGGACATTAGATACAATGATGCCTGTGTAATCACTGATTTATAGATTTCCTCCTCTACCTGCTAATTCATTCCTGCTGATAGTCAGGGTTTTCGAGTTCTTCACTGTTTTTCAGATCCCAATTACTCAACGTAAACAAATGAAGAGGAATTATGGGTATTCAATGTGATTCATTTGAACAAAAGGTAGGCAACATTAGTATCGATGTAGTCCAGGACTTGCAAGCAAAGCACAACTAAATTTAGCAGCCAGTGATATTGATTTGATTAAAAATGGTTTAAGACTTGTAAATGTCACTGGAACTTAGCAAAATGAATATTATTAAATCCTTCTGGTGATGGGGAAAACTAACAAAGGGATTTGCAGTGGTTTCTGTAATTAATTGCTCTGTCATGATTTATATTAACTTACAGTACAACTCCATTAGCTCAGACCTGTCATCTCTGCTCAAGGAACCACCGAGTAATCACTAGCACATTAAAGAATAAATTAGTTTCTGGCTTGGAGCCTAGTTGTAGAATGTTTCATTTGTGTCTGCTGCAGACATATGTACCTAATAAAGTTGGGATGAATGAGTTAAAGTACATATATATCAATGTCAGCGGGTTATATTTTAGAGACAATATGCTCAGCATTGTTCATTAGGGCTAACGAAGCATGGTCTTTCAGCTGCATCACCTTGTGTTGAGCAAATGCCTTCAGGTAAGCTGAGATGCAAAAAATTCCTTGAAAATAGGTGCGTCTCCAGAGAGATACCCTCTTAGCAGTCTGTGGCCTGTGGTTGTAATAATAGCTTCATGTGGTTTTTGTTAACACTTCATTACCCTAAAGTTGGATAAATGATCCTCCAGCTTCTGCCCTACATGCAAACACAGAGCCAAAGCCTTAGCTACTACTACTTACCATAGATTATGGGGATTTGTAAGGTTCTATCAAATCATCTTTGACTTTGATAGTTGGATGATACCTTAAGCAGTGCTTGAAAGAACACTTTTACATTTCAAAGAAAGCTCCAATTGCCTTGAGGGTTTGTAAGCTAAAACTTGAACCACTTCCTTTTCATTTCAGGCTCAGGAAAGCTAAATTGGCATTCTCCTGGCCGGAAGGATAACTGACACAGTAGAACCTGTGGGGCAATGTCCTATGGTGGCTGTGCACAGGAAAGCTTGTGGCCCCAAGAGTTCACCAAAATCTGCAAGGCTCCAAGGGCAAAGTCATTTCAGCTCAAAATCTTTGGGCACTACCCAGACGTTCATAATTCGTCCTGGATCATTTCTGCAATTTGAATCATCAGATGTCAGTGACTCCTTCACAGATGCTATGCCTGCAGTGCAAGGAGCTTGCTACACAGGGGCTTCTCCTGCCTGGCTGAATAGAGTGACAAATGTCCAAAATGCAGAAAGACTGCAGCCTCAGCCAGCTGGAAAATGCATACATTATTGAGGATAAAATATGAAGAGTGTGAGTCGATTTGTGAAATATGGGAAAGCTTATTTTTGCTCTTTTAATGTGCTAAATGATTAGATTTCATATCTGCAGTGAGTGGGACTGATAGCTTTTCACTTAATTGGAGGAAAACCTGGAAGCACCCCTCCCCCAACAAAAAATTATTCTGTGTTCTACATATTATTGTATATCCCCGACTTCGTTGTAAATAATGAACGAAGCAAAAGAAATATTTTCTCCTGAAATAAGACAAATGTTTTTTTTTAAAGTGGTGTCACTTTGCTGTACACCTGAAACTAACACAACATTGTTAACCAACTGTACTCCAATACAAAATAAAAATTAAATAAATAAATACATAAACACATAAATAAATAAAAAATTTTAAAGTAGTGTCAGGGGAGGAAGAAAAGTAAAGACTTGACGTTAGAAGTGGGAGGGAGAATGATGGGAGGACGGTAACTTAAGTAACGGTTCAAGGGGGTATATAAGTTTTCTGTAAGATAGGAATTATTTCTAAATATTTCTAAATATTGGTTTCAGCTCACTTACAGATAAAGAAACACTCATGAAGCTGTGACGTTTTCCAGTTATTCATGTGATGCCCTTACTAAAATTACCCCCTGTACTCAGACAGGATTTTTAAATAAAGTCTGGGAAATAACTTCTCAGCGAAGCAGCCTCGTGTTTATTTTTATGGATTTTTATGATGATTTACCTTTGATTCTAATATGTCAACAATTAGATACAAAAATATAGCTCCAACTAGACTTTAAGAATAGAACAGCCAGTATTTAACATTTGTTCAGTACCTAGTGAAACATTTCATCAAAGTAAGAATAAAGTGCAAACGTCGGGGGAGGCAAAAAAGGAAACAAATCAGTCAGTTGATAAGTCAAATGGATTCATTTGGCTGATTATTTTTTATGAAATCATCCCCTTATTTTCAAGTCTTTCTTATTTTTGCTCTTACAGCCAAGCGAATGCGTTCAGAGAGAATTCACAGGCTCGACTCGTGTGTGGATGGAATTAAGAGGCGCTACATATAACACAAAGAGAATCCTTTCCTTAGGCGGTGCTTTGTGATTCCTGCCCTTTTGTTTATGCTTCCCCAAAGGATTTGGAAATATCAAATACAGGTTCCAAATCTGTTAGAACAGTAGATTCCCTATGGACAAGAAAGAAGCACATGCAGATCAAACATTCAGATTTTCTAATCTCTCCTGGATGGGTAACACAGAAGCAACTATATTATCCAAAGAGTTAACAAAAACGTGGGCGATGCAGAAAGCATTGACAATCCCCTTTTTCATATTCTTTTGTTTGAGTCAACTAATCATCTAGATTGAGAAATTAAAATATCATTTTTTTCTTCTTTCTCACATCTGCTGGACAGTTTTTGTGTGCTGGACAACTTCAAACAAATTATATAGCTTTCTCCCTTTTTCTCCCCTCCACTTTGAGCTCTGGCAGAAGTTTCACATGCAGGGTTGAGCCCCAAGTCCTTCAGTAAAGCAAATGTTTCATTTTCAGCAGAGTCCACATATTCCATTCAGACTCGCTTCTTTCACTTCTAGATGTAAAGAGCAGCTGTGTCTGCCGAGTTGCTAAAGAAGATCCTATGTACAAAGTTAACAAAACACAGCTCGGACAATGGATTTGATCTCTACAGCAGGGAAGCCGTACTTTTCAAATTCAGCTCTTTCTGGCTCCAACAAATTACAGGTCCCTGAAAAGATCTGGTGACCCTTTTTAAGTGTGTTTGTTGAACAAGCTCAGAGGTGACCATATGATTTAGTATAGCATGTTAACATTTTGCCAAGCACCAGGGTCCAGGAGAGACCATCTATGGACTCCAGGCTCCCTCAGTTGGTGGCCTTTAGGGGATCCATTAACTCTGCACAAACTCTTTTTTCAACCGCTTTCCACTGATTTAGGGAACTGTTTACCCCTCCACACCCAGGGCTGGATGCTGATGCTGATATATGGGTACCTTCTCCCTTGCCCCACAAGATACTCTTTTACCTCGACAAAATGGTGTTCTTTAAATATCTGTTCATCGTTTATTTGATGGACAAGGGAAAACATACATTTATTAGCAAACTTAGATAGCCATGTATTTATATACTTGGGAGACATATTCAAGCACTTAGAAGATAAATAATAATAGGTAATTCCTATGGAACCTAGTTCAGGTTTTTCCACTGACTTCAGATGATGTGTGCTTGGGGCTCAGGGTTAGTGGTGAGGTCTATGCAATTTGTGTATGTCTCTTGCAAAAGATATGCAACAAAGTTAGGTCAAAGTTAGAAAAAGGTACTTATTAACTCTCACTTGAGTATGTAGCGGAAACAGTACTGTTACCAAATGCAAGTTCCTGTGCCTGACACATGGTGAAGCCAAACAAACCTAAACATTGGAATTTGGAGTAGAGAAAGGTTCACTCAAGAGCTATGCATGGAGACGGGTGGCTCATGCCCCCCAAACCCCAAACTTCCCAAAGGGCTTTAGCAAAGCATCTTTAAAGGCAAGGTGAGGGAGAGCTGTGGTTAGGTTTTGCAGACTTTTTGGTATAGGAATCCTTTGTTCTTGCAGCTGTCCACATAGGTCAGGTCACAATGTTCCTGTAAACTTCCAATAAAACAAATGTTATTCTCTGTTCTGCAACTTTTAATCTCTATATGAATGGACTTTTAAAGGTCAGAGCCCTGAGGATAGGCTATCCTGTATATTTCAGGCTCTAGGCAACATTCTTTTACAAAAGGTGTAGAGCCAGCATGACTAAGCACAGGCAACAGAGCACAAAGTTTAAAGTAAAAAAAAAAAAAGGACCTAATATGGAGTCAGATTTGTTCTTCCCTATTATGGTGCTAATTTATATATATTTTTCCAATTAGGTTATGTACATGGGAACCCAAGTAGAAGGTTATGTACGTGGGAACCCAAGTAGAAGGATGTTCTGTGTCTGATTTAGTGCACTGATTTTACTGACTCTTAAATATTGGCACCCTGGCCAGCTGATTGGGTAACCCAATCCTTAAACTGGCTCTGCCTTTCTGTGTTCAATTTTAACAAAAGTTGTTCGTCTTCTTGTGAGTTGGACCTTCCCCTACTAGCAAAGGAGGCACATTCCTCCCTCTTGAAGAAATAATTCCTACTGCTTATTTATTTCCATATCTCACTACTAATTGATATACGTTTTAAAATCTTTTTGTGAACCCACAAAAGATTGAATTCTGCCTTCTCTATTCTCCCTCTGTAGTCAGCTCAGGCTATGGAACTTTACCTAAGAACCCCCTGGGCATGAAATAAAGCATTCATTAAAGTGATAATTCAATGAAGACTAAATTTGAATATTGTGACAAGCAAAAGTCCCACTTCTACCTTCAACATCTCCATATTTGCTCACATTCCTACATTTTCTACAAATTCATGTTTGCGTGTATAAGTGCTGGCTAAGATGAGTGCCCTAAAAGAGGTACCTAGTTGGCATCAAAATTGCCTCAGGTGGTACAATGTCAGGGAAAACGTTTGCTGTCTTTTAGGGTTAAAAAAAAACAAAAAAAACCCTATTCTCGAAGCTTCTTTATGCCCTGCACAATGGAAAATTAATGCCCTCTGTCTGGAGTTAATAGTAATTTGATGGCATTTAAACTCAGAAAATGTCAAACCAAACAGAATCTCTTTCAAAATACAGATTCATGAAGACGGCTAATAAATTTACTTATACAATGACAGAATAAAAGTCAGAAGAGACTTTAAAGTGCCTAACTAATTAGTAATACAGAGAGCTTGACATGAATCAAAAAGTGAAAAAGCAGAATGTTCTTATTTAATAAGTCTATTAGGGCTCTCTCTCTCACTGTCTCTTTGCTCCATGAAGAACTTATATAGAGAAAATATAAAAGATCTGCTATTTGGATTCATTTAAACAAGGCGTTTTAAAAAGTCATGAGCTTACGCAAGACGGAAGAGATACGGGGATGCGTGTATATGTATAACTAATTCACTTTGCTATAAAGCAGAAACTAACACACCATTGTAAAGCAATTATACTCCAATAAAAATGTTAAAAAAAAAGTCAATTATACTCCAATAAAAATGTTAAAAAAAAAAAGTCATGAGCTTAAAATCTGCATAGGTCAATCAACTTCATCAGCTACAATATCTTAGAAGCAGCCCTGGCCCAGCTGACTCAAAATGTGGACTGTTCATCAGATGAGAATGCCAGCAGAAGAGTGTGGGTGAATCAACACAACAATATTTATCCCCACATTTTACTTTAAATAGTTTTACGTTTTTCAGTTTTTCTATGGGCTCATTACTATGAAGGAGAAAAATACCTTTAAAGCACACATAATCTAACAATGATGAGACCTTTGTTAAATACAAAGGAAACAAACATATACAAGGATTTGGTATAACTTGGTATGGACCTTAGAGTATATCCCACCTAAAACTGTAGCTACATGACTCTGGTCAAGGCAAAGTTTCCCAAAGCTAAAAGAGAAAACATAACATCTCCTAGACACACTCAATAACATGTCATTATAGATGTAGATTTAAGTCTTCTTGTTTAAAATACCATATGCTAACACATATATATGGAATATAAAAAAAAATGGTTCTGAAGAACCTAGGGGCAGGACAGGAATAAAGATGCAAATGTAGAGAATGGACTTGAGGACACGGGGAGGGGGAAGGGTAAGCTGGGACAAAGTGAGAGAGTGACATGGACATATATACATTACCAAATGTAAAACAGATAGCTAGTGGGAAGCAGCCGCATAGCACCGGGAGATCAGCTCGGTGCTTTGTGACCACCTAGAGGGGTGGGATACAGAGGTGGGAGGGAGATGCGGGAGGGAGGAGATATGGGGATATGTGTATATGTATAGCTGATTCACTTTGTTTTAAAGAAGAAGCTAACACACCATTGTGAAGCAATTACACTCCAATAAAGATGTTAAAAAAATCTTTCTGTTTAAAAAGGGAACACTAATTGTAGATTCTCTCAATACAAAGCATCATGCCTGTCTTCCTTATTCCTCCATTTAGGTAGTTCTCCATATAAACAGGCACTGTTGTGATTCTTGCCTATGATTTCATTCTGTCCACTAGTGCTTAGGAGATTAATTTTGTCATATACAACTTCAAAGACTTAAAACATCAATTACAGGATATCACAGCAGGTACATAACCCCCTGATAATGACGCATCACCTTGAGTGAGTCATTTACTGCTTGGGATAAGAGCCTACCTGGGTCATTTTTGAACTCTTGATCAAAAAAACAAACAACAAACAAACAAAAACCCTCCCTTATAATTTTCCTAAAATGATTAAGTCCTCACAATTACAACGACTAATTTACTCAACAAAAGTTTTCTTAGGCAGCTAATATGTTCCAGAGACTAGAGATTCAGTAATAAATGCCATGGTTCTTCCCTGTCTTCAAGGACTATACAATCTACTGATGGACATAGACACAAAAACTGCTCTTCATTATACAAGGCAGCATAAACATGGTTTAAAACAGAAGATGCCAAATGCTGAATTATAAAAGGAAGTTCAAGAAAGGTTTCACAGAAGAGGCGAATTGTGAGCTGGGCCTTCGATAATGAGTAGAACTTTAAAAGGCCTAGAAAGGAACTTTCACGGTGAGCACAGTGACTTCCACAAAGACTTAGAACATCAGTGACAGCAAGTCATCTGGAAGGATGAGAACATAGCCCGAATAAACAGGTGCCACAGCAGATGAGGCAGGTCATTAGAGTAATAAGGGAAGGTGCTGGTTGTCATGCTAAGGAGTTAGGAATTTTCTAAAGGGTGGAGGTAATGCAAGATTTTGTAGAAGAGTCACATAAATCAATATTTTCGAAAGAAAACTCTTCAGCGTAGAGTTGGATTGGAGAAGCAAGAGCTTGGAAGGCTAAAGAATCTTAAGAGTGAAGGGCTAGAAAAAGATTAGCAGTGAGGTTAAACAGTATGGTATGCACTGGTGGAATTAAGAAATCTTAGCATTCAGTTGGCGGTGGACAGGAGAAAGAGAAGATTGGAGTGACACAGAGATTGCAGCCTGGATGTGCTATTACCCAGGGAAACTGAAAAGAAAGAGCAGGTTTGGGCAAAGGGAAAATACCTAGATTGGTTTTGGACATTGAGGAAGAGAAGATAGAAGAAAAAGAAAGAGGAAGAAGATTAAAGAGAAAAGGAGAGGATAACAGAAAGAGAAGAAAGATAGCAAAAAGAAGAGAAGTTAGGCAGAAAAGGAGACTTTTCCTCTAAAACAGAGTCAGTTTTAGTCAAAGTTAAAAGTGGTAGATTCAAAAAGCCTAATTTTTTTGATGTCATATGGAGAGGCAAACCAGTTGATTGTCAATTGTATTGTGATTTATCACCACCTTTCTTGCAACCGTATTCCTCCATCACTAAGCTACCTGAATTTCAGATTGCTCATTCAAAATATAATGTAATGGGTCAACTACAAACACATTCATTCATTTATTTATTCAAAAAATATTTATTGAGTGGCTACTACATGCCAGACACTGTGGTAAGTGCTGGCCACACAATAGTGAATATAACAAAAATCCCTGCCCTCACGGATTCTAACATTCTATCAAATGAGACTTTGCGTCCTTTGAAGAAAAAGCGAGTCAAAGGGCAATATAGTTGTAAAATTAAGAATTTATTCCTCGTTTTCACTTGAAAGGAAGTTAGACACTCTCATTAATATATTTACAATGCAAGTTCAAGGGCATGAGATTTACGGCTGCCGAAACTTCAACTTGGTTAAGGAATGTTGTCCTTTGTCAGTCCTGGCTCTGTCCCCTCTCCTGTGTGATCTCTCTACTCATCCATGAAACTGAGATAGTTTAAATTAAAATCATCCGTTCATAACGGGTTACTCATTAGGATAACTTGAGAGAGTTTGAAACACAAGCATGGGTCCCCACTCCGGGCAAACTGAAGCAGCGTCTCTGAGGGTAGTGTGTTTTATTTTTAAAGCGCCTCCAGTGATTCTAAAGGGCATCACCAGGATTGAGAACCACCAATTGTACTATAAATTCTTAGTTTCACAGAGGAGGAAACTGAGACCCATACCCTTGCCTACTGTATCATATAATCTCATAGTTCTACATGACCAGTCTTTGGGCTCTTAGGTTTGGATACACTCATTTCTTGAAGGTACACTTCATTTCACATTAGTAAACTCTTCTTTCCAACAAGGTAAACTGTGCAATACCAACTGAAGTGGAGAACTGGCACCTCTCCAGGAACTTGCTCTGATGGTATAACCAACCTGGATCAATCAGAATAAAAGTACAGCACCTACCTACCAACAATATTTTCTTTTGCTAACCCCTTAAAAAGGAAAAAATACCGATTTTTCAGTCCTTAAACATCTAAGGAATGTATTTACATAAATATTTGTTCTGCAGGAGGACAACCTCAAAGATGTATTACTGATGACCCAGTACCAGTATATTTTTTTTTTTTTTTTTTTTTTTTTTGCGGTACCGTTGTGGAGCACAGGGTGCGGACGCGCAGGCTCAGTGGCCATGGCTTACGGGCCCAGCCGCTCCGCGGCATGTGGGATCTTCCCGGACCAGGGCACGAACCCGTGTCCCCTGCATTGGCAGGCGGACTCTCAACCACTGCGCCACCAGGGAAGCCCCAGTATATTTCTTAATTGTCTATATATGCAGTAGGCTCTTGCATTCCCTTAATAACTGATATCCTTTCACTTCAGTTCATACAGGATGGACCTTTCCAGAAAGAACTGCTCTCTTCAGGCTTTTAACTGAAACACGATTCAGAAACTTAAGGTCATATTACCTGACCTCTAAAAACTACTGTTAAGGAAAGTCTAATAGAGAATATGGTCGTGGCCTGTGAAAATATGGAATTCTGTGGAATCCAAAATAAAACTAAGTTTTCCTGATCCTAACTCCAAATTGATGATGTTATTTTGCAATTCATCTAAAACATCTTCTTTTTTTCTTCTTTCAAATTGCCTTCACCATCATAAGACCCTAAGAACTCAGCACCTCAAATGGTTTGATTAAAATTGGTTGTTAAAGTTAAGATCAGAGATTTCTCTTCACGCGTTCACTCCCTGCTTTGGTGGCTTCTTGGCTTTACAGGAGGCTCATTAATAGGACAGCTCACCCAGTTTGTCATCTATTTCATTATGCAAAATATATACTTTTCAATTACTTTTCCTGTCTGAAAATCTCTTAACTCTAACCTGATATAATGATTTCTTTGGGTTTCTTCTCAACCTCTGAATGGCAGAGCTTTCCTAAAATCTCACCTGGGGGTAGAATACTTGGAAACCCTGATGGGAATTAATTTTCATGTAATGATCTTTATGTGCCCATTAAAATAGGAGTGAAATAGCTTGCAAAGCTGACCACTGGGCAAACCTAGTGTTGACCTCAAAGGAAGAAAAAAAAACTGTTTAAAGCTTTCTGATCATTTTGTTTAATCTATTTAACATGGAACATAAGGAAGTTATCCCTAAAATAAGGCTTTGGCTTGCAACACTGATTTTATTTCAGTGAATAAAGTGGAAAAAGTTAGAATGGGATCCTCTCATCTTCACTGGTCTCGTCTAAAGTTAAATCTTTTACATCAGTAGTAATTGGTGTCACACACACACACACACACACACACACACACACACACACACTAAGAAACTGTAACAGTTATTACAATACAGGTATTTGGTGGACAACTTTGCTCTTTAGTTTTCCATGTAAAGCTCTTCTCCTGGAGAAGAATCTGGATACCTCAAGAATTGCCCAAACATAGATCTTTCTGGCTGTCTTCTAGGTAGACCTAGACCCGTATACACACCCATGACTCAACTTACCAGGCCCCCATAATATATGAAGGCATTAATCTAGTTATCTTGGCCCACTCGATTCAAAAATATTTTACTTCCCAAAGCTCTACTGCACAATATATTTTTTTAAATGTACTGATACCCACCAAATTATCTAATTTGTAGGAGGAGGCAGGAAAAGCAAGTCTAAAGACTTTCCTTTATGCTGTGATTCTTCATTCTGGAAACAAGCAAGGAGTGCTGGCCTAAATGATGCCTTTGTGAGAGCTGAGGAATGCTGAAGCTCCCTCAAGACACTTGACTATGATCTGCCTTTAAATTGCTGTTAATCAATACACAAATATACGTTATTACAAATGTAAATGGTGATCCCTCGGGTGTGAAATGCACAACTATACATAGCAGCCCTAGGAAGGAGTTCAAAGGAAATAGAAAACCCACTTCTGATTTTGCTTCTCTGAGGGTTCATCCTAATTCACTCAGGTACTAGAAAGGAATGACTTTTATTGTATGGCACTCTGTGAATGAGAAGTTGAAATGTGTGTGTGTGTGTGTATGTATGTGTGTTCATGTGTGTGTGTGTGTGTGTGTGTATGTGTGTTTCCTCAGCAAGAAGAAATCCTACTTCTGAATCCCTTGGCTGGTACTCATGGCACAAAAGAACTAGGGTACATTTAAAGTGGCTCCTTTAAAGCCTGCAGAAACCCAGAAAAATCCATCCTTATGCCCTATGTTGTCTAAAACTTGGTTGAGAGCAGAACTGTCCAAACCAAAGAGGGCTTGAAGAACATAAAGTAGATATCCTGGGGATGGAAAATTGAGATTGGATGGTTCCAGAAGTAAGCCTCTGAGAAACTCAAGGTAGGCAGGTATGGTCAAAGGATTGCAGTGGGAAATCCAGACAGGCTATGGATGTCCCAGAAGGTGCAGAAAGTATCATCTTAGGCTTCCGGAATTAGGCAGAACATAGACACAAGGTAAAGAGCTTTGACACTACACACACATAAATTCAAATCCTGTATCTACTTCTTACTCAGTGAGTGACTTAGAGAAAATTAATAAATTTTTCTGATCTCAGCTTTCCCTCTAAAAATGAAAACTAAAAATATTTATCTTTCAGGGCTACTTTAAGCAAGGAGCAAGTTTCCTAAGCCTTTCTGCTTCATTATAATAATGAAGTATAGCAGGTAATTAAACAGACCTAACATATGTGTTTGTATATTTGATATTCATAATTCAGATAGAAGGCAATATTATTTAAAATAAATGCTTGACATTAAATCAGTTTCATAATAATTCTGATGCCTATTCTCTCTTCATATAAAAAAATTCACTTGACATTAGCTGTTTTTTAAGCACACGGAGTAAACAGAGGATTTGACAAGACATAAGTGTATTCATAATAGAAATATTTCCCAGTAGTTTATTAATTATATTTAAAATTGAATCACATCCATTTAGCGCTTTTCCTGTCACAGCTGAGCAGTGTGCACTGACAAATTTACTGACATAAAGTCACTGTGATCTTACATAAAGAAACAAGGATGTCAAAAATATCCTACAATTGCAAATGATAAAATAGTCAATGTCTGGAAATGAGAATGCTATTACCAAAAGTGCCTCAGCAGTTACCAGAGGAGGCTGGCAGGGCGTAGGATGCAATGATTTCACTGTGATTGACTATGACACATAAATGCTGCAAGAACCAGCACCCAGCCAGAGACTGACCCTTCATTTTCTCAGCAAATTATTGATGGCACTTCTGTTTGACCAGAAGGAAACTTTGCTTGATTCAGTTTGTCCGTATAATCCAGAAGATCCCAGCTGGGACAAGCTTGGAGGCAGAGGGGAAAAAATGTTTTATCAAACCCATTCCACATTTTCTCTAGGAAACTGGCACAGAGATACTGCAGTCTGGTTTGCCAGATTTGTCAGTAAAATTTACTCAAATGACAGACAGACACCCTGTTACTCTGAGCTATGTTCCTAACTCTAGAGACGTTGAAATTGTTGTAATAAAATTAATAATTAATCAACAAATACTTATCAAAACCCCAGTACATTAGAGGTATTCTGCTAAGTTTCAGATGGGATTTAAAGAAAAATATTATCTTGTCCTTAGAAACTTAAAATATATATTGAGCAAACCATGGTTTAAATGTATATCCAGTGAAAGATAATCATCAGTTTAGGCTTAGCTACGTTACGTCGACAAATGACCACAAAATCCTAGTGGATTACAAAACCAAAGGTTGATTTCTTGAACTTGTTACCTGTTCATTATCACCAGCTATGATACCGCTCCACGTCTTCTTGTCCAAGCTTGATGGAATCTCCTTTCTTTGGGATGTTGCTGATCTTGTGACAGAGGAAAACTAAAATGAAGGAAACACAGAATGGATTTTAAAGCTTCTGCTTGTAAATGGCACGTGTCATTTCTGGAGTAACCGAATTGTTGTGCTTTGTCCAGTACTTGCCGTGTTTTAGCAAGTCCCACATCCCAGAGGTCCCCTGAATCCCAGGTAAACCAGGATGGTTTGCTTGCACTGTTCTGATTTTAAAACTGAGAGCCTTACATCCTGAGAACCTTTACGATCCTGATAAACTGGGACTACTAGTCACCTGGACTTGTTTCCACTTATATTTCATTGGTCAAAGCAACTCATCAGCCCATTCTGAGTTTAACAGGGTGTGGTCAATTATTCATCCCATAGAGAGGGCCACTATAAGTCAGAGTGCCAACACTGTTGCTAATGTCAATGGGATCGGAAAAAATAAGCCTTTGCCAGAAAGGGATAGCAAAACATATTGAAAAAATAATACAATTGACCATAACAACAACAACAAAAAAGGTGTATTTAAAACTCAACACAATTTTTTGTTTGGAAACCATTTGCTAAATCCCTATCATATATCAGATTCTACACAGGTCTATGAATCTCAGAGACAAAATGACACTGCTCTTGTGGAGGTCACATTCTAGGGGGGAAAAGCAGACATATGAAGCATAATTTAAGTGTTATGGGATTGACGTTAACATTAAGTAACCATGTATTCTCATTTTCCCAAGTTATGTCAGTTCAAATCCATGTGTGTTGATGTATTTTTGAGAGAGTCTTCTTTTACTCTCAAATGTGTCCCAATTTGGATGAAAAAGTATATATATTTTCCTGGGGAGAATAGAGAAGAAAGTAAATTCCTGGGGATTTACTTCCCCAAGGCAGGTGATATTTAAGCTAGGTTTCAATTGATGAGTAGCTATGGGCCAGCTGGAGAAAGCAGTAGACAATCATATCAGAGAAAACGCTTGCACACACATGTGCGCACACACACAGTAAGCATGAAACAACATAGGAAAACTACAGTGGTCAAATATCACTAGAGCTCCAAATGATTCTCCATCTCCCTACAGATAAAGTCCATAATTTTCACAACCCCAAAGATCTTCATGATCTGGGCCCGGCTACCTCTTTCTAACTTCATCTCCTACCACTGTCCCCTTGCTGGCTCTACACAAGGCACACTGGCCTGTTAAATATTCCTCAAACACACTTCCTCCTCAGTGCATTTGCCTGGTCTCTTCCCTCTGCTTGGAGCACTTTCCTTCACCTGCTTTGTATCTGCATGGCTTGTTTCCTCACTGCATTCGGGTCTCTGCTCAAATTTCTCGTTATTAGGGAAGGCTTCCTATACAAAACAGAATATCAATAGTTCTCTGTTCCTGCTTTAGTTTTATGCATAGCACTCAGCATGGTCTCATGCTCATGGTAATGTCTTGTTTATTGATTGCCACTTGCCCTTCCATGCCAGCTCTTTGAGGGCAAGGGCTTTGTTTATTCTGTTCACTGCTATTTCCTATATCCCTGGCACCTAGAAGAATTCCGGGCACATCACAGGTGTCCAATAAATACTTCCTGAGTGAATAAAGTATAGGAGTCATGAAGACAATGGAAGCTGGTGGCAAGAGATGAAGTTAGAGGGTTAAACGCGTTCCAAAAGATTGGTTTTTTGACCATGCCTCGCGGCTTGTGGGATCTTAGTTCCCTGACCAGGAATTGAACCCAGGCCCTCTGCAGTGAAATCTCTGAGCCCTAACCACTGGAACGCCAGGGAATTCCCACATTCCAAAAGACTGATGTGTGTTTGTGGGAGTGGGCAATCCGTCACAGGCATCCGTCATTACAGACCCGCAGGACAACAGAACCATTATAATTTGATTCTTAATTTTCCTAGAAAGATAAGTCTTAAAATAGAAATGAGTGAAAATGCTATATCTGTCCTAAATGTTTATCGTTCCATATTTATGAATACGACCAATAGAAAACAAAAATGATGAGATCTAATGAAACACTTCATGGCTACCAGGAAGCAACTTGCATTCCTCTTCCTTTCCTGCATTCTACAACGTTTTACAAAAGGTCATAAAGAAAGTGCTTTCCAGACCGGCTAGAGTAAAAGGAGGGTGAGTTAGTTATCTCTTGCTGTGTAATACCTCAACTCTGAGTGGCCTAAAACAACAGCCGTTCGTTGTTTCCCATCTACGGGTTCTCAGCTATGGGTTAACTGTGTGCTTCTGATAAGCATCAGGCCAGGCCTGGATGATTTTCCTGGGTTTGCTTGTGAGTCTGAGTTGACAGGTCAGCTAAGGGCTGACTGGTCTAAGCTACCTATTGTCTCACATGGTTTATCATCACGCAGGTGATCTCACACTTGTTCCCATGGAGAAGGAGTGTCCATTACAAAGATAAGGTATGCAACACCTTTTGAGATTCAGGCTTGCTCCTGGCACACAGACACAGCCACTGCATTCTGTTGCCAGAGCAAGTCACAAGGCTGGTCTAAAGGGTGAGGAAAAAGCCCTACCTTTCACAAAGGAATTGCAAAGTCACATCGCAAAATGTGCAGAAACAGGGAAGGGTGAAGAATTGGAACCATTTTTGCAATCTATCACAGTTTGCCCTCTGGCCACAGTATTATTCATATTCTTCCCATATGTTAAATACACTCACTCCCTCATATCAAGGAAACACCTGTTCACTGAATTATCTATTAGCTTACACTAAGATGACTTTTTAAGCTTACATTTCAAGAAGCATAATAACATCTGGCACAACTAATAAGTTGGTTTAGGAAGAACCCTGCATGCATATGGAGCTGACTATTCATAGCCCCTGAGATTGAGCTGTCAGTGAATAATATTTGGCAAGGAAAAAAATAGAAGGAGAGAAATCAACATGAACCATGACTGGCAGAACCATAGTCCTGTTATTTTTAATGTAAGTTTTAGAAGATGATGGATAATTTATATATATTTATAATATTTTGTGTTCCCAGCCCATCGTAGAATCAGCAGGCTTCCAGGTAACCTACTGGGAGTAGTCAAGGAACTAAACTATAAATTATCTTTGCAGATTTGTCCTTTCATGTCACTTAAAAACTTGGCAAATAATAAAATTATTTTACAATAGTAGCTTAACACAAATTCAAAGACTGGGCTTTAGTCTCAGAAGTGTAAATGTAGTTAGTTTTAAGCATGCTTAATTTTCTGCCCAAGCATTTGGCCACCCAGAGGCAGGTAATGAAAAGCAATTGAACTTGTTTCTGTAAGATTCTTTACTCCTTTCAGTTGCTGGGTTTATGGACCCATTGTTCAACAGTTTTCTCCTGGATTTCAACCCATGCTTGATTGGTTGCTAAACAAAAATGTAAAGAATGCCAAAAAGTGTAGTAGGCATTTGGACAGATTAGGTGATAAAGTACCATAATTATGCAATCAACAATTAAAAGGCCAAATTGAAAAATTTAAAGGCCAGTACCCAAATTTTTGTTTGTAGTTATCATCCCAGTATATGCTTGGAACAATGTACACCAACAAGTGTGGGAAGCCAATTTAAATCTTTCAAGCAGTGCCACCACTGTTTTTTTTTTTCCCGTGTCTAGAATGCACTTTAAGGTAGTGAACCCAATTTAATAAAATATATATCATATAGGAGAGCTGCCACGGTTACTCCAGGTTCACATGCAAATTTAGGGATGGTAAAATTGAATTCTCAGAAGTACTATTGGGAAGACAGTTTGAGAGAAGCTACTAAGCAAGGGGTAATTTGTGGGACTAGAATTCTAGCTATAGTAATTCCAAGTCCTAGCTACTCTCTTTATGAGAAGTAGGGGCAACAACCAAAACTACCATTATCACACAATACAGGATCTATGGACGACTGGTATAGTAAGGTGTCTTAATAAGTCATGCCCCCTTTATTGAGACCCTTGCATCATTCCCTCCCACACTGATTTTGAGCTTGGCCAAAGTGACTTGCTTTGCTCAATGGAACACTGGCCAAAGGACTTCAAAATGGCTTGTGCATTGGGCCTTATTCTCTCGGAATTCAGCTGCCATATGAAAAACTCTGAATTAGTCTACTAAAGACACATGGTTTTGCAAACAGGCAGTGACGCCATCTTAGACCATCCAACCCCAGCTGAGCTACCAGATGATCGCAGTCATATGAGTGATCCTAGCAAGAGTTGCAGAAGAACTATTCAGCTCAACTCAGCCGAAATTATTGATCCATAGACATGTGAGCACATAAGATGGTTATTATTTAAGCCACTGCATTTTGGTGTGGTTGTGATATGGGAAGAGATAACTGATATGGCAGCAAACTATCACAGCCTCCCATTCTTTTCTTAAGGTTTGACCATATCTTTACTTATATTTCCAATCCTGCCAGTTTCTTCAGCTTCCCAGACTATTCTATCCATCCTCTGTTGTACCTGTCCTCAGTCTCTGAGATGCTATCAACTCAATTCAACAAATATTTATTGAGCACTTATTCTTTGTTCAGCCTTCTATTAAATTACTAAAGATGCTATCAGGTACCCATTCATTAAATGGGCTTCTGTTCTGGTCTAGCCTCTCTGTGTGAATATATGTTGAACAATACAAGCATTACAGAGTCAAGTTATATGAAAAACACTGTTGATTTTTAAGAGGGAGTTACAGCCTATAAAGGGAGCTTAATAGTAGCCTCATGTGAAAGTGAATGTTGGACCCTAGAAAGTGTGGTGAGTCCGTGAAGGCATAACTCTGGGTGGTGGGACTGAGGGAAGGATGGATGGAAGGAAAATCAGAAATGTGCAGAAGAGTCATGGAAATCAACATAAGCACATTTCATGCCTTTGCTTTATGTCTCCAATCATCTTTCTTCCTTTTCTTATAATTCCTTACTTTTTTATTTACTTATTTTATTATACTCCCTTCCTTTTCTAGGCTAATTCTAAATATCGGGAAGCTTCAGTATATATAGAAAACTATGCTCTGAATGGCTTACTCTGTCTTGTAACAGTTTTAAAAATGTTGATGTACAAGCATAAATTGAGGGAATTTTATGACTGTTGAATTCTCTACATTTGTTCAATACAGTGTAACATCACTCAGGAATTGAACTTTTTTATGTGCAACATAATCTTACAATGCAGATGGCAAAGTGTCATTTTGATGGAGTTCTTCATCTCCCCATACTGTCCGGCAGAGGGCGCCTTATGTGGAAGGCAGCTTTAATCGTTTTTTCAAGATTATTATGGACTGAAAAACATTATTCTGAAATGTGGTAGATTTATCTTCAAAAATTATAAGGCTCTTTAGAGGATAATTATACGCGTGTGTACTTTTAAACTGTATTGTAACTCACACATTAATTTGTTCCACATAGGAACGCCTACACTGAGAATCATTACACTTTTTCAGGTCAACATTCTTTAAAAATTATTTTAGCTTGCTTTATGTTATTAACTAGTTAATCATTATTATTGAAAATGATCTAATATTCTCTTTCTTAAAGGTCTGAAGTGAGTGGATACTGGCCAAATAATTTATACACTTAGGTATTTTGCTATATTTGTATCAATTAATTATAAAAACCATAAAATACACCCATTTTAAAATCATAACTTGTAAACCTTTAGAAATAAACGTTACATAAAAATTTTTTTAAAAAGAAAACTTTGTCGAATACATTCTTTTTTCCTGAAAGTCTCACAGGGAAAAGCACAGTAGTCCCCTGGCATCTCCCCGACCACAGTGTTTATATCATCATTAGCCACAAAATCTGGTTGAAAGTGCAACAAAAATAAAGTGGTGGGTAAGGATGAGCCACATGGCTGGACATGCTTCAACAGCAGGCGTCTGGCCAGCCATGTCAACAAACATGGTCTACATGGCAGAGTTGTGTGGTAGGAATGGGCCATGCGGTAAGGAGAGGAGAAATAGCCAGTCCTGTCTCCCAGTGTCAATGCTGCCCCCAAACTCACGCCACTCTGTTAGTGCCGCCACGTTACACAATTCTAGGCAGACTCACCTGGAATCATGCAGTGTGACAGATTTACTCATCATAGGAATGGGAATTTAAACCTTTTTGTTATACTTTATGCCTTCTTCTTCACTTAACTGACCATATCTACCTACAAACCACAAAGAAGGTGCTGTTTCTTGGTGGAACAGAATCTGCATTGGGTTGTGGACCACAGCACAATAACTTAGGATGAAGTGGGACACTGTCACATTTCAGACAGGACAACAAAGTCATTTCATGCCACCGAATTTTGTTGGACCTCTATATGTATGTCCAGACAAGGTTAACCACAATAGCCGAAAACCAGTGCAGGGCACGGACAGACTAACTGTCTCGGCACAGCAAATGAAGGACATTGAGTTTAGACACTTTTAAGTGAAATGAAAAATAAAAAGTGACAATTCAAAACACAGCGTTTCAGTAATCACAGCTCCACTGGCTGTGTCAGGCTAACTCTTTAAACTCTTTGCAGGTGAGTGTGAAAACATTCCCGGAGAGTTTCTTTTTCGTGCAAGAAAAAACAAGATTTTATTCAAGGAAACTGGTTGACTCAAACTATAAATCAAAATCTGCTATTAACTATACTACTATGCTGATTCCAAAACAACAAAGTGAAACCCGCATACACTTATCTACAGACGCAAATTAATTTTACATTATTTTACCTTCTCTAATTTCATTTTTTATTTGCAGTTCTTTCTTTCACCTCCTCTCCAGCTCCATCTTTATAGTTAAGCATTTGCTTTTCTAATAATACTTTGCATACATTTTGTTCTTTATAGTTATCCAAACAATTTTTGAAATATTTTCTCATTGCATAAACAAAGAACTTTTAGATGGGCCATTTTTTCAGAGGAAAAAACTGTGATTTGGTCCATTTCAGGAGTTGGCCATGCCCACAAGGGGAAAGCAGTGGCCGTGGGGCTCAGATCCAGGCTAGATCCCTGCTCTTTCTCCTACATTAAGCTTCTCCCCTTCTTTCTGGTATTTTCCCCCAACACAGGCATAGGACCACATCATGTAAAAGACCCAGGCCATGTTCGCCCATGGATGTTGTCTATGGAGGGTATGTTTTCATTTGCTTTGGTTCTATTTTAGTTAGTTAGTTTGTGTTTACTATCCATTTGTATTTACTACAAACTGTTTCTCCACCCTTTTATAAATAAATTGTATTTGGAATGGTCAAGTATGGGGACCTTTGTAAGAGAAAGACATTTGTGATGTGTCAAATTTAAAATGTATACCATCGGGCTTCCCTGGTGGCGTAGTGGTTGGGAGTCTGCCTGCCGATGCAGGGGACACGGGTTCGTGCCCCGGTCCGGGAAGATCCTACATGCTACGGAGCGGCTGGGCCCGTGAGCCGTGGCCGCTGAGCCTGCACGTCCAGAGCCTGTGCTCTGCAACGGGAGAGGCCACAACAGTGAGAGGCCCGCATACCGAAATATACCATCATAGAATAATGTCTTTTCACTTTAGAATTTTACAATTTTTCTGGACTGAATAAAACAGCAATTCTAGTAGCTAAAATAAATATGTGAAGAGAATGTGTTTTTTATCTTTATAACTATAGAAAAGATTTCTAAAATGGGAATTTAAAAGATACCTAAAAATATATTTGGAGACTACATACTATAATTCATTTTTAATGTGCTATTTTTAAAAGAAATTAATATGTGAAAAAGAAAAAAAATCCTATGAAGTATCTTTGTATATAATTCTAAAATTATTATTCTTTCCACAAAACCAGTGGGTATTTTAGGTCATCAAAATATTAAGTAAAAATGGCCTGGAAACAGTTAATAGTCTAAATTATCAAAGAAATTGAATTAAAAGATTGAAACAACCTTTCTACACTAAAAAAGAAAAAATATATTCTTTTCCTTTAAGAACACTTTTGTTTATTCTTAACATGGAATTAAAGTATGTATTTCTTATCTAACATACTATTATCATGCATGTTAGAACTATTCAGTACGTTATATCTAATGTAACTATTAAGTATATTCCTTTTACTTAGTGTTTTTTTAATCCTTTGGAGATATTTGAAATTCATAGTAATGTTTAAGTCATAAAATCAAGCTAAAGATATTAGAATGTGCTTGTCAATTTTCTTCCTTGAGTAAACTACTTAAAACCTACAGATTTTTGAAGACTTTGAATGGTGACATAAAATATAATATTTTCTGATACAAACTTGAACTAGACTATGTCATTTAAGCCTTAGATAATGAATAAAAATATGTGAAATTCTCATGGCACTTTGTCACTTACAAAGTACCAATTATAAAAGAAGCTTTTTTTTTCTTTTGAAAATGAAAGCAAATATTTAATCTGGATTATTTTTGGCCTTTCATATTGAAAAATCTTACACAGAAATGTTTGAACTGTCTCTAGCATAGGTGGCAGCTAAAGGGAAACCAGAGACAAAAGAAATAAACAGAAACAGAGATCATAAAAGAGAGAAAGAAAAAGTACTTTTAAAAGATAGGGAAATAAGAAAGAGATTTAATGTAAATGTGATACAGTCATGATGATTTAACTCATACATAAGTACACAAGGCAAAACAATGGCCACATAAATGTGTTGGGTAAACTTTAAGGATCCAGAAAGGAGCCAATTTATTGCCCTGTAACCTCAGCGGCAAACTAAAATTATTTCCTAATAACAGATTTCCAGTCTTGCTGAATTACTGTGAAACAGACGGCCAATAACTTCCACTGAATCTCTCCCTTGGCTGTCTATAAAATGAGCACTGTGCACTAGATCCAGGTAATCTCAGGTGCCATTTTCCAAAAACTCAATCCTTGAAAATTTTTCCATGGAAAATAGTCACCAAACAGTTTAGGTTTGGAGAGTTTTAATTAACTACCTAAGTGACTAAAATCTAGAGAATAAGATAAAATAGCATCATGCTGATTAAAAACTTTTGATAACACTTACATTATTTTCCCTTTCACATCCCATCATCATGTAAAAGTATATTGTTTGGCCAAATATTTTTCAAAACCTCTATTGCTAGAAAATATTAACTCAGATATCATAAGAATTTCTCTCGTGTAATACTGAGATTTCCAAAGGATACTTAAAGCTCCTAATAATGTCATAAGTCAAACTTAAAATTTGTTTCTATCAATATTTAGAACAATAAGTGGGGTAGGACAAATTTATACTGGTTTTTATATTAATTCATTCATTTAATAGGTATTTCACCTGATTCAGACATGTGGGTTTAGCCAATGGAGTCCTTTTTTTTTTCTTTTAGTATTTATGCAATTTCAAATTCAATACAACCTACCATTATTATTTTACTGGTTGGTGGTAATTCTGTCAAACATGCAATTCTTATTTGAGACTTTTTATGAAAATAAACTATATAGATATAGATTTGAGTAAATGCACATATGTCCTTAATTATTGTTATATAGGGTTGAATATTTAATCCTTTTTTCTCTGTAAAGATTTTAACTTGCTTTAAAGCTCCATATTGGTACACTATACTTTTTAAATAATACTTCAAAAACCTGGAGAAAATAAAGAGAAAAACTTAAGTTTATATCGTATGCCTTGTGAATAAAAGGTAAAGAAATTAGAGTCATTTCACCTGGTGAAAAGTTTACTGTTTAGGTCACTGTTGACTCATCCATTAAGAAAACTGAATAAATGTTAAAACTTTAAACCTCTCTGTCTAGTTCTAGTTTAAGAAGGTAAATTGGGCACAAGTTGTGGCCAAACATATTCCCTGAGAAAATAGTGTAATATAACATAGGAAATAAATTTAGTAAAATAATGGAGAAAAACTACCAAGGAGAGTATGTTATCTTCAGAGCTGCGGAGGAGGAGGTTGCCAATCTGCCCTTTACAAATCAAGATAGACTTTCAGAATTGAAAGGTCCTATGGAGGGAAAGCATTACAAATGAGGATAAAAACAGAGAATTAATTGAAGGTTTCTTTAAGCTTCAGGCAGCTGACATTCACCCCCTGGCCAAAAAAGGGGGTGGGTGAGTTTCCTGTAGATGAGTGGCAGAAGGTGTTGGAAAAACCCCCTGAGGATTCAAGTAAGAATATTTGTCTCTTGGAGTAATTGTACGTCTTCTGGAAGTTGGAAAGCCCTTATCCTGCCAGTAAATTATTTTGCCCACTTATTCTAAAGCGAAGGCTTCTAAAGGACACATCTCATCCCACTCTACTCCACTTCATGTAGAACTGCCAGCTATGGGAGAGACTCTATTGAAAAACTGTCTCACATAAACGACAGTAGAAAAACCCCACACCACTTATATACAGCTTTTCTTAAAATATGAGTGGGTGAAACAAGGCATATTAAGACAATCAATAGTGGTAGCATGGAAGAAAAAGAATATGCAAGATTCCTAAAGAGAAAGAATGAAGAAAGTTAAGAAGTAGAAGGATAAAATTATCAAACAAATAACAGAAGAGACATTGCCAGTTGAAATGTAGTCTGCATCTTGAACTTGTTTACTAAGTGTCCTTCATATTAAATTATAAAAGGCCCACAGATAGACATAACCTTGAGAAATTTGCATACCTCAGTGAAAAAGAGAAAATCCTAAAAACTTTCAGAGACAATAATAAGTAACTACAAAGGAAGAAAAATCAGATACGTATTAGACTTTTCATCAGCAACACTGGCAGCTAGAAGAAAGTGGAGCAATGCCTTTAAAATTCTAAAGGAAAATTATTTCCAACCCAGAATTCCATACCCAGCTAAACGATCAGTCAAGTATGAGGCGAAAAAGTAAAGATATTTGCATATATGCAAGGGCTCAGAAAAATATAACTCCCCTCATATTTCTTAGAAAGCTAGCTAAAGATACAATTCAGTAAATTAAGGAAGTGAAGTATAGATCCAGCCAAAAGAGTAGAGCAGTTCTGAAGAACAGTAGTACAGCTGACCTTAGAGAGGAACCAGGTAGAGTAGAGGAGGAGAAGGGGAAGGCTTCATAAAATGTGAAGAGTAGCTCCAGGATAAAAATAATTAAAGAGTGTGAACAACCTTTAGGATTCAATAAAAGTAAATTATGTCAAAGAGGTAAATCAAAAATTTCATTGAATATAGTAAAATTTTACAAGAAACTCTCAACTAATTATTTTTATAATAACTTTATTTTTAACCATTTTTAATTGAAGTATAGCTAATTTACAGTGTGTTAGTTTCAGGTGACAGCAAAGTTGTTCAGATATATATATATGTATATATATGTGTATATATATATATATATATACACACATTCTTTTTCAGATTCTTTTCCATTATAGGTTATTACAAGACATTGAATGTATCTCAGACTAATTATTAAACAAACCAAATTGCAGCCATTAATGGGATATAAGAAAAGAAAATCCACTTTATCTTCATGCTAGCAACATTGTCCTCCTATTGGTAAGGTAACCTTAGCAAACTGGCCCAGGAGGAACAATATTTATAAAGTCACAATAACATACATATAATTATTATACACATGTATATGTATGATCACTGGTTCTCAAATTTTAGGTCAACACAGACAAAGCCTAGAATTCTTGGCTATGATTATAAGATAAAATGTAAATGTTAACAACCATGACTATGTAAAAATGTAGCTGACAGAACGTGAAATGTGGCAGGTAGGAGCAAAATTACCCTCATCTTTCAGGTTGGGGAATGAGGAAATACTGTCAAAGTTTAGTGAAACAAGATATAGAAATTTTAAAGTTATATAATATAACCAATAAAGTAATGTAAATATATAATTAAAATACAACTAACAAAAATTGAGAATAGGAGCAGAAAAACTCAACATGCAGGGATCTAAATACGTGACTTTAACAGAAGGTGTTCAACGATGTGGCACAGAGTTGAGAAATCAAGAAATGTAAAGAAATATTAACCAGAGATACGAAGATAATCAATAGAAAACCTAAAAATGAAAATGGTTGACATTGTCTCTGTAGGCCTAGGGTAGGCCTGGGGATGGCTGTGACTATTGCTTTGAATAGTATGCCCCGCCCCCTTCCCCAGGCGCTTTGTTCCAAAGTTCATGTTACTTTGATGAAACACTCTTTTTCAAAATTAGATAGATAATTTTACAGGATAAAGATTTTGCTTAGACATAAAAATAAAAAACATTCAAGACAATATAATTCTGGACTGGTCTTCCTACTGGAGAAAATGATTGTAGCTCCTATTTCCTGAGCACCTACTTTGTATAAGATGGGATGCTAAGCACTTTATTTTCCTTGTTGCTAAAGTTCAAGACAAGGTAGAAGCTATAATGCTCATTTCACAGATGTGGAAACTGAGCTTCAGGAATTTAAGTAACACAAGTTTGAAGTAACAAAGTGAAGTGGTAGAGCAGAACCTATTCCAAAGGCAAAAAAAAAAAAAAATTAATTAAAAACCAAATGAGAGGCCAGGGACCTTCAAGACGGCAGAGGAGTAAGACGTGGAGATCACCTTCCTCCCCACAAATACATCAAAAATACATCTACATGTGGAACAACTTCTACAGAACACATATTGAACGCTGGCAGAAGACCTCAGACCTCCCTAAAGGCAAGAAACTCCCCACGTACCTGGGTAGGGCAAAAGAAAAAAGAAAAAACAGAGACAAAAGAATAGGGACGGGACCTGCACCTCTGGAAGGGAGCTGTGAAGGAGGAAAAGTTTCCACACTAGGAAGCCCCTTCACTGGCAGAGATGGGGAGTGAGCGTGGGGGAAGCTTTGGAGCCATGGAGGAGAGCGCAGCAACAGGGGTGCAGGGGGCAAAGCAGAGAGATTCCCACACAGAGGATCAGTGCCAACCGGCACTCACCAGCCTGAGAGGCTTGTCTGCTCACCCGCTAGGGTGGGTTGGGGCTGGGAGCTGAGGCTTGGGCTTCAGAGTTCAGATCCCAGGGAGAGGACTGGGGGTGGCTGCATGAACACAGCCTAAAGGGGGCTAGTGTGCCACAGCTAGCTGGGAGGGAGTCCGGGAAAAAGTCTGGACCTGCCTAAGAGGGAAGAGACCATTGTTTTGGGGTGTGAGAGGAGAGGGGATTCAGAGCACCCCCTAAACGAGCTCCAGAGATGGGCACAAGCTGCAGCTATCAGTGCGGACCCCAGAGATGAGCATGAAATGCTAAGGCTGCTGCTGCAGCCACCAAGAAGCCTGTGTGCAAGCACAGGTCACTATCCACACCTCCCCTCCCAGGAGCCTGTGCCGCCTGCCACTGCCAGGGTCCCAGGATCCAGGGACAACTTCCCTGGGAGAACACACGGTGTGCCTCAGGCTGTTGCAATGTCACGCCAGCCTCTGCCACCACAGGCTCACCCCGCATTCCGTAACCCTCCCCCACCCCACCCAGCCAGAGTGAGCCAGAGCTCCCTAATCAGCGGCTCCTTTAACCCCGTCCTGTCTGGGCAGGAACGGACGTCCTCAGGCAACCTACACGCAGAGGGCGGGCCAAATCCAAAGCTGAACCCCAGGAGCTGTGCGAACAAAGAAGAGAGAGGGAAATTTCTCCCAGCAGCCTCAGGAGCAGCGGATTAAATCTGCACAATCAACTTGACCTACCGTGCCATCTGTGGAATACCTGAAAAGACAATGAATCATCCCAAAATTGAGGCAGTGGACTTTGGGAGCAACTGTAGACTTGGGGTTTACTTTCTACATCTAGTTTGTTTCTGGTTTTATGTTTATCTTAGTTTAGCATTTAGAGCTTATTATCATTGGTAGATTTGTTTATTGATTTGGTTGCTCTCTTCCTTTTTTTATTTTATATATATATTTTTTTCTTCTTTTTCTCTTTTTGTGAGTATGTATGTGTGTGCTTCTTTGTGTGATTTTGTCTGTATAGCTTTGCTTTTACCATTTGCCCTAGGGTTATGTCTGTCAGGTTTTTGGTTTTTTTCTTAGTAGTTTTTAGCACTTGTTATCATTGATGGATTTGATTTTTGGTTTGGTTGCTCTCTTCTTTCTTTCTTTTTTTTATTACTTTTAAATTTTTTTATTTTTAATAATATTTTTAATAACTTTATTTTATATATTTTTATTTATTTATTTTTCATTCATTCTTTCTTTTTCTTCCTCCTTTTCTTCTGAGCTATGTGGCTGACAGGCTCTTGGTTCTGCAGCTGGGTGTAAGGCCTGAGCCTCTGAGGTGGGAGAGCCAAGTTCAGGATATTGGACCACCAGAGACCTCCTGGCTCCACGTAACATCAAACAGCCAAACCTCTCCCAGAGATCACCATCCCAACAATAAGAGCCAGCTCCACTCAACAACCAGCAAGCTACAGTGCTGGACACCGTATGCCAAACAGCTAGCAAAACAGGAACACAGCACCACCGATTAGCAGAGAGGCTGCCTAAAATCATAATAAGGTCACAGACACCCCAAAACACACCACCAGACATGGTCCTACCTACCAGAAAGACATGATCCAGCCTCATCCACCAGAAGGCAGACACCAGTCCCCTCCACCAGGAAGCCTACACAACCCACTGAATCAACCTTCCGCACTGGGGGCAGACACCAAAAACAACAGGAACTATGAACCTGCAGCCTGCAAAAAGGAGACCCCAAACAGAGTAAGTTAAGCAAAATGAGAAGACAGAGAAATACACAGCAGATGAAGGAGCAAGGTAAAAACCCACCATATAAAACAAATGAAGATGAAATAGGCAGGCTACCTGAAAAAATATGAAGAGTAATAATAGTAAACATGATCCAAAACCTTGGAAAGAGAATGGAGAAAATACAAGACACGTTTAGCAAGGACCTAGAAGAACTAAAGAGCAAACACACAATGATGAACAACTCAATAAATGAAATTGAAAACTCTCTAGAAGGAATCAATAGCAGAATAACTGAGGCAGAAGAACGGATAAGTGACCTGCAAGATAAAATAGTGGAAATAACTACCACAGAGCAGAAAAAAGAATGAAAAGAATTGAGGACAGTCCCAGAGACCTCTGGGACAACATTAAACACCAACATTCAAATTATAGGGGTCCCTGAGGAAGAAGAGAAAAAGATACGGACTGAGAAAATATTTGAAGAGATTATAGTTGAAAACTTCTCTAATATGGGAAAACAAGTAGTCAAACAAGTCCAGGAAGTGCAGAGAGTCCCATACAGGATAAATGCAAGGAGAAACACGCCAAGACACATCTTAATCAAACTATCAAAAGTTAAATACAAAGAAAAAATATTGAAAGCAGCAACAAACAACATACAAGGGAATCCCCATAAGGTTAACAGCTGATCTTTCAGCAGAAACTCTGCAATCCAGAGTGGGTGGCAGGACATATTTAAAGTGATGAAAGGGAAAAACCTACAACCAAGATTACTCTACCCAGCAAGAATCTCATTCAGATTCGACAGAAAAATTAAAACCGTTACAGACAAGCAAAAGCTAAGAGAATTCAGCACCACAAAAGCAGCTCTACAACAAATGTTAAAGGAAACACAAGAGAAGCAAAAGACCTATAATAACAAACCCAAAACAATTAAGAAAATGGTAATAGGAACATATATATCTATAACTACCTTAAATGTAAATGGATTAAATGTTCCAAGCAAGAGATGCAGACTGGCTGAATGGATACAAAAACAAGACCCATACATATACTGTTTACAAAAGACCCACTTCAGACCAAGGACACATACACACTGAACGTGAGGGGATGGAAAAAGATATTCCATGCAAACGGAAATGAAAAGAAAGCTGGAGTAGCAATTCTCATATCAGACAAAATAGACTTTAAAATAAAGACTATTACAAGACACAAAGAAGGACACTACATAATAACCAAGGGATCAATCTAAGAACAAGATATAACAATTGTAAATATTTATGCACCCAACATAGGAGCATCTCAATACATAAGGCAATTGCTAACAGCCATAAAAAGGGAAATCGACAGTAACACAATCATAGTAGGGGACTTTAACACCCCACTTTCACCAATGGTCAGATCACCCAAAATGAAAAAAAGTAAGGAAACACAAGCTTTAAATGACACATTAAACAAGATGGACCTAACTGATATTTAAAGGACATTCCATCCAGAAAAACCAGAATACACTTTCTTCCCAAGTGCTCATGGAAGATTGCCCAAGATAGATCATATCTTGGGTCACAAATCAAGCCTTGGTAAATTTAAGAAAATTGAAATCATATGAAGTATCTCCTCTGACCACAGTGCTATGAGACTAGATATCAATTACCGGAAAAAAATCTGTAAAAAATTCAAACACATGGAGGCTAATCAATACACTACTAAATAACCAAGAAATCACTGAAGGAATCAAAGAGGAAATCAAGAAATGCCTAGAAACAAATAACAGAGAAAACACGACAACCCAAAACCTATGGGATGCAGCAAAAGCAGTTCTAAGAGGCAAGTTTATAGCAATACAATCCTACCTCAAGAAACAAGAAACATCTCAAGTAAACAACCTAACCTTACACCTGAAGCAATTAGAGAAAGAAGAACTAAAAACCCCAAAGTTAGCAGAAGGAAAGAAACTATAAAGATCAGATCAGAAATAAATGAAAAAGAAATGAAGAAACAATAGCAAAGATCAATAAAACTAAAAGCTGGTTCTTTGAGAAGATAAACAAAATGGATAAACCATTAGCCAGACTCATCAAGTAAAAAAGGGAGAAGACTCAAATCAATAGAATTAGAAATGAAAAAGGAGAAGTAACAACTGACACTGCAGAAATACAAAGGATCATGAGAGATTACTACAAGCAACTATATGTCAATAAAATGGACAACCTAGAAGAAATGGACAAATTCTTAGAAAAGCACAACCTTCCAAGACCGAACCAGGAAAAAATAGAAAATATAAACAGACCAATCACAAGCACTGAAATTGAAACTGTGATTAAAAATCTTCCAACAAACTAAAGCCCAGGACCAGATGGCTTCACAGGTGAATACTAACAAACATTTAGAAAAGAGCTAACACCTATCCTTCTCTAACTCTTCCAAAATATAGCAGAGGGAGGAATACTCCCAAACTCGTTCTATGAGGCCACCATATACCAAAACCAGACAAAGATGTCACAAAGAAAGAAAACCACAGGCTAATATCACTGATGCACATAAATGCAAAAATACTCAACAAAATACTACCAAACAGAATCCAACAGCACATTAAAAGGATCATGCACCATGATCAAGTGGGGTTTATCCCACGAATGCAAGGATTCTTCAATATACACAAATCAATAAATGTGATACACCATATTAACAAATTGAAGGAGAAAAACCATATGATCATCTCAATAGACACAGAAAAAACTTTCGACAAAATTCAACACCTATTTATGATAAAAACCCTCCAGAAAGCAGGCATAGAGGGAACTCACCTCAACATAATAAAGGCCATATATGACAAACCCACAGCCAACATCATTCTCAGTGGTGAAAAACTGAAACCATTTCCACTAATATCAGGAAGAAGACAAGGTTGTCCACTCTCACCACTATTATTCAACATAGTTTTGGAAGTTTTAGCCACAGCAATCAGAGAAGAAAAAGATATAAAAGGAATCCAAATCAGAAAAGAAGAAGTAAAACACTTTCATCAGTGTCTTATGGTTTTCTGCATCACTGATGAAAGAAATTAAAGATAATACAAAGAGATGGAGAGATACACCATTTTCTTGGATTGGAAGAGTCAACTTTGGGAAAATGACTATAGTACCCCAAACAATCTACAGATTCAATGCAATCACTATCAAACTACCAATGGTATTTTTCACAGAACTAGAACAAAAAATTTCACAATTTGTATGGAAACACAGAAGACCCCAAATAGCCAAAGCAATCTTGAGAAAGAAAAACGGAGCGGGAGGAATCCGGCTCCCGGACTTCAGACTATACTACAAAGCTACAGTAATCAAGACAGCATGGTACGGGCACAAAAACAGAAATACAGATCAATGGAATAGGATAGAAAGCCCAGAGATATACCCACACACATATGGTCACCTTATTTTTGGTAAAGGAGGCAAGAATATACAATGGAGAAAAGACAGCCTCTTTAATAAGTGGTGCTGGGAAAACTGGACAGCTACATGTAAAAGAATGAAATTGGAACACTAACTAACACTATACACAAAAATAAACTCAAAATGGATTAAAGCCCTAAATGTAAGGCCAGACACTATCAAACTCTTAGAGGAAAATATGGGAAAAACACTCTTTGACATAAATCACAGCAAGATCTATTTTGATCCACCTCCTAGAGAAATGGAAATAAACACAAAAATAAACAAATGGGACCTAATGAAACTCAAAAGCTTTTGCACAGCAAAGGAAACTACAAACAAGACAAAAAGACAACTCTCAGAATGAGAGAAAATATTTGCAAATGAATTAACGGACAAAGGATTAATCTCCAAAATTTACAAGCAGCTCATGCAGCTCAATATCAAAAAAACAAACAACCCAATCCAAAAATGGGCAGAAGACCTAAATAGACATTTCTCCAAAGAAGATATACAGATTGCCAACAAACACATGAAAAGATGCTCAACATCACTAATCATTAGAGAAATGCAAATCAAAACTACAATGAGGTATCACCTCACACCAGGCAGAATGGCCATCATCAAAAAATCTACAAAGAATAAATGCTGGAGAGGGTGTGGAGAAAAGGGAACCCTCTTGCACTGTTCGTGGGAATGTACATTGATACAGTCACTATGGAGAACAGTATGGAAGTTCCTTAACAAACTAAAAATAGAAGTACCACATGATCCAGTAATACCACTACTGGGCATATACCCTGAGAAAACCGTAATAATAGATGAATGGAAAAAGAAGATGTGGCATAGATATACAATGGAATATTACTCAGCCATAAAAAGAAATGAAACTGAGTTATTTATAGTGAGGTGGATGGACCTAGAGACTGTCATACAGAGTGAAGTAAGTCAGAAAGGGAAAAACAAATGCCATATGCTAACACATATATATGGAATCTAAAAAAAATGGTTCTGAAGAACCTAGGGGCAGGACAAGAATAAAGACGCGGACATAGAGAATGGACTTGAGGACACGGGGAGTGGGAAGGGTAAGCTGGGACGAAGTGAGAGAGTGGCATGGACATATATACACTACCAAATGTAAAATAGATAGCTAGTGGGAAGCAGCCGCATAGCACAGGGAGATCAGCTTGGTGCTTTGTGACCACCTGGAGGGGTGAGATAGGGACGGTGGGAGGGAGATGCAAGAGGGAGGGTATATGGGGATATATGTATATGTATAGCTGATTCATTTTGTTATAAAGCAGAAACTAACACACCATTGTAAAGCAATTATACTCCAATGAAGATGTTAAAAAACCAAATGAGAGAGGTCATGTCAGATCATCCCTCAAGGTACATTTCAAATCTGACATTCTCTAATTCCACAAGCAGAATGACAGCAAAGTCTACTCACTCTTCCATGTCAATCTAAAAATCAATCCAGACACCCAAAAGAATGTGGGTCATTAGATAAGATTTCTTTCCCAGAGGTTGTGTGTAGGGTCCAAAATGCTCGTTATCTAGCACAGGTGCAGGAATCTTCCTTTGCAGGCCCTACACCTGATGGGTCTGCCTCACATTCATATATACTTTATTCAATTAACATTTTCTTGAATCAACATTTCTGCATACAAAAATATTACTCTGTTATAGTATAACAGTAAATCAAACAAAAAAGAGTCTCTCTGTCAAAGCTTTGTTTATGTTTATTTTAAGAGTGTTCAAAAATCCACTCCATGCGGTTAGGTTTTACAGCTCAGGAAAACAAGCTCCAAATTTACAGATATTTCATAACATTCCTATCAGCATATAAGAGCTTCTTTCACAGCTGGCACAGAGTGTCCTTTCTTCTGTCTCTTCTAAATCGGTAGGAAGCTCCTTAGATCTCCTTTTGCGAACATTTTCTCTCCTGGCAGTGGGGAGTCACAAAGGATATGCTATTGATCTGGCGCTGAAGTGAAAATTTCCACACGATAAGAGAGCGCACAGAAGTACAAGTTCAGGCAGGAAACCAATGATTTTATTAATTATTGCTGGTTGCGTCATTATAAAAAATACTCAGGCTAAAAGGCAACATACAGAATGTGTGTGTGTGTGTGTGTGTGTGTGTGTGTGTGTGTAAGAATGAGACAGAGGGAGAGAGAAGGGAAAGGGGACACGAGATGAGAATGAATGCCATCCTGTAGACACCCCACCAGCACTCACCAGAGGAAATCAAGTTCCCGCCAGTTTGGCTGGGGTTCAGCGCCATCTGCATAGTATTTAAAAGTGAGAGCCAAACTCTGAGCTATTTTATTGGAGTTAGTAAAGAAGCTCTCCAATCTATATCTGAAACTCAACCGTTCCAGCTTCTGAGCATCACTAAAAAGAGCTTACGGAGGTCAAGAAACTTAAAAACAGCAAGAGGAACCGCTTTGCAGTCCATATAAAACTAGGAATCAGTAGCCTGAGCATTTGAGAAGACCATTTTGTCTCTCATGAATGGTGGGAAAATTCTGAGGCAGTTCTTGTGGGGAAATGTATGAGATAGAGAATAATAATAGTACTAATAGATAAAATATACAGAGGACTTACTCAGAGCTAGGCACTGTTTTAAGGTTTTAACATTCACTTATTCATTCAATCCCCACAGTAACCTTGTGTGGTAAGTATTATTATTCTCCATAATCTACAGATGAGGAATCTCCCAGGGCCAGCTCCTAAGATAAGAATCCTCTTCCTAACATTGGTTTTTGAGTCCTGCTCTCTCAAAATCCAGTGCTTGTTTTTGTTCCCAAGTGACTCAGAAGTAAGCAAACGTGATTCTTAGTTTCTTTCCTTATCCATGAAGCATTTAAGAGACACATAGATTTGACTAGATTAATAAAACTTATCTTGACATATAGTTAATAGTAGTAATAGCTAACCTTTATTGAGAGCTTTCTATTGCCAAGCTCTGCCTTTCACATAATAAATTAAATCAATCCCTACAGCAAACCTGTAAGGTAGATGTTATTACGATACTCATTTGCAAATGAGGAAACTAGGCACAAAGTGTTAGGTAACATGCCCAAGACCACAAAGCCTTCAAGTAGCTGAGACAGGACTGAATACAAGCCAATTGGCTCTTGAATCTCTACTGTTGTTCTGGTATCTATTGCTGCCCTCAAAAATTAGTGGCTAAAACCAACAATTTATTATTATTTCTCTCAGTTCTGTGGGACAACGGGGCTCAATGAGTGTTCTTACTTGGGGCCTCTCAAGCAGTTATAATCAGATGGCAGCTGGGGCTGGAGTCAAATGAAGACATAACTGGGCCGATCATCTGAAATGTCTCTTCACTCACAAGTTTGGCACCTCTGCAGGGATGGCTAGGATTGCGGGGGGCTGGCTGTCCTTCTCTCTCTCTGTCTCCACCCAGTCTTTCCATGTGGGTAGCTTGGGCTTTCTCACAGCATCATGCTCTCAAGACAGTAGGATTTCTTACATGGCAGCTGGCTTCCCCTTGTGTGAGAAATCCAAGAAACCCTAGAAAAAGCTGGAAAGTTTCTATCTTACTTAATCTTGAAGGTCATGTAGCATCATTTCTCCACATTCTATTGGTCAAAAGCAAGTCACAGGGTCCACCCAGATTCACGGGGAGGGGAATACACAGAGTGTAAATACTGGGAAGCATGATTCACTGGGGGCCCACTGCTGGAGACCAGTACCATAGCTCTTAGCTACCATTATTTGCTGCTTATACTGTAAACTGCAGAGCTGAAGATTTGAGCCCAGTTTGAACAAGGCACAACAATACTACTGAAAATAAGTACACAGAAAATCCTTTCCAAAATCATTGTCTTTTTCTACTAGAGATCTTCAGAGGTGGCACTGAGTTGCCTCAAGATGATATCAGTGAGAGGAAGTCCAAAAATGTCTGGAAAGATTCTAAGCCTCATTAAGTAAGATAAAAATTAGCATTTTTCTTATTCCTTCCCTCTTTGGAACTAAGTTTAAAGTCTCCCTAGAAGGCAGGCATTTTCCTGATTGAGTTCGTGTCCTAGCTCTGCTGCTAATTAGCCTTGACTAACTTCTCAGCATGTTTCCTCTTCCTTTAAAAGTGCTTATTAATGTTCTCCATCATGGAATTGATGGAAGGATCAAATAAGATTATACACATAAGGGTACTTTGCAAACTAAAAAGCAAAGCACTCCTCACTATTGGATCTTGCTATTGGTGGATTACTGGTTGATGTACATCTCCTCTACTAGGCTGTAAGCTCTGTGATATGAGGGACTGTCCTGGACACTGCAGCATCCTCATTGCCTAGAATAGTGCTGAGCTTACAGTTAAGAAGACCATATGCTTTATCATCCAAGGAGGAACACTCTCAAGAGTGAAAGGGGACATTTTTAGTAATTATGCCATAGACCGACAGATGTAAAACGGACCTATCCTAGTAGATACTGAATAAACATTTATTGACTACAAATATTACTTATGGTATTTATTTTTATATTTATTTTTGTTCCTTTCTCATTATGAATCTTGTCATTCTCTCTTATCCCATCTCTCCTTCACTGTCATCCAATTTTGTCTTTACTTTCAAAGTCAGAACTCGAATTGTATCCCATCTTTAATGGTAACTTAACTCTTCCATGAATAGATTATCACTACTCTGAATGTCAAACTACCTCCCAGGAATTAGAGCTACATTTGATTAATTCCAAATATGATTGTTCGGTGCCTACTATACAGCAAACTCTTAGCTGGGCTAGGCAGCACTGACCAAGACAAGCAAAGTCTTTGTCTTCAGAGAACTTACATTCTTGTGCAGTTAAGCAGACAACACACATACAGATATTACAATCCCAGATTGAGGCAAGTGCTATAAAGGATATAAAATAGAAAGATTTGGTAGTCAGTGATGGGGGTTTTAGGAAAGTCAGTCTAGAGAAAGAAGACATGGAAGCTGAAATCTGAATGAATGAAAACCCCAGGCATATGAAGGGCTGGAGAAAGTGCTCGAAGCAGAGGGAGCAACAAATACAAAGGGCTGAGGGTGGATGAGCTTGGCAGCACACTGAGGAACAGAGAGGTCATATGGCCAGAGCCTAGTGAACAAGGGGGAGAACAGTGCAGCTGTGGTTGGTGATCACTGGCTTTGAAGTAGGATAGACCCACATTACAATGCTGACTCTCCTTATCCCAGTGGTATGCCTGGGCAAGTTATTTACACTTTCTGCATCTATTTTTCAGGGTTGATGTAAGGATTAAACAAGATAAAGGAGTGTGAAGCATCCTATACATGGTAGATACCATATAAATGCGAGATGCTAGAGTTACAAAATTACCTTGAGTTTCCCAAATGAATGCTCCTAAAATAATTCATAAAGGACTGTATTTGTAACCTACTAACCCAAAGACTAGACAAAAATCAAAATTAGTATCATCTTTAAGTTTTTTGTTTTTACACTTCTCTGCTGGTCATCAAAAATTCACATATGGGGTCAATCTAAATATAGATTGGGCAGAATAAAGATTGATATAAGTCATTTATCATTTCTGGAAAGTCCTCTGGAATCCCAGACCTGGTGCTCTTTACCTGTTTTCTAATCCCCTTGTCTCAGTGCCCCTTACACATCACTGTTAATTCTCCAGCTAATATAACCAATACTTAGGCACCATGTTCCCTATCCTCTTTTTAACCCTCACCACATCCAACTCTGCATTTTTCATAGAATAACACAGTGTTGTTTCTAAAGAAATCCCAAGCTAGTCAGTCCATGCTGAAAGGGATGAAGATTTCTAGTTAGAACTTGGCTTTTTTGTGCTTGTCCTGAGCTGCACTTGTTGTGTAGATGCCATTCCAGCCGCCCTCCACTGAAATGGACAGTGTATAAAGTCCTTCGTGCATCTCTGCAGGTGCATTAATTATAGACTACCTGGATGCATCTAGAACAGTTGGCAGTAGCAAGACAGTAGTTAATATTCTGTTAAACAATGTTTCCAACGGTGTGTATTGTGGACAACAGACAGTCAGATAATGGCTCAGTATAATCCAGGAGTCATTTGATCATACCAATTGCATCCCTACTCAATTTTGTTGCAAAATAAATCTTTTTCTTTGATAATAATCCTTGAAAGTTGATAACAGGTATCAGTCTTGGAACAAGGTATAGGAGAGTTATATTTACTGTCATGAAAATAATTTCTAGTCAGGGAAATTCATTAGCATTACTGAAATGTTGGCTCTCGTATGCATATGCCCTAGTTCTTTACTGAAGCCAGGAATCCCGAAGGCATTTTCTTACTTTGTCTTCAAATGTGGAAAAACTCAGTAGTGCCAAAGATTCATTTTTTTAAAAAGATGAATCTGAGTGGATTCTTCACTAAATGCATAAGAAACGGAAGCAATTTGAATGACCTGTGTTGAAAATTAAAAAGCACTCATGTGGAAGAATCAGCATGTGGATCTCTCATATGAAGAAGAATAAAAGTAATTAAATCATCCTTTTTTAGTTAGTCCAAAGAAAACCCACCAAGATGAAAACAGTTTGCCAGCTCATTAGGTAAAGTACACAAAGGCAGTCAGAATTCTTTTAGCTTCCTTGAAGTTCAGGGTAAGGGAACAGACCAACCAGTATAGAAAGACTGTTCAGGTACCTGTCTCCCCCTCACACACCCTTAGAGAATATCACCTCTACCAAAAGGATAGCCTGTTTCCCTAGTCTTATTTTTATTTAGCTAAGAAAGGTCTTTTGAGAGTAATTTCTTGACTTGTAGAGGAAGATGCGGGTGATGGCAGGGGCTGAGGTTTTTCTTAGTAGACAGAAAAGAATTACACTGTGGGAACTCACCAGTTCCAGAGGAGGTGAGTTTTCACATATTTAATGTCATTCATCTTGTAATAATATCAAGGAAGGATCTACAAAAGAAAGTCTTTTATGGCTAAGTTTTAGTAGCTCCTTCAGTTCCCTCAATGGACAATTAGTGACTAATAAAAACAGCCACATTGAATATGAGAAGGGATAAAGCAGAGAAAACAAGAACAGAATTCTTTGGGAAGGGAAACAAGCAGACATGTGCCAATACTTAAATTTAATACTCATTGTGAACTAGATCTTTTTCTTGTTCTTCTGTGTTTACCACTTCCAAAGGACATAGCCAAAGTCTCATGAGGAAAAAAAGCTGCCTTTCATCTGGCTCAGTAATTTTATGTAAAATTACCAGAGAGGGACCCCTTCAAGGGCCTGAGAGTGGGCTCTCGTCTAACACTCTGAAATGAATTGTCCAAGGAGACACATGTACTGACAAAGCAAAAGGCTTTATTGGAAAGGGGTGCCAGGGCAGAGAGCAGCAGGGTAAGGGAACCCAAGAGAACTGCTCTACCTCATGGCTCACAGTCTCAGGTTTTATGGAGGTGGGGTTAGTTTCCAGGTTGTCTCTGGCCAATCATCTTGCTCGTGCCCATATTTGGTTCCACTCAAGGCCCTCCCTGGTGGCACATGCATATCTCAGTCAAGATAGATTCCAGCACAAGGGTTTCTGAGAGGTTGGCAGGACATATTATGGGTTGGTGCCTGCTCCCTCTTTTTGGCCCTCCCAAATTCTTCTGGTTAGTTTTGGAGGCAGCTTATCAGTTCCATGTTCCTTACTGGGACCTCCTGTCGTGAGACAATTTATGCAAGCGGTTATTTTCATGCCTGGCCGGGGTGAGTGGTTTTGGTCCACAGTTCCCTACCACCATCACTACAGACTAGGAAAAATACACTGACTTAAGGGAAATAGCATAATGGTATTTCATTTACCTCTGGAATCATGGACTCATAAATACAAGAAAAGCATTTTTCTGAAAGTCAAACTTCTGAAGTTTCCATCAAAAACCACAATTATACTCTCTAATCCTTAGCACCTAGGTTGTGTCTCAGCCCCAGTCTTACACTTTACTGAGTCCCATGGGCACAGGTTCCCAGAGGATTTCGTCACTGAGGTATCTCTTCAGCACTGGAATTGACACTGAATCCACAACCTCTTTCGTTTTCCCATTATGGCACAAAAATACCTCCAGATTCTTATGCTTCTACCCTCAGAATCATCTTGGACATATTACTCCTTTTCTTCATGAATAATTCCATTCCATTTATTGCAGTAAGTGTGTATTGGACCCTAATAAGTGCATGAGATACAAGGCTGAATAAAAGAACAATCCTACCTTCAAGAGACTCAGAGTGTGGTGTGAAAGAAAGACACATACACAAGTGACAACAACACAAGTTGGACCAAGATCAGTTCTAGCGGAGACATGCAGAGTGAAATGACTGAGGGGTAGAGTTTCAACAGGCAGAATGTGAGGAAAAGCATTAGAAGCAACTGTGACAACATGAGCACAAGCAAAGCATGAGAAACTAGTGAGTATATTCAAGGAAATGAAAGTGACCTGTACATGGAGTAGATGGAGAAATTCGGTCAAAGATGAGGCTGGACAGCTCATATATGTACTCTGTCAGCACAGATCACCAACTGTGATCTTTCCTCTACCCTGTGTTCTTTTCACACACTTTCTCTTATTCCTGTTGCCAGAGAAGATTTTTCAGTTAGTTCATCTCTTCACATTTGACCTGTTGAACTAGATTATAAATGCTTAAGGAAAGAAAGCATGCCTTCTATGTTTTTTTATGTACACCAAACAAGAGCAAGTGTTGTACACAAAAAGCAGTCTTGGTGATTCTGTGTTGCACTGGCACACTCCTCCAGTGCCTGTGGTCTTACAGGCAATTTCCTTCACAAGCAGAGACTCCAGTGGAGAAGTCAACATCCTTAGGAAGTAACTAGTGACCAAGATAGGGGCAGGGGGAGGAACCCAATTTTGGCTAAATAGAAGGAGACCCGAAAGATTATAACATTCATGATTACCTGATTATTAGAAAATGGGGAAAATCTTAAAATGCTGAAATTCCTACTACCTCTTCCAACAACTATCTCAAACTAGAAACAATGGGTTAGAAAGTCCAATTTCAAGATCTACTGAAAATCATCAGCCTGAAGCATTTTATTCTTTTTTTATCTCCTCCTACAACAATATTTCACAGTTCAAGTTTTGTCTTTACTTGTCCTTTTTACAATCTTTTTCACAATTTTAAAGAATGTAACATGCATTCTGTGGCAGAAGAAAAAAAAAAAAAGACAGGATAGCACCAGATTTACTCTGACCTTTTTAAGGTTCCAAATTTAGTTAGTTAGCCATTTCTATCCTCTGAGCTTTTCAGAAGCTCATGTGTTGGAGAGAACTAAAAATGGCAAACCCCTCCAAATTACCGGCATTTAAAAGGTTAAACAGTTTATTTTTATCCCACTAGCAGAGAATGAAAGCTCCTGTGTGTTCAGGCTTGCTATGACAAAGATCACAGCAAGGAACTGGAAATGATCTGTGCTTAACCCTTTCCACCTACAATCCTCAAATCTCACTCTGGGGATTTTCTTTCCAAATTTTGCAAAGTGTTAAACTGTGGCTCTCAAGATTGGTCACAAGGCAGCACAGCTGCTCCCTTTCTTCCTCAGAGTTGATCATCTCTGTCCTTAGAAGTCCAGAGTGCAGGATTCAAAATCCCCCCAATATGGAACTCACTGCAATCAACAGACTTCACTCTCTGGGCTGCTTCGGGGAGCATATGATTCTTCTATGTAGGGCAGTTTTCCCTCAAATGAACATTCTGATTCACGTTAATGGATTGCTTTCTCTGTGACCAGAAATAACTATTTTCAATGATACTGAGTGAAGCAAGAACCAGACTCATACTTTTTCTGTAAAAAGGTACAATGGCATAAAAGGGCAGTTAGGAACTTCAGAAGGAAATACTTAACCATTTATAAGGTATATGCTTTACTTTTCTCTCTCTGTCTCTCTCTTTCTGAAGATTAACTCTAACAATTAGTTTTATAAATTCACCACTTTGGGGCACACGTGCAGAAGGTGAGAATCCCAACAGTAGATGGTGGACGCTTTGTCTTATCACCTATGAATTAGGCTTGTGTGAGACACTGCACCTCGTTCAAGAGAAATGGGGTCACCAAGAAGCAGGCTCAGCAAAGGGAGGGATGCATCCAGCTACTTAACAGCTTTGATCCTTTCTTCCTCTCCTCCAGACAACTCTCAATTTCCTACCAAAATAGCCATGGCTTATCTTTTCTTACTCATTTCAAAACCTGCTTTGAGAACACATAAATGGGTGGCAGAATTTCCAAGCATGAGAAAAGTGAACTACCCACTCTCACAAAACAAAGAAAGCCTGCTGCGCTGTTAAAAAATGAAAGCATTAAAAGTGGAGTGTTTGTTTCTAATATTGATTTGGCCTTTGGAGGCACAGTTTAGGCTTTTGTGACCTATGCTCTGAGAGTCATCCTGGAAAGCATAGTTAGGAGGTGTGGTTAAAATACAGGTCTTAGATAAAGAAATTCACTACTTATGCAAAAGCGATTCTCTCTGGGGTCCTAAAACTACATCTCTATTCTCAGAAAACAAAAATGTAAGTGATAATAATGTGTTACATTCCTTGAATATATCAGCTTTACAAAACCACCGCTAGCCTAGGTTTTAAAAAATGTATTTGCTCTCTTCAAAGAATTTTCCTGCATAATATAAAAATTCTCCTTTTTTGCCACCTTTAGAGCACAGGGATGATTGGAACACAGGGGAGTCGAATCTTCTGGGGAGTTAAATCCTCAATTCAGCATGTAAGGTGAAAATTACATAATCAAAATTACCGTTAAAAATCCCTCAAATTATCCATAAAGTAGAGTGTACATATTTCTGTATATACAACATTATACAGTAGTTTTTATTCATGCTAAATCGTGGCAACTTCAACCCTGGATTAACAGAAGGAATAAAAGATCTATGAAATGTACGCAGCTCTCTGGGCGTTTAAAATAGGAAAGGTAGGAAAAGATAGAGGATTGTAAATCTTTCATTTGCTTGCATGATTTGTTCTATTCTCTGTTAATACTTAGCCTCTATAACCTTCATACACGTTCATAGGATTCTTTTTTTTGGTGAGTATTAAACAAAGTAGAGTCGAATCATACCCCCAAACATACATATGCAGGCTTGATGTGACTCTCCTGTAATCAACTATGATTTTACAATCCTAATCATTTTATAAAATGCATTTGCATCCATTATGCTACCTGACCCTCATTAGGTAACAGGGACAAGAGTGAGCATTCTCAGTTGTAGATGAGGAAAAAGTGACCTGGAAGTTAAGCTGCTTCTTCAAGGTCACTCTGTTCATTAGGGGCAGAACTGGGAAATCAAACCACATCATCTCATTCCCAGTGTAGCAGCTCTTCCAAAGGATCCCACTGTTCAGAAGGCAGTTGACATAGAAACTTAGTGTACCTTTCTTCGGGGGGCTGTAGGGTGTGGAAAAAATGAAAAGAGAAAGGAATTAAAAACAAAACTTGTTGTGGTCACCCACTTTGAGACCCATCTTTGGGAGGAGAATGAGATCTGTGAAGGAACCAGAAAGACATAATTTTAAAAGTTATGGATGGTTTCTGAGAATTCAGAAAAAAAAATTTTTTGGAAAAAGAGGAAACAAGAGCCTAGTAATGTGGCAATGTTTGGATCTTCAGTTACCTAGAAAGACTTACACTGACACTAACCACAGCTGAAATATGAATTTTGCACTAACCCTTGAATGCTACAAAAATATATCAAAGAAGAGGAGGAAAAAGGAGGATGAAAACAAGGAAGAATAGAGAAGAACACAGTACTATATCCTTAAGAGTCATTTCCTCAGAATCTGGAGCCCATTCAGAGCCCATTCATACACAAACATAATAATCATCCAAATTTATGTTTTAGGAAGTGTAGAGGAAGCAGAATTTACTTTTGGATTATTGAATAAAGGCAATAAAAATTGACATTATGAACTGAGCAGCCGAAGAGTTTGTGTTCAATAGGATGGTTCTGTCTCAAAGCTGGCAAAGGCTTTAAAGACTGCTCTTTGGTATTGAGGGAGTCCTTTTAGAGTTTAACATTCTGCTTTAATCTAATGAGAAAACAGTCAATGCTGGCACTTAACCAAGGGAACTTTTTTCCCCAGGTTGCGATTACCTAATTCATTTCCAAGAATTAGCAGCAGATACTTTTCATTCTCAGTCCCATAGTAAAATGGAAAAATTAGTTGTATCCCCCAAATTCTTGAAATAAGTCAAAATGATTTTTGATGAAAAAATTAATAAGATAATTATTTTATCACCCCAAGAAATGAATAGCACTTGGTCTTGAGTACCAAATGTGAGACAATTTTAATGACCAAGTTGTGGAATCTGGAATCTAGTCCTGATGTTCAAAGGGATATCAATAGGATTCAATATTCAAAGGGGAGATAGGGGGTTGAGAGAACACAGTTAAAGGCAGTGTTTAAAAAATATATAGAACATTTTGTGTTTATACTATGATTGTTTTTTAAATCCTTCAATAAACATATTACATATATTTTAAATGAGGACAAAATAGAAACTTTTTCAGATAAAAGAAAACTGAGAGAATTCATTGCCAGGAAACCTGTATTAAAAGAAGTTTTTCAAGCTGAAGGGAAATGATGCTGGATGTAAAGTCAAATCTATATACAGGAATGAAGAACACCAAAAATGGTAAATAAGTGTGTAAGTAAGAGATTTTCTTATTTATTTTCTTCCCAAAATTTTCCTAAATGACAATTGACTGTTTTAAACAAAACTAAGGTGATAAAAGTCAGAAAACAGTAGTTATTTAACCAGGGGAGCAGTGGTGCAAATGTTCTATATCTTGATCTAGGTAGGATTGTATGTGTACGTATGTAAGTTAAAAGTCATCAAACCTTCACAAGCCATACCTGATTTTACTATGTGTAACTCTTCTTCAATAAAGTAGTGTTAGAATGGAAAAAACATAAGGACACAGAAAGGTTTGAAGTCAAGTGATATGAAAAGATAACAGGAAAATAAAGAAGAGAGTAGTGTAGCTGCATTAATATTTAATCTAAACAGTCTTTAAGGAAAAAAATATTACAGGTAAAATTTGTACTTTACAACAATAAAATGTTTAATATACCAAAAAGATTTTTAAATGTAGCCTCAAATATAAAGCCAAAATTGACAAAACTAGAAGTGAACAATATAAAAATCTACCTTCATAGTAGTACATTTCAGCACATTTTCCCAGGAATTGATAGATCAAACAGGTAAAAAAAAAAATCACTAAGTTTATATAAGATTTGAACAGTAAAACTAATAAGCTTGATGTAATGGACATATATAGACTATGCAACCCAACAATTGGAGGTGCACCTTCTTTTCAGGCACAAAGGATATATTTACAAAGATTGACTAGAGTGGGGGCTTCCCTGGTGGCGCAGTGGTTGAGAGTCCGCCTGCCGATGCAGGGGACACGGGTTCGTGCCCCAGTCCGGGAAGATCCCACATGCCGCGGAGCGGCTGGGCCCATGAGCCATGGCCGCTGAGCTTGCGCGTCCACACCCTGTGCTCCGCAACAGGAGAGGCCACAACAGTGAGAGGCCCACGTACCGCAAAAAAATAAAAAATAAAATAAATAAATAAGATTGACCAGGTATCAGACTATACTTACAGCAAGCCTCAAACAATTCCATTTACCTCAATGTAATTAAATGAAAAAGTCAACGATCAAAACAATATTAGCTAAGAAATCTTTTTAAATGCCCTACTAAACTACTTGTTGGTCAAGGAAGAAATAATCATGTAAATAAAGGTGGGAGTATTGCTATTAATCAGAGCAGAGAGATGGTATGGTTGTTGGGAAAGAATGTGGAGTTCACAGGTGTTTAGGGTTTGTTTTAACATGGGGGATATAAGAGTGTTTTGTGTATTAATGGGGAGGGTCCTCATTAATGATGCTGCTGGTCAGGACAGGGGCAATTGCATTTACACACACATACACACGCACACAAGAAACAAGTTTCATGAAGTAATACCCTCACTTATGGGTACTTACCCTTACTTTTGAGACATAAACTCAGATGTTTTCTAACATATTTTATTATTTCTATTTTATTCTACTTTTTATGATAAATTCAAATTTAATGACGTTGTATTAGAATACAGCTATGCCTATTCATTGGTTTATCTAAGGCTGAGTTTGAACCACGGCAGCACAGTCCAGGAGTCAAAACGCCCAAAGAATTAACTATCCGGCCCTTTGCAGAAAAAGTGTGCTGACCCGACCCTGATCTAAAGGATCATTTTTCCCATTACTTCTGATATGATGTTTAGTGCTGTAGGGGGCCTTCCAGTGGTTCCCAGTCCTGGCTACACACTGGAATCACTGCAGGGGCTACTAATTTGAGCCTCTCTGGAGGTGAGCCCAGGAATCTATATTTACAACCAGTGCAGTCAGCCAGTAGGATTCTGTGCTGTGAACTCCCGGCTAGTAGATGGATAAGTCGTTAAGCCCCATCATTTTGTTACCCCTGTGAGGGGAAATGCCTTCCCAAAGAGGACGAAGATTGACATTGGCAAAACCCATATTTCCTGCTACCAAGAACACTACTTGTAGGGCTCTCAGAACTGAGTGTTTTATTCTATTTTTTAAAAGCTGGTAGCAACTAATTATTTGATTTCACAACCCTAGCAGGTAGTAATCTAAAGTTTGAAAAATCCTACTACCAAATGACTTAATCCTTGCCATTCTCTCTTCTCTCCTGTTTTCCAAGTTGAAGGCAGTGGTCTCAATAGTGTTTTTAATAGCTACGGGGTAGCTCATACTCACCATCACAAGAATGCAGCTACCCTATATTTACAAAACGCCTTAGAGTCTTCTGAATGCTGACTCCTGCCTTCTTTCCATGCAATACCCCCAGCCCAATGATATAAGTAGCACAATGCATTATCCACATTTTATAACTTAGGAAACTAAGGTTAAAAGATATTAGGCAATTTGACCAAGGTCACAGAGTCAATTAGCAGCACACCTATAACTGGTAACTGGCTATTCTGTCTCCAAAACAGTATTCTTTACTGTCCCTATCACCAAAAACCAAAATGTAAGCTAAGACCTGAATTCTACCACATTTCGGGAGATCCAGAATAAACGAAATAGGTGGGATAACAAAGAAAAAAGGATCCTAGTTGGAAATCAAAGGAGTGGGGAGAGATACATAAGAGGCAAAGTAAATTCTAATGTCCTATGGACAAAGGGCTAATATAAATATATATGCATACATGCAAAGCAGGATAGCTTATCATTGAGATCACTTATAATAATAAGTGCTTATCCTTACTTGCTAATTTATTTATGTTGGGTTATCATTCAGACTTAAAATTGATGTCTTTGTACAAATTATCAAGTTAATAGAGGTCTGGTTTTCAATAATAAAACATGAAAAAGAAACAGCTATTCAAAAATTCTTGCTTTAAAAAGAAAAAACATGCCTTCATTCTCCTTGGCATCATGAGAAATATTCCCTCAGGAAATTAAAAATCATCCACCATTGTGTGCCTATCTTACTTCCATGATACAATTACAGAAGCACTGAAGATTAGAAGACAAAGGCTTAACTGTTTTTAGAGATAAATTTATTTCCTGTAAGAACATAGACTATCTCCTGTATTTATATACACCTTACAGATCCTAAAACAGATGGTGATAACAAAATAAACCTCTATTTAAATTGAATAATAGCAGAAAGTTAACAAGCACTGGTTCCAGAATTTTAAAAAAAAACAAAGAGAAGCACATGTGTTTTCCTTACACCACTGTCTAATGTGGTTGGAAAACATACACAACAGCGATTTACCCTAGGAGCTTTTTGTGTTGCCAGTTTTGGCGAAAAAGCTTCTCTATAAGAGATCTATCAAATAGAAAGTTTTGATAAACTTTCTATTTGATAAACACTTCTAAAAGAGATAAACTACTCTGGAAATGCTGTGATACTGATCATAAAGTTGTTTCAAGGAAGGTTTTAAGATTGCTCATTGGAAGCCCATGCATGGGGTCACAACTTGGGAGCTACCTTGAAAAAATTTTGAATTAACTTTTAGAGACACTTCCAAGGTGATTTAAGGACAGTCTTTTGGAGTTGATTTTAAACAATGACAACCAGGTTTAGTGTCTCTACTCTTTGGAAAACCAAAGATTTAATTGGGAAAGCACTTAACGTTGTCTGCTATGTTACAGGAGTTCTTTTCTTGCATAGTGTTTGTATTATTTTTAACCACTCTCTTTGTATAATCTTGCCCTGTGTTTACCCTACAGTTCCCTTTTGTTTCCTTGTCAACACACTCACTCCCGACAAGCAGATTCTATTATTTTAGCTTACTCAGTGGCTCTCAGATTGTTCATTGAGAAGATCACATCACATCTCACCACAGCTGTTGGCAACATGTCTTGCATGAAATAAACAAATTTTATTTCTTCAATATATAGTTTGGTTAACTTATTTTATCAGTGAACTCAAATGTCCTTTTAAAAATCTGAAAAGGTTTTGAATTTAAGATACAAAAGTATGGGGCTTCCCTGGTGGCGCAGTGGTTGAGAGTCTGCCTGCCGATGCAGGGGACACGGGTTCGTGCCCTGGTCTGGGAAGATCCCACATGCCGCGGAGCGGCTGGGCCCGTGAGCCATGGCCACTGAGACTGCGCGTCCGGAGCCTGTGCTCCGCAACGGGAGAGACCACAACAGTGAGAGGCCCACGTACTGCAAAAAAAAAAAAAAAGATACAAAAGTATGCCAGTCTCTAAGGTCTTTTCTAGGATCAGGAAAGGAACACAAATATCCATAATACTATTTACACGTAGAAGCTAGATCTTTGAAAGTAATGAACACTCTGCATTCCACTTTCAATTACTAAGTTTTCACTGTAAAAATTGTTATACCAAGTGGAAACTTTGAAGTGCTTTCATTTTCAGTCCACAGGCTTGGAGTGAGGCTCCCAGCCTCTCCTTCAGGAGTGACTATAGTGTACCACCCTGTTTGCCTGATTGGTTCAAAACTGGGCCAATGACATAGCAAGGCCACTCAGAGGGATTTTTACTGGAAATAAAAACAGGGAGTTCTCTCTCTCTCTCTCTCTCTCTCTCTCACTCACTAGAAATCTCTAACATTTCACTCTCATCTTCATCTTCTCCAGTCAATCTAATGTCAAGTTCTAATTTTTAAAAATTCTTTTGCACTATTTTAAAATGCATCCCTTTATCTCACTCAATTCCTTATCATTTTAGCCTCACTTAATTTCTATTGACTCCTAACTAGTTTCCCTGCTTGTCCCCCTTCTAAGCCATCCGATTGTCAAAATAATTTTTTTTAACTACCATTTTCATCATGTCATATTAACAGTTCATATTCTCAGTGATACAGGCCTAAAAACTAGGAAGAAGCATCCACTCCTCTTTCCTCATTCTTCATAGTAAGCTGGTCACCAAGTCCTGTCAAGTCTACCTCCATAAAGTCATCTCTAAATATCCTCCTTGGGGACTAAAATATGAGGACATCATTTGAAAAGAAAGAAAGAAAGAAACAAACAAACATACAAAGAAAGAAAGAAAGAAAAAGAAGGAAAGAAAGAAGAAAGAAGGAAAGAAAGGCAGAAGAAAAAAATGGCTCTTAACATCATGAAATCATACTCAGCCTCATTAATAACAGAAATGTACATTAAAATTATGTAACTGAATACTTCATACCTGCTAGGATGGCTGTATCTAAAAAACACAGAAAATAACAAGTGTTGACAAGGATGTGGAGAAACTGGAACTATCATGCTACCAGTAAAAATGTAAAATGATGGAGCTGCTGTGGAAAATAGTTTGGCAGTTCCTCAAAATGTTAAACATAAAATTATCATATGACTCAATTATTCCATTCTTAAGTATTTACCCAAAAAAACCTGAAAACGGACTCAAACAGATAGTTTTGTACCAATGTACACTGAAGAATTACTCACAATAGTCCCAAAGTGGAAACAACCAAAGTGTCCATCAACAGATGAATGGATTAACAAAATGTGACCTACATACAATGGAATATTAGTCAGCCATAAAATGAATGAAGGTCTAATAGATGCTACAACATGAATGAACCTTGAAAACATCAAACTAAATAAAATAAGCCAGTCATAAAAGTACAAATATTGTATGAATCCACTTATATGAAATATCTAAAATAAGCAACTTTGTAGACAGAAAGTATATTATAGGCTACCAGGCATGGAGGGTGGGCAGACTGGGGAGTTACTGTGAATGGTTGCAAAGTTTTTGTTTGGGGTGATGGAAAAGATTTAGAAACAGATAGTGGTAATGGTTATACAATACTGTGTATGTAATTAATGCTGCTGAATATACACTGGTTAAAATGGCATATTTTATATTATATATATTTTATCACAATAGAAATTTTACTTACATTATGGTAAATACTTCCTTATTAGATTGGCAAAGATTGAACATTTTGAGGCTGTATTACTGTTTGAGGCTACATGGAAACTGGTAGTCACACGATACTGGTAGGGATGTAGAAAGGTACAATCCCTATGGAGGAGAATTTAGGAATATCTAGCAAAATTACATATGTCTCCTCTACCTTTTAACTCAGCAATTCCACTTTTAGGTATCTATCTTAAAGATACTGCAAAATTACAAAATGACATATGCCCAAGATGTTTCATGTCAGCACTATCTATAACAGCAAAAGGCTGGAAACGAGGGGAATAGAGATGATTCAGAGGTTCCCGATTTTTTTAAGCCCTTAGTTTTTTAGAGCAGTTTAAAGTTCACAGCAAAATTGAAAGATATATATATACACACACACATTGGTTTTGTAAGAAACCACCGAACTGTCTTGGAAAGTGGCTGTACCATTTTGCATTTCTACCTGCAGTGTATGAGAGTTCCTGTTGCTCCACATCCTCAGTAGCATTTGGTATGTCAGTGTTCCAGATGCTGGTCTTTCTAATAGGTGTGTAGTGTTTTAATATGTATTTCCCTAATGACATATGATTCTTTTCATAAGTTTATTTGCCATCTGTATACTTTCTTTCATGAGGTGTCTGTTAATGTCTTTGATCCATGTTTTAATTGGATTGTTTTTCTTATCGTTGAGTTTTAAGAGTTCTTTGTACATTTTGGGCAACAGTCCTTTATCATATGTGTCTCTTGCAGATGTTTTCTCCCAGTTTATGGCTTGCCTTCTCATTCTCTTGATATTGTCTTTGTGAAGCAGTTTTTAATTTTAATAAAGTCTAGCTTATCAATTATTTCTTTTATGAATCATATATTTCATGTTGTATCAAAAAAAGCCATCCTATGATCCTATGTTATATTCTAGGAGTTTTATAGTTTTGCACTTTAAGTCTATGATCCATTTTGAATTCATTTTTGTAAAGAGCATAAGGTCTATGTCTAGATTCATTTTTTGCATGCAGATGTCCAGTTGTTTCATCACCATTTTTGAAAAGACTATCTTTGCTCTACAGTATTGTCTTTGTCTCTTTGTCAAAGACCAGTTGACTAGACTCATTTGGGTCTATTTATGGGCTCTCTATTCTATTACATCGATCTATTTGTGTATTCTTTCACTAATACCACAGACTACTGCAGATTTGTAGTAAGTCTTGAACTCGGGTAGTATGAGTCCTCAAATTTTGTCCTCCTCTTTCAATATTGAGTTGGCTATTCTGAATCCTTTGCCTCTGCATACAAACTTTAGAATCAGTTTGTTGATATTCACAAAATTACTTGCTAGAATTTTTACTGGAATTACACTGAATCTATAGATCAAGTTGGGATGAACTGAAATCCTGACAATGTTGTGTCTTCCTGTCTATGAACATGGAATATTTCCCCATTTATTTAGTTTTTCTTTGATATCATTCATCAGATTTTTGTAGGTTTCTCACACAGATCTTGTACATATTTAGATTTACACATAAGTATTTCATTTGGGCAGCAGTGCTAATATAAATTGTATTGTGCTTTTAATTTTAAGTTCAACATGATCATTGCTGGTATACAAAAACGTAATTGATTTTTGCACATTAACTTCATTTCCTGCAATTTTGCTAAAAACGCTTATTAGTTCCAGGAATTTGGTTTTGCTTTTGTTTTTGCTTTTTGATAATTCATTGGGATTTTCACATAGATTATCATGTCGTCTGCCAACAGAGATAGTTTTATTTCTTCTTGGCCAGTCTGTATGCCTTTTATTTCCTTTTCCTGTCTTGTTGCACTAGCAAGGACTTCAAATATAATGTTGAAAAGAAGTGGTGAGAGGAGTCATCCTTGCCTTGTCCCTGATCTTAGTGGAAAGGCTTCACATTTCTCACCATTAAGTATGATGTTAGCTGTAGGTTTTTTGGTAAATACTCTTTGTCACAAGTTTAGGAAAATTCTCCTCTAGTCCTAGTTTACTGAGAGTTTTTAACATGAATGAGTGTTGGATTTCATCAAATGCTTTTTGTGCATCTATGATGTGATCATGTGATTTTTCTTTTTTAGGCTGTTGATGTGATGGATTACATTAATTGATATAACAATGTTGAACTAGCCTTGCACAGCTGGGATAAATCCCACTTGGTCATGATATACTGTTCTTTTTATACATTGTTGGATGCAATTTGCTAATATTTTGTTGAAGATTTTTGCATCTATGTTTATGAGAGATATTGGTTTGTAATTTTCTTTTCTTGGAATATCTTTGTCTGGTTTTAAAATTTGGATAATAATAATGGCCTCATAGAATGGGTTAGGAAGTACTGCATTCCCTTTGCTTCCATTCTCTGAAGGAAATTGTAGACAATTGATATAATTTCTACCTTAGATATTTAGTAGAATTCATTGGTGAACCCCTTTGGGCCTGATGTTTTCTGTTTTGGAAGGTTATTAATTATTGATTCAATTTGTTTACTAGATATCAGCTTATTTAGATTGTTTATTCTCCATGTGTGAGTTTCAGCAAATTGTGTCTTTCAAGGAATTGTTCCATTTAATCTAGGTTATCGTAGTTGTGAGCATTGAATTTGTCATAGTATTCCTTTATTATTCTTTTAAGGTCCATGGATCTATAGTGATATCTATTCTTTCATTTCTGATATTAATAATATTTGCCCTCTCTCTGTTTTTCTTATTTAGCCTGGCTAAAAGTTTATAAGTTTTATTGATCTTTTCAAAGAGTTAGCTTTTGGCTTCATTGATTTTTGCTATTGATTTCCTATTTTCAATTTCATCGATTTCTGCTCTAATTTTTATTATTCCTTTTCTTCAGTTTACTTTGGATTTAATTTACTCTTCTTTTTCTAGTCTCCTAAGGAGGAAACTTAGATGATTGAGTTTAGATCTTTCTCCTTTTCTAATATATGCATTCAATGCCATACATTTTCCTCCAAGCACTGCTTCAATTACATCTCACGCATTTTGACAAGTTGTGTTTTCATTTCACTTCATTTTCAAAATAATTTTGAATTTCTCTTAAGATTTTTTCTTTGTCTCATGTGATGTGTGTTGCTTAATCTCCACATATTTCAGAATTTTTTAGTTATCTTTCTGTTATTGATTTCTGGTTTAATTCCATTGTGATCTGAGGGCAGGCATTATAATTTCTATTCTTTTAAGTTTGTCAAGATGGGTTTTATGGCCCCAGATGTGGTCTGTCTTGGTGAATGTTCCATGTGAGCTTGAGAAGAATGTGTATTCTTCTGTTTTAGATGAAGTAGTCTATAGACGTCAATTGTAACCAGTTGACTGATGGTGTTGTTGAGTTCAACTATGTCCTTACTGATTTTCTGCCTGCTGGATCTGTCCATTTCTGATAAAGGGATATTTGGGAAATTCTTTCTCTCTCCTTCACTTTTGAAGGATAGCTTTGCACAACAGAGAATTCTAGGTTGGTGGTTTTTCCTCTCAACATTTAAAAATATTTTACTCTATTCTCTTCTTGCTTGCATGGTTTCTGAGGAGAAGTTGGATGTAATTATTTTTTCTTCTGTCGCTAAAGTATTTTTTCTCCCTATGACTTCTTTCAGGATGTTATCTTTATCTTTTATTTTCTTTACTTTGAAAATAATATGCCTATATGTAGTTTTTTTGGCATTTATCCTGCTTGGTGTTCTCTGAGCTTCCTAGATCTGTGGTTTGGTGTCTGACAATAACTTGGTAAAATTCTCAGTCATTGTCATTTTAAATATTTCTTCAGTTCCTTTCCCTCTTTCTTCTCATTCTGGTATTCTCATTATGTATATGTTACACCTTCTGTAGTTGTCCCATAGTTCTTGGATATTCTGTTCTGTTTTATAGTCTTTGTTCTCTTTGTTTTTTTGGTTTGGGAAGTTTCTATTGATATATCCTCAAGCTCAAAGATTCTTTCCTCAGCCATGTCCAGTCTAGCTCATCAAAGTCATTCCTTATTTTTGTTACAGTGTGTCAATCTTCAGCATTTCTTTACTGTTCTTTCTTAGGAATTCTTCCTCTCTGTCTACATTGCTCATCTGTTTTTGCATGCTGCACATCTTTACCCATATTAACAGTATATTAATCATAATTGTTTTAAATTCTCAGTCTGATCATTTCAACATCCCTTCCATATCTGGTTCTGATGCCTGCTCTTCAAATTGTGTTTTTTGACTTTTAGTATGCCTAGTAATTTTTTCTTGATAGCTGGACATGATGTACCAGGTAAAAGCTATTGCTGTAAATAGGCTTTTAGTAACGTGCTGGTAAAATTTGGGGAGATGGAAAGTGTGGGAAGAGGGCAAGTGTTTTATAGTCCTATGATTAGGTTTCAATCTTATAGTGAGACTGTACCTCCGGATGGTGAACTTCGCAGTGTTTCTCAGTCCTGCCCCCTCCACCATTAGGTGGGATAGGATGGTTATAGCTGACTAGGGTTGGGTATTTCCCTTCTGCCAGGTCAGTTATGTTCTGCTAATACTGAAGCAGGTTAGGCTCTGGTTAACTAGATTTTTTCTGAGAGCAGGGCTTGTTAAGAAGAACAGAGTGCTCAGGCACATTTCAAAATGGTTTATTTGCCCTCCCTCTACCAGAAGCATGAGGGTTTTTTTATCCAATATTTACTATGACACCCTGGTTGAGCTCCTGGAGGTAAAACTCACAAAAGTGTGTGTGTGTGTGTGTGTGTGTGTGTGTGTGTGTGTGTGTGTTTCAGGGTTGGGGGGGATTCTAATGGCTAGATTCCCCTGGATTTTTAATATCTCATACTTGTCCATACTGAGCTTCCAGAAATTCCTCAAGTTTTCTTATCTCAGTACTGGTTCCTGTGGCAGTTCCCACTCATGGGTCTCTAGTTCAGTAAGCTGTGATTCCCTGTATCTTCCTGTCTGTCTCTCCAATCTCGGGGCAGTGCTTTACCTTGTGTCCTCACCTCTCTTACAGATACATGAAGAGTTGCTGATTTTTCAGTCTGTTCAGCTTTGCCCTTGTTAAATGGAATATCAACATCCAAGCTCCTTACATGTGGAACCAGAAACCCAAACTTTCTTGATTACAACATCCTTAATGAGTCAGTAATTTTTTAACTGAATGCCTGAAACAAAAGAAACATCTAACAGTTCTGTTTATTAAGTAGTTAGGTCCAGCTTACATAATAAATATTTATGTCCTAACATCTTAGCAGCCATTTGAAAAAGAATAACACACATTAATTGAAATAAAAGGTAATTTTTTCCTTAAATAACCTTAGCAAGGAGATGTGTGAACCTATTTGGTGCTGTATAACTTCTCAAACCTTAAAATCAGATTGAACCCCAACTCCCTCATTTTCTACTCCACATTGATTTTCATGTGATATTTGCCTTCTATCACAGCAACCACCAGTAATCCAGCTTTGCAAAGCTGTGACATCACCAAAAGGAATATGCCACAATCTAAAGTTGAAACAGCGATTTACTTCAAGCTAGTTGTTTGTGCAGTCTGAAAAATATCAAATATTACTGTGTTTCTCTCAAGAATTTAGAACACCTTTCAGTGCACTTGAGAGTTAGCTGCAATGCCCTGGGGATTGATAAATGGTACATCCACCCAAAGGAGTCATATGCAGCTGTAAACAATTGTGAGCAATATCTTTTTATCTGCCTATGAAATGATCTTCAGTATGTGTTGTTAAGTAAGTAAGGTGGGAAGAAAAAGTGTATAAAGAATATTAGCAAAAGAAGGGAAAAATATGAATATAAATGCATCTTTCTTATAGTTAAAAACTGGAAGGAGAAACCATAAAATTATTTCTAATATTCCCCTACAGACACAGGAAGGTAACAGAGTGGAGGGGTCTGAGATATAAGTTAGATTTTTCTAAATATACCCTGCTTTTTACTTAGGAAATGTACACATATTTTACATAATTATAAAACAATTTTTGAAAGCAATCTCTAAAAATAGAAAGCTAAATGAAGCAAATGAACTTAACTTCATATTGATTTTGTGGCATAACCACACAGAGAGTAACTACTTCATGTCATTTTAAAAAACAGGAATATAAAGCTAGTGGGAAATTTTTCAAAGGTATTAAGAACTACAAAGACATATTAGGCTGTCACCAGTTATCATATTCTTGCTGGTAGTGTTGGTGTTGTTACTCAGAGGCTATTTTGTGTGTGCTATGGGTTAAAACAAATAAGTAATTAGTTGATGTTGTTGAGAACTTAATGTGAAATGAAGTAGATACAGATGTAAACTATATAAGAGTAAAGACTCCTAGTCCTGTAGTTGAGTTGGAAGAGTCAAAACGAGTTCATGATATATTTTGTCTTAAAATATACATATATTTCTTAACTCTACCCCCAGAGCAGCATCCAGCATCAATCCAGCCCTACAGAGGAAAGCCAGTATAACACCATAACTAGTTCATTTCTTTTCCCTTTAGTGGAGAGAATGTCCCCTGGGCCCTCCTGGGAAACAGTCACCTGGTGGGTTCTCTGGTTTTATATAATTAATTGACACCACTATACACACTTCTATTAGCCTTTTAAACCTCTTTCTCAATTCTCAGACAAAGGCAGTTCCAGCATCTCAATTTCATTTATTGTAGGTTGTTTCTTCCCGCCTCAAGCTTCAAGCAACCATCCCAGCAGGGTATTAGGACTGGTTCCAGGTGTACTTGTCAGAACATTTAAGTCCTGAGTTATGGAAGGATAAACCAAATCAGTGTACTCTCACTTACCCCACTTTATATTCTGTCCCTCAGCTCCAGCACTTTGAAGTCCATTGCAAAACATTTTACCTTGCTTTCTGCCAGTACACGCTAGCCAGGCCCTGCAGGTTTTGGGGTGACTAAGCCCTTTCCCCCTACAACAGGAAAAATAATTTTCAGGTGGCCTGTGCTAAGACCTAATCTTAGTTATTGGTTTAGAATAATGGGATGTAAGGGCAGATCCAAGGAAGTCAAGTGTCATCTTATGAGGCTGCTGCCTCAGATGAGGACTTTCCATTGCCTGGATACCAGGGAGTGTGGGAGTGGACCAATTATATTAGCAAATGGAATCTGGGAGTTGGAGGTTTTCAAGTACATCCACCCAATATCCCTATCTTGCTTCTCTAGGGCCTCAGCCCTTCCTTAAGGGTCTTGACTTTACTCTAGAAGACTTTACTGGTATAGTCTTCTTTCTAACTCTACTAATCTCACAGTTAGGACTTCCCTAGTGGTGCAGTGGTTAAGACTCCACCTGCCAATGCAGGGGATATGGGTTCGAGCCCTGGTCTGGGAAGATCCCACATGCCACAGAGCAACTAAGCCCGTGGGCCACAACTACTGAGCCTGCACGCTAGAGCCCACAACCCACAACTACTGAACCCACATGCCACAACTACAGAAGCCCATGTGCCTAGAGCTCATGCTCCACAACAAGAGAAGCCACCACAATGAGAAGCCCGCACACCGCAATGAAGAGTAGCCCCCGCTCACCGCAACTAGAGAAAGCCCACATGCAGCAATGAAGGCCCAACACAGCCAAAAATTAATTAATTAATTAAAAAAAAAATCTCACAATAAGGTCCTGGGCCTAATTTTCTGCACTATTTACCCTCTTGCTTCAGAATGTGAGGATCTCTTTAAATGCTACCCTAGAGGCCTTCTGACTTTCACATTGTAACTCAAGTTAATAGTTGACTGACCTGAACCAGTTATGTTCTTTCTTTGACATTTAACAACAAGCAACTAAATTCAAAATTTTTATAATTATTATTGCCCTCTTACCTCTTAACTACTAGAGAAATTGTATTAGCAGTGCATCTTCTCCAGCGATTCCTAAGAAAATCAACCACAGGTCTCACTACTTATGATGCTACAGCATACCAAGCATTGTCATCATCACACTTCCATCAGAAATGTGAGTTTTGTTTCCATCTGGTCAATAGTTATTCAGTTCTATAAACTTACTCCTGTATCAACTGTCTTGGGTGGTGGTGCCCCAGAAGCAGACAATTGAAGGATTCAGTGCAAGTAGCTGAATAGTTTATCTGTGAGGTGATCCTAGGAAATACCAGTACAGTAAGAATGTCAGTCAAGGAAGAAAAGGAAACCAGTAAAATCTATATTATCAAACAATCACAACTGTGGGCAATTGTAGCTTAATTCCACTGTAGCTTTGTTCCTCCAATAAATGGTATAGAATACATGACTTAGAGTATCCCTACCCGAGGAGCAAGGGTTCTGGATTCCTTAGTTGAGGGCTCCATGAAGAGAAGGGTAGTGCATAAATTTCCCAGAATTGCCACCCTGCCCATAAAGATCTCCAGTGACCAGAGAAACCCCTGAAGCAAAGAGGTATAGGAGCACCAGAAGGCAGACAGCAGATGCAAGAAGAGCTACAATTCTGCTGCCTGGGGAAAGAAAACCACATTCACAGAAAGATAGACAAAATGAAAAGGCAGAGGACTTTGTACCAGATGAAGGAAAAAGATAAAACCTCAGAAAAACAACTAAATGAAGTGGACATAGGCAACCTTCCAGAAAAAGAATTCAGAATAATGATAGTGAGGATGATTCAGGACCTCGGAAAAACAATAGAGGCAAGGATGGAGAAGATGCAAGAAATGTTTAAAAAAGACCTAGAAGAATTAAAGAGCAAACAAACAGAGACAAACAATACAATAACTGAAATGAAAACTACACTAGAAGGAATCAGTAGCAGAATAACTGAGGCAGAAGAACGGATAAGTGACCTGGAAGGCAATGGTGGAATTCACTGCTGGGGAAGAGAATAAAGAAAAAAGAATGAAAAGAAATGAAGACAGCCTAAGAGACCTCTGGGACAATGCAACAACATTCGCATTATAGGGGTCCCAGAAGGAGAAGAGAGAGAGAAAGGACCAGAGAAAATATTTGAAGAGATTATAGTCGAAAACTTCCCTAACATGGGAAAGGAAATAGCCACCCAAGTCCAGAAAGCGCAGTGAGTCCCATAAAGGATAAACCTAAGGAGAAAAACGCCAAGACACATAGTAATCAAATTGGCAAAAAATTAAAGACAAATTATTGAAAGCAGCAAGGGAAAAATGACAAATAACATACAAGGGAACTCCCATAAGGTTAACAGCTGACTTCTCAGCAGAAACTCTACAAGCCAGAAGGGAGTGGCATGATATACTTAAAGGGATGAAAGGGAAGAACCTACAGCCAAGATTACTCTACCTGGCAAGGATCTCATTCAGATTTGATGGAGAAATCAAAAGCTTTACATACAAGCAAAAGCTAAGAGAATTCAGCACCACCAAACCAGCTCTGCAACAGATGCTAAAGGAACTTCTCTAAGTGGGAAACACAAGAGAAGAAAAGGACGTAGAAAAACAAACCCAAAACAGTTAAGAAAATGGTCATAGGAAAATACATATCAATAATTACCTTAAACGTGAATGGATTAAATGCTCCAATCAAAAGACACAGGCTTGCTGAATGGATACAAAAACAAGACCCATGTATATGCTGTCTACAAGAGACCCACTTCAGACCTAGGGACACATACAGACTGAAAGTGAGGGGATGGAAAAAGATATTCCATGCAAATGGAAATCAAAAGAAAGCTGGAGTAGCAATTCTCACATCAGATAAAATAGACTTTAAAATACAGAATGTTACAAGAGACAAGGAAGGACACTACATAATGATCAAGGGATCAATCCAAGAAGAAGATATAACAATTAGAAATATATATGCACCCAAGATAGGAGCACCACAATACATAAGGCAACGGCTAAGAGCTATAAAAGAGGAAATCGACAGTAACACAATAATAGTGGGGGACTTTAACACCTCACTTACACCAATGGACAGATCATCCAGACAGAAAATTAATAAGGAAACACAAGCTTTAAATGACACAATAGACCAGAGAGATATAATTGATATTTATAAGACATTCCATCCAAAAACAGCAGGTTACACTTTCTTCTCAAATGCATACGGAACATTCTCCAGGATAGACCACATCTTGGGTCACAAATCAGGCCTTGGTAAATTTAAGAAACTGGAAATCATATCAAGCATCTTTTCCGACCACAACACTATGAGACTAGATATCAGTTACAGGTAAAAATCTGTAAAAAAAAAATACAAACACATGGAGGCTAAACAATACATTACTTAATAACCAAGAGATCACTGAAGAAATCAAAGAGGAAATAAAAAAATACCTAGAGACAAATGACAATGAAAACACGATGATCCAAAACCTATGGGATGCAACAAAGCAGTTCTAAGAGGGAAGTTTATAGCAACAGAAGCTTACCTCAAGAAACAAGAAAAATCTCAAATAATCTAATCTTACACCTAAAGGAACTACAGAAAGAAGAACAAACAAAACCCGAAGTTAGTAGAAGGAAAGAAATCATAAAGATCAGAGCAGAAATAAGTGAAATAGAAACAAAGAAAACAATAGCAAATATCAGTACAACTAAAAGCTGGTTCTTTGAGAAGATAAACAAAATTGATAAATCTTTAGCCAGACTCATCAAGAAAAAGAGGGAGAGGGCTCAAATCAATAAAATTAGAAATGAAAAAAGATAACTTAGAACAGACACTGCAGAAATACAGAGCATCCTACTGAAAGAAATGGACAAATTCTTAGAAAGGTATAACCTTCCAAGACTGAACCAGGAAGAACTAGACAATATGAACAGACCAATCACAAGTAATGAAATTGAAACTGTGATTTAAAATCTTCCAACAATCAAATGTCCAGGACCAGATGCCTTCACAGGTGAATTCTATCAAACATTTAGAGAAGAGCTAACACCCATCCTTCTCAAACTCTTCCCAAAATTGCAGAGGAAGGAACACGCCCAAACTCATTCTATGAGGCCACCGTCACCCTGATGCCAAAACCAGACAAAGATACTACAAAAAAAGAAAATTACAGACCAATATCACTGATGAATATAGATGCAAAAGTCCTAAACAAAATACTAGCAAACAGAATCTAACAACACATTAAAAGGATTATACACCATGATCAAGTGGGATTTATCCCAGGGATGCAAGGATTATTCAGTATATGCAAATCAATCAACGTGATACACCGTATTAACAAACTGAAGGAGAAAAACCATATGATCATCTCAATAGATGCAGAAAAAGTTTTTGACAAAATTCAACACCCATGTATAATAAAAACTCTGCAGAAAGAGGGCATGGAAGGAACCTACCTCAATATAATAAAGGCCATATATGACAAACCCACAGAAACATCATTGTCAATGGTGAAAAACTGAAAGCATTTCCTCTAAGATTAGGAACCAGACAAGGATGTTCACTCTCACCACTCTTATTCAACATAGTTTGGGAAGTCCTAGTCATGGCAATCAGAAGAAAAAGAAATAAAAGGAATACAAATTGGAAAAGAAGAAGTAAAAGTGTCACTGTTGGCAGATGACATGATATCATACATAGAAAATCCTATAGATGCCACCAGAAAACTACTAGAGCTAATCAATGAATTTGGTTAAGTTGCAGGATACAAAATTAATGCACAGAAATCTCTTGCATTCCTATACACTAACAATGAAAGATCAGAAAGAGAAATTAAGGAAACACTCCCATGTAACACTGCAACAAAAAGAATAAAATATCTAGGAATAAACCTACCTAGGGGGACAAAAGACATGTATGAAGAAAACTATAACACACTGATGAAAGAAATTAAAGATGATACAAACAGATGGAGAGATATACCATGTTCTTGGATTGGAAGAATCAATATTGTGAAAATGACTATACTACCCAAAGCAATCTACAGATTCAATGCAATCCCTATCAAATTACCAATGGCATTTCTTACAGAAATAGAAAAAAAAAATCTTAAAATTTGTATGGACACACAAAAGAACCTGAACAGCCAAAGCTCTCTTGAGGGAAAAAAATGGAGCTGGAGGAATCAGACTCCCTGACTTCAGACTATACTACAAAGATACAGTAATCAAGACACAAAAACAGAAATATAGATCAATGGAACAGGATAGAAAGCCCAGAGATAAAGCCATGCACCTATGGTCAACTAATCTATAACAAAGGAGGCAAGGATATACAATGGAGAAAAGACAGTCTCTTCAATAATGGTGCTGGGAAAACTGGACAGCCACAGGTAAAAGAATGAAATTGGAACACTAACTAACACCATACACAAAAATAAACTGAAAATGGATTAAAGACCTAAATGTAAGACCGCACACTATAAAACTCTTAGAAGAAAACATAGAAAGAACACTCTTTGACATCAATCACAGCAAGATCTTTTTAGATCCACCTCCTAGAGTATTGGAAATAAAAACAAAAATAAATAAATGGGACCTAATGAAACTTCAAAGCTTTTGCACAGCAAAGGAAACTACAAACAGGACGAAAAGACAGCCCTCAGAATGAGAGAAAATATTTGCAAACGAATCAACAGACAAATGATTAATCTCCAAAATATATAAACAGCTCATGGAGCTCGATATTAAAAAAACAAACAACCCAATCCAAAAATGGGCAGATGACCTAAATAGACATTTCTGCAAAGAAGACATACAGATGGCGAAGAAACACATGAAAAGCTGCTCAACATCACTAATTACTAGAGAAATGCAAATCAAAACTACAATGAGGTAACACCTCACACCAGTTAGAATGGGCATCATCAGAAAATCCACAAACAACAAATGCTGGAGAGGGTGTGGAAAAAAGGGAACCCTCTTGCACTGTTGATGGGAATGTACATTGATGCAGCCATATGGAGAACAGTCAAAAAGACACATGCACCCAATGTTCATTGCAGCACTATTTACAATAGGCAGGTCATGGAAGCAACCTAAATGCCCACTGACAGACGAATGGATAAAGAAGATGTGGTACATATATACAATGGAATATTACTCAGCCATAAAAAGAAATGAAACTGGTTCATTTGAAGAGTCGTGGATGGATCTAGAGACTGTTATACAGAGTGAAGAAAGTCAAAAAGAGAAAAACAAACATCATATATTAACGCATATATGTGGAACATAGAAAAATGGTACAGATGAACGGGTTTGCAGGGCAGAAATAGAGACACAGATGTAGGGAACGAACGTATGGACACCAAGGGGGGAAGGTGGTTGTGGGGGTGGGAGTGGTGGGTTGAATTGGGAGATTGGGATTGACATATATACACTAATATGTATAAAATTGATAACTAATAAGAAAAAAAAAGAGGTATAGGAGCTGGCAGTAGGAAGCCAACAATTAGGAACTAAACCTGTAAGGGAATAGGAATATGAGTGGGGTATTTCCAGGTCTTTCTTTTTGCTCTTCTACAACCACTTCTTCTTCCTTAGAAGAGAGGGTTCTTTTCTACCCTAGTGGCTTTGTTTGGCTGTCTTCTTTGTAAGACTCTCCTCATCTCCGCCCCTTATACCTGACTGGATCTTTTGAAATTCTTCCTGGGTTTCAAGGTCTAATTACCTACCAAATCTTCTCTCATTACCGCAATTGAAATTAATTCACCTGTTCCCCACTTTGCCACATCTGTTACTATAGGATTTTGTTTCTATCTCTAGCTCAGCACTTGGTACATTTTACACAGTAATAGAGTTATTTGAAAAAATCTCTATCTTGCCCACTAGATTTGAGTTATTTGAGGACCGAATCATACTGGCATTTCAAAATGTCCTAAAACTAGAACAGTGCTTAAAATACAATTTGTTTAATAAACAACAATGAAATTATTCTATTCATTCATTCAACAAATATTTATTGAGCATCTACTAAGTACCAGGTCTAGTACTAACTACGTGGGATATAACAAAGAGCCAGAAAGGCATAGACACCACCTCCTCTTACCCCCACCATAAAACTTCCATCTTTTCTGTTAACTATTGCAGTAAGTCCAACATTTTTCTGCCCTCTAAAACATGTAATACTTCTTTTTCGACGCTTCCCCTGCCTTACCCTCTTCCATATAACTGTCATAACAGGTAATATCTATTACACACATACTACGGGCCTGACCATGTTACTTATTTCGACTCATTTCATCTTCACAACCACCCAACAAGGGTTGAATTATTAATTCCATTTTATAAACCTGAGGTGTGAGAGGACAGTGATTTGTACAGAAGTACAGAGCTAGCAGGTGGAAGGTGACGGGGACGGCTGGAACTCAAAACACTGTTTTGTACTGCCTGTGTGGGTGTTATTCTTAATAGTCCTCAAAATGCCCTCTCTAAGCATGGTAGACTCATGTCTGTGGATAATACCAACTGGAGTGCACCCCACCTCCATCCATCCAAACGCTTGAACTAGTAATTGTTATAATTGGATCCCTCTCCAGCACTGTTTGTGTTTTGTGTGTGTGTGTGTGTGTGTGAGCATATCAAAATTTAGAATTCTCTATATTGAGCTATAGGAAAGATTTTTTACTAGTGATGAAGTTTTGATATTAATAAATTTGTTCTCTTCTTCATTATCTTTCTTTGGTGTTCTGTAGCTTTACATCATAAATATTTAAACTTCTCTTTGAAATGCAGACAGAAGAAAATTATTAGCAGAATGACAATGAATAGCTCCTTCCTTCCCTTTAGATATATTCTGGTGTAGATATTTCCCTAATTTCCTTAGGGTACACAATTGAGGGTGAGGTGGAGGAAGGCTAAAATGTTAAAATAAAAACAAAAATGGGGGCTTCCCGGGTGGCTCAGTGGTTAAGAATCCACCTGCCAACGCAGGAGACACGGGTTCAAGCCCTGGTCTGGGAAGATCCCACACGCTGCGAAGCAACTAAGCCTGTGCACCACAACTACTGAGCATGTGCTCTAGAGTCTGCAAGCCACAAAACTACTGAAGCCCAGGCACCTACAGCCCATGCTCCACAATGAGAGAGGCCACTCCAATGAGAAGCCTGCACACCACAAGGAGGAGTGGCCCCCGTTCGCCGCAACTAGAGAAAAGCCCGCGTGCAGCAACGAAGACCCAATGCAGCCAAAAATAAATAAATAAACTTATATAAATAAATAAATAAAATAAACAAATAGGATATAATTAAGCTAAAAACTTTTGCACAGCAAAGAAAACCACAAACAAGACGAAAAGACAACCCTCAGAATGAAAGAAAATATTTGCAAATGAAGCAACGGACAAAGGATTAATCTCCAAAATATACAAATAGCTCATGGAGCTCAATATCAAAAAACCAAACAACCCAATTAAAAAATGGGCAGAAGACCTAAATAGACATTTCACCAAAGAAGACATACAGATGGCCAAGAGGCACATGAAAGGATGCTCAACATCACTAATTATTAGAGAAATGCAAATCAAAACTACAATGAGGTATCACCTCACACCAGTCAAAATGGCCATCATCAAAAAACCTACAAACAATGAATGCTGGAGAGGGTGTGGAGAAAAGGGAACCCCTTTTCACTGTTGGTGGGAACGTAAATTGATACAGCCACTATGGAGAACAGTGTGGAGGTTCCTTAAAAAACTAAAACTAGAACTACCATATGACCCAGCAATCCCATTACTGGGCATATGCCCTGAGAAAACCATAATTCAAAAGGACACATGTACCCCAATGTTCACTGCAGCAGTATTTACAATAGCCAGGACATGGAAACAACCTAAATGTCTAATGATAGATGAATGGATAAAGAACTTGTGGTACATATATGCAATGGAATATTACTCAGCCATGAAAAGGAACAAAATTGGGTCATTTGCAGAGATGTGGATGGACCTACAGCCTGTCACACAGAGTGAGGTAAGCCAGAAAGAGAAAAACAATTATTGTATATTAACGCATATATGTGGAATCTAGAATATGGTACAGACGAACCTATTTGTAGGGCAGGAATAGAGACGTAGATGTAGAGAACAAACATGTGGACACAGTCGGGGGAAGGGGAGGGTGGGATGAATTGGGAGATTAGGTTTGACATAAATACACTACCATGTGTAAAACAGATAGCTAGTGGGAACCTGCTGTATAGCACAAGGAGCTCAGCTCCGTGCTCTGTGATGACCTGGAGGGGTGGGATGTGGGGGGAGGCAGGGAGGTCCAAGAGGGAGGGGATATAGGTATACATTTAGCCGATTCAATTCATCATACAGCAGAAACTAAAACAACATTGCATAGCAATTTTACTCCAATAAAAATAAAAGAGAAAAGTTAGGTGTCTTCAGGAAAAGAATTATTTCAACTTCAATGTAAAGGGAAAAAAAGAATAAAATAAAATTATTTGATTTTAAAAACAAAATAGCAGAAGTTATTAATGATTTTTAAAGCCCTTTCTAATATACTTATTTAATTAATTTTCAAGGTCTAAATTGTATTAGTCAGTGATGTAGCCTCTATGCCATGTGTATCCTGAAACTGTGTTAGTATTTTTAAGATTCTATTGTGATGTCTAATGTAAGATTGGCAGTATTTAAATGATTCTGGCCTGCAGCACATCATCTCAGGCTGTGAATTCATTAAATTTGAAAAGAGGCAGGCAAAGATTCATTTTGAATGGGAGATATCCAGGAGAATGAGCAGGTTGGTCCAGGAGTTGCTGTTGGGTGCCTTTGAAGAATGGGAGCACACCTTTCCCTAAGTAAGAACTGAATGGTTCAGCATATGGTGTTTGTGAACACACATGCACCCTCTTGGTAAAACAGAAAACAGCCCTTGATTACCTAAGCTGTCCAAATGGTAATTATCCTACTGTCTCATCCATCATTGCTTGGTTTGAGCACTGTATAATTCATTTCCTACTCTTGGGCCTCTATAGGCTATGACAAGTACTACTGCAATATTTAGCATTGCGGGTTGGAAATGTGAAGTGAAGCATAGACACGGTACTTAGTTTGAGAGGATTACACAACACTGTGACTTGTAAAAGGTTCTCAGAAATAAATAAGTTCATGAGTCAACTTGAGACCTTACGTTAAAAGAATGACAGCCAATAGAATCCCTGAGGATTCTCTGAGGATGTGGCTTTCTGGTGAGATAATATTGGATTCTGAAGCTTTTCTTACTCACAGTGAAGAACACTTCAAACTGGCTTTAAAGATTCATTTTGTAGGCTTAAAAATCTACCTTTAGGAAAAGTGGGACTAGCAGGTAACCTAGTATGGAAAGAGAAAGAAATGAGCAAATAGATTCACTCTTCCTGTGGGAATTCTGAGCCTCAAAAGTAATGTAAAGTGACAGTTTGATTTCCTTTTCTTCTTCAAAATCACCATAAAGTGATAATGACCTCGGGAGTCTGCGTGTGGCCCATTTGATTCGGTTTGGGCCCAAGGAAAAGCTAAAGGCTAAACGTATTTTAACTGAGCTAAAACCAAGATAAACACATCCCTGAGGTCATTATTTCCATTAGCTGACACCCTGTATACAATATTAAAAGCATTGTAAAAACAATATACACTTTTCCAATGGTTTACTTTTGAGGAACACTTATCCACACTGTTTCTGAACTCTTGACTCAAAGTAAAAGTAACTTTTATTCTGTAGGGGAAGCAGTGTTTAAACAAACAAGTAAACAAACTATGGTTTACAGAGTAGAGTCACTTTCGTTCAGTAAATATCCTAAACACAGTGGTATAAAACAAGCCATGGAGGCTAACTAGAGTGCATGTTACATATACCAAACATGTGTAGAAGCCTTTAGCAGACAGTTTTTAGCAGATTACATAGTTATTGATCTTTGTAAGATATATCCCACCTGTTTCCAAAATCAATTGGAAGAAGCAGGCCCAATGCTCAGTATGAAATGAACTGCCAGTGAGCTAAGTTTTATTTTATACACATCTCAGATTAGATTGGGTTAAAAATAATTTTACATTATGATTTTGGTGCAGTCCTTTAAAAATCAACAGATTATGGCCAGTTGTGTGCAAATACTGTCGTAGAAGCTGATTCTACACGTCTAAAAGCTGTAATCCCATTATATACATAAGATTTATCTGATATCTCTAAGTCAACAATATAGTTCAAACAGAACTATTTATCCCTTTGTGTTAGGGAGTATTCTTCCATATACCTCTGTGCTACACAGACAGTTCTAATGATTTAAATAATTCACATGACTCTAAAACATAGCCTAGTAATATTTTCAATCTCCTCTTTCTCCTTGAGCAAGTAGAAGTCTATTTCGACTTGTCAGCCAGGGATTACCTGTTTGTGATTTCTAACAAGTTTCAGACAAGTATATTGATTTTGATAACATTTATTTTATTTCTGTGATATTTAGGCTATGATGATTTGTGACTGAGTGTGCCATTTTGCAGAAAATGAAGGATGACTTTTTTCCAAAATGCCTATGTGTATAGCAGAATAGCTAAAATGATAAAGACTGAAATACTACCTATTAGAGAACAGGTGACACTTCCATGTGTTGCTGGTGGGAGTGTAAAATAGTACAACCACTATGAAAAACTACTTGGCAGTTTTCACTAAAGGTAAATATATGCTCAAAATGTGACCCAGCAATTTTACTCCTAGGTTTACTCCTAAAAGAAATTAGTCCTTATGTCCACAAAAAGCCATGCACAAAAAAATTTTATAGCAGTACTCTTCTTAACATTGCCAAACGAGAAACAACCCAAACATTCATCAACAGTAGAATGGATAAATTATGGTATACTTATCCAGTGGAATACTACACAGCAATAAGCGAATGAACTAATGGTGTGTGCATCGATATGGATGAAACTCATGTTTTGTAAAATACTCAAGATTCTAAATTAACACGGTGTATGAGTCAATTTATATGCATTCTTAGGACACAAGAAACTAACCTGTGATGATGGGTGTCAGAATAGTGGTCATCTCTGGGAGATAGGGCACAGATGGAGAAGGAGCATGAGGTGATATCCTGCAGTGGGGGAAATGTGTATCTTAATCTGGGTGGTAGTTACCTATGCATATACATAAGTTTAAAAAATTGAGCTCTAGTAAAATTCTTTTCTATATTTATGCTATACTTTAATATTAAGACAAAGTAAATTCATTTATATGTAAAATTTGTAGAGATGTGATGTCACTAAAGATGACTGTATATATACCAGTACTGGTCATGCTATGTTACTAAATCAGATTCCCTTCTACTCCTGGGAGGACAGAGAAAGTAAGGAAAAAACAGGAAATACTGCTATTGATAGATAACATCTTAAGGAACTATGAAAATATAATAGTCTGAATACTCTTGACATCTGGACTCTATTTAGTATTGCCTTGGGCCAAAAGGTCACATCTACAAGAACACCTGTTGACATGCCTTTGCTGTCAGTTTCTTGATAGAAAGTTTGAAAGTGGCTTCTCCACAAAATATTGAGGAAAGAGGCAGAAGAAATTTTTTGAAGGGCAGGAACACCCACCTGAGGAGAGGAAAACAGAAGAATTGGCGGTGACCGGATTAGTATTCTAGAACTAAGAGAAGAACCAAAACAGAGAACTAAGAAATATCAAGTTTAGCCCCAGAACCCAGGGTTCCCCATGCATGGATTCAACCAACCACAAATTGACTGTACTACATCATTTTATATAAGGGACTTGAGCCTCCACAGATTTTGGTATTCTCCAGAGTCCTGGGACCACCCCACCCCCATACTGAGAGACAACTGTACTACCATTTTAGAGGGGTCCAAAAATTACTGACACTATAACTCAGATGAGCATAGGAGACATAAGCTTCCTAATTTTGTATTCAACTGACATGGTCTTACTCATGATTCTCTAATTGATGGGAAGTGAGAAAAAACCTACTTCTACTCCTGGTTATTTTGAAAGTAGTCTGATCCAACCACTTAATCTGTTCCTTTAGGTAGGCTCAATATTTGGGGATAAATGCACAATTTATTTCCACTCATTCTTTTACTCTCTGTACATGGTGACATTTGGGTGTGTGGGGAGGAAAGAGCTCACGTGATCTCCTGTCAGTTGAGTGAAAGAATTTACAAAGGTGTCCCTTTGGTCTCTTCCCAGTCCCACTTGTGGAGGGCTGGTGTGGCATAACCCAGACCTGGGTCTTAGTGACTAAGTCATATGGATAGTGGTTCTGCTGACAACCATGGCCGATGAGTTTACAAACCATTCTTAACTGGCTTCATCAGGACTGAGTGGACCCTCTCAGCTCTTGCTGCTACATAACTGGCTGAGTCTCTGCCAAGTCCTCCATCCCAGGTCACTAGTCAGGCCCCGAGCGCATAGGCCCAGTGGACGTTGACTCAGTTCCGTGTCATCTGGGAATCAACGGATGCTCAATTGGATAGATCTTCATCTTGTTGCATGATGCTACTATTGCACCCCGCTACTCTGCCATCTTAACAGTGCTGTCCACCCCGTGTCATACAGTGATCTCCTGAAAAGTCTGAATCTGGGAGTGAGTCGAATGGCTTCTGTCCTTGAAACCTCCTCCCACTCATCTAATATATTTCTTCCTCTCAGCCAAGGGCTAGGAGGAGATACTCAAATTTATGTCTACTTTCCACTTTTTAAAAAAAATTTATTTATTTTAACATCTTTATTGGAGTATAATTGCTTTACAATGGTGTGTTAGTTTCTGCTTTATAACAAAGTGAATCAGCTATATGTATACATACATCCCCATATCTCCTCCCTCTTGCGTCTCGCTCCCACCCTCCCTATCCCACCCCTCTAGGCGGTCACAAAGCACCGAGCTGATCTCCCTGTGCTATGCGGCTGCTTCCCACTAGCTATCTATTTTACGTTTGGTAGTGTGTATATGTCCATGCCACCCTCTCACTTCGTCCCAGCTTACCCTTCCCACTCCCCATGATCTCAAGTCCATTCTCTATGTCTGTGTCTTTATTCCTGTTCTGCCCCTAGGTTCTTCAGAACCATTTTTTTTAGGTTCCATATATACGTGTTAGCATATGGTATTTGTTTTTCTCTTTCTGATCAATGGAACAGGATAGAAAACCCAGAGATAAACCCATGCACATATGGTCACCTTATTTTTGATAAAGGAGGCAAGAATATATGATGGAGAAAAGACAGCCTCTTCAATAAGTGGTGCTGGGAAAACTGGACAGCTACATGGAAAAGAATGAAATTAGAACACTCCCTAACACCATACATAAAAATAAACTCAAAATGGATTAAAGACCTAAATGTAAAGCCAGAAACTATCAAACTCTTAGAGGAAAACATGGGCAGAATACTTTCCACTTCTCTTTTTCTGTTCTCATGATCCTCTAAAGCCAGAAGCAACTGGCTTTCCTTTCTTACTTCCTATGTCATACCCGTTTCCAATCAGATAACGGCAATCTTCGTTATTCCTCATTAATGGTGAAAGGGTTATCCTCCCTAAAGTCTGGTAAAAATGCTGAAATTCAGGCCACTTGACCTAGATTTTTAATATATTCAATCAGGGTCAAAGGAGGTCCTTTGTTTTGCTTTTTGTTTTTTCAACAAAGCCCAAGTTTCGAGTCTATTATCTTGATGCAAAATCCAATTTTGAATTTCAGAAGCTGAATTTCAACTCTTTTTATTGTTCCTGTAACTTATTCCCCATTTGTTCCCACCCATCCTCTGCCCACTCTCATCCCAGGCAGATGAAGGGTCAATTAGGAAGAAAATCTTCCATGTAGAACACTCATATTTTTTAATAAAATATATATCCCATTAAATCTAAGACTTAGGCTCTGTATCAGGGTGGTTAAGAACACGCTTTGGGGGCTTCCTTGGTGGCACAGTGGTTAAGAATCCGCCTGCCAATGCAAGGGGACACGGGTTTGAGCCCTGGTCCAGGAAGGTCCCACATGCCGTGGAGCAACTAAGCCAGTGCGCCACAACTACTGAGCCTGCGCTCTAGAGCCTGCGAGCCACAACTACTGAACCCACGTGCCACAACTACTGAAGTCCGCGCGCCTAGAGCCCGTGCTCTGCAACAAGAGAAGCCACAGCAATGAGAAGCCCGCTCACTGCAACAAAGAGTAGCCCTCGCTCGCCGCAACTAGAGAAAGCCCACACGCAGCAACAAAGACCCAACGCAGCCAAAAATAAATAAATAAATATATATATATAAGAACACGCCTTTGAAACCAGACAGTCTTAGGTTTCAGATTCTGTTCTGTAATTACCAGGGTCTTTACAGACTTTCTAAATATCAATATTTACTGCTACTGACTAAAAGGAAAACAGGACTCTAAGAGAAAAAGGGAAGTTCCAATCACCAGCACATCATGCTCACTTGCATTCCCCTCCACATAGCTGTTACCAATACCACTGAACTCCCATTATGGGCTTGTTGCCTTTGGTGGGATAGCTGAAGCTCCATGAAGTTATGTAATTTGCCAAAGTCATGCAGCCCGAAAGTGGCAGAGCCAGGATTTTAATTTTAACTTCAGACCCCTTGACTCTGAAATCTATGTCGAATCCATTGCCCATTTCACAGACTGTGACACTGGAGTTCAGAAGACTTAACTTGCCTAGGGCAACACCACTGGTAAATTTATCCTCAGCCTGTGTTCTTTCCACTAGGCTATATTGCCTCTCACCAGTGTGGGGCAAGCACCATGCCTTGTGCATTCCTGTGATGCCTGCCAAACACGGCATCTGAACACAAAAGAGCATCAGAGAATGTTAGAGCTGGTAGGAATTTCGAATCTGAGTAGAAATCTCTCAATTTGCTCACATGTCAATTCTGAAGCAGAGCTACACGACAAGAGCCAGGTCTAAAACCCAGATCTCCTGATCCCCTGATCTGCTTTCTTTCTCCTTCCTCCCTACACCACTAGATGTTTGTTTCTACTGTCCCCTTCCAGAGCCTAAAAGAAGAGGAAGAACAAGTGGTGGCAATCAGAAGAGAGTGGGTAGCCAATCCCACAAGTCTTCCAGGAGGAAAGGGGCACTGGCCCAGGCCCAGGAAGTGTCCCCAGGGGCTTGTGTCGGCAGGAATCCCCACATCACCACGTGTGGCTCTGAGAGGAGAACCTGGCAGATTCAATCATCCAGTGACTCAAATGTCACAGCATAACTGTAGAGAAAGAATAATAGTGGAGGCTTGCTGGCCAATTTTCAACAGAACGGCTCAGGATAAGGAAGATTAAGAAAACTGCTGAGAGGATGATAATGACAATAATAAAAACCAATAGCTACCATTCATTGAGCACTTATGTGTCTGCCCACTTTACATATCAACCTGATAAAGTACAGTTATTATCCCCATTTTGTGGGGAGGAAACTTAGGCGGGGCAAGGCTGAGGAAGCTGCCCAAGGACACACAGCTCGTAAGAGAGAGAGAGAGAGAGAGAGAGACCTTGGGTGTGAGCCCAGGTCTGCCTACCTTTAAGTCTGTGCACCTCAGCACAGAATCATAATAGCGGCCGTTAGGTATCCAAGCCTGCAGGAAGTGCTTAGAACAATGCATTATCTTCTTTCCTTTTCACAGAAACCCTGCCAACTGTGTATTAGTCTCTTCATTTTTATAGGCGAGGCAAAGAGCTTGGAGACACTAATTATTCAAGGTCACGCAGTAAGTTAGGAACAGAGACAAGATTCAAACTCCAATTGGTCTTATTCTGAAGCTCATCGTGATGGTAAAAATAACTGCAACAAAAAATTATCACACTTGGCTAAACATAATATTAGTGGGAGTTGTCCATTTGACGGATTATTCACAACCAACTCCTAGTGATTTTGACAAGCTGCCTACAACCCAGGCCCAAAGTCACAGAAACAAGAGAAACATGAGTTTATTGAGTCATTTTCCCTGTGAGTGTCAAACTACCTCTCTGCAGAAAACTTACCATCCTCAGTGACAACAGCAGACACGCGTGTAAACATCAACAGCCTTAGAATAAAGGCATTCATCCCTTTCCTACAGCCCCCTTCTTTTTAAATTGAATATAGCTGATTTACAATGTTGTGTTAATTTCAGGTGTAGAGCAAAGTGATTCAGCTGTATCTATCTATCTATACACACATATATACATGTATAGGTATATGTGTATATATATTCTTTTTCAGATTCTTTTCACTTATAGTTTATTACAAAATATTGAGTAGAGTTCCCTTTGCTGTACAGTAGGTCATTGTTGGTTATCTATTTTATATATAGTAGTGTCTATATGTTAATCCCAAACTCCTAATTTATCCCTCCCCGCCTTTTCCCCTTTGGTAACCATAAGTTTGTTTTCTATGTCTGTGGGTCTATTTCTGTTTTGTATACAAGTTCATTTGTATCATTTTCTTTAGATTCCACATATAAGCAATATCATACGATATTTGTCTTCCTCTGTCTGGCTTACTTCACTTGGTATGATAATACCTAGGTCCATCCATGTTGCTGCTAATGTTCATTGAAGCACTATTCACAATAACCAAGACATGGAAGCAACCTAAATGTCCATAATAGATGAATGGATAAAGAAGATGTGGTATATATCTACAATGGAATATTACCCTGCCATAAAAAAAGAATGAAATAATCTCACAGGCTCTCGATCTAACCCCAAATCACTTCTGATAAGGAAAAAAAAACCTATGATAAAATATAAAAGATACATATAGCAAGAACCCAGGAAACCTTTCTCTCCCTGGAAAATTATAGAAATTACCCCAATAAAAATTCAGTTCTATAACAATTACTATTACTCTACGAGGAGGCTCATACTCTTTACATCTTTCATGTATGAACAATTTACCAAAAAGGAAATAGACATGGCTCTTAAATATCTGAATAAATGCTCCTCCTCATTCACAGAGAAAGGCAAATTAAAACACACAAAGTCAATTTTAATCATGGAGACTTGGTGAAGTTGTAGGCAGAAGTCACTCTCATGCATCAGTGGGATCCTTCAGGAGGGCAACTCTGCAACATTTATCAAATTTACAATTCATGTACCATTTGACCTAGCAATCTGCTCCTAAGAATTTATCCTTCAGACTTACTTACACAGATGCAAAATGACCTATTTATAAAGTTATTTATTGCAGATAGTTTTTAATCCACAAAAGATGTGAATAAATGTCCATCAGAATGGGGCTGGTCCTAAATCATAGTTCAACCATGCAGTGGAGCACCACACGCCATAGAAAGAATGAGAAGCTTTTCACATAGAGATGGAACAGACGATGAGATCTATTGTTAAGAGGAATATGCAACATGCAGGACAGTTAAGGCTGGATATTACTATGTCTATAAAAAGTTTGGAGGAGAAATTAAAAAGATGTGTACTCCTTACATATGAATAAAATATATTTGTGAAGATACACATGAAAATGCCAACATTCATTGCCCTTCAAGAAGGTTGGAGGAATAGACCCTCCCTTGTACCTCCTGAATTTTTAACCATGTGACTATATCTCCTATTCAAAATTTTTTCAAAAAATAAATAATTTGTTTTAAGTTGCTTTCCTCACCTTGGGTGAGGTGCAGATAGACCAAGAGTAGGAAAAGATATTTTCTTTATATATCTCTGAATTGTTTTTATAAACATGTATACTTTTAATGTAAAAAACTCCAGCTAAGATTAAAAAGATAAATTTTCTTTCATAATTCCTAACAATATTTTTTGGCCATTAACAGAAAACAATTGTGCTCCTAAATGTTCAAAAAAGCTGAACTGGCTATGTCTCTTTTTTCCTTAAGGATCAATTTCCTTTATTTCCCATTAGGTAAAGCATTTTTGTTTATTTTGCTTTGTTTATTTTTTCCTAATGTGCCGTCCAGCTCAACATCTCCTTAGAAAGATAGTGATGCTTGAATTCAAACTGGAGGTGCTTCTAGAGGTTTCAGTGCACCCATTGTAGCTGTCTTTTGCACATCACAGAGTTCTGAAATTTGGTTATTGCTGGCCTTGCTCTGGTAAGTTTCCTTCTTAGAAAAAGCATTGTTGAAAATTCTACATTTTCACTTTCATTTGTGAACGTGGCCCTAGAAAGCTTTTTGATTCCTTAAATGTTTTCAAATGTTAATTGAAGAGCAGAGCAGCTGGACCAAATCATAAGCAGCATATCTTCAAGACACTCACTCTGTTCTTTATGAAGTGACATTTCCTACAATCCCAGGAAAATGTGAATAGATAGGAACTAAATGAAAAAACAAATAGCTCTTTTTTGATATGTGACTATAATGTACACAAAACATAAGAAGTTTCCCATTAGACATGAACCTGGTAAAATAAAAACTGTAAGTTATTGGCCAGTAACACTACTCTCCTAGCTAAGTTCCACGGAACAGTATATAAGATAGTCAAAGAAGCTTCAGCTTCTGTTAATGTATGAATTCATAAAATAGAACCAAACCTACACATGATCATATTTTGGCCCCATACATGGACTAAATATTCTTTAAACAAAACACTAGGGGCTGGTGAGTGGAACAGGAGGCCGGGATAGAAATCCTATTAGAAAATGCCATTTGAACATCATTTGTATTAAAAGCTACTTAGAACTAGGAAGAGTAATAAAAAGATAAAATCATTTCATAGGAGTTGTGATAGAACTTCATCTGTAGCTAGTCAGAACAACTGGAATCCTGGTTATCTCCAACACTAGTATTGCAGCCCTATATAACTATCCAAATAGCTAGTATGAAATCATATAAACATTTAAAAACTATGTACTTTGCCATTATGTAGTATAGACTCTGACTATTCAAGGTGGGGTCTATAGCTCAGCATACTGCATTTCCTGGGAGCATGTTAGAAATATAGACTCCCAGAGCCCCTCAGACTACTAAATTAGGGTCTTCATTTTAACGAGATTCCTAGGTGATAATTCACATACACATTAATGTTTGAGAAGCACTAGTATAGAACATGGACACAAAAGGCAGACAGATCTACATTGAAATCATAGCTCTGGCATTAAAGGTTGTGAATGAGCAAATTATGTAACCACTCGAAGCTTCAATTTCCTCATTTTAAAAATGGAAGTGATAATAGCTGCCTCATACATTTGTTGTGATAATTAAAACAGAACATATATGGAGAACACCAAGCAGAATACTAGGCATCAACTAGGTGTTCCATGAATATTAACACACTTCCTCTACTCTTCTTCCCATTTTAAGAGGAAAGAAAAAAATTCAAATAATAAAAAATAAAGAAACCATGCATGTAGAAATTCTTAAGTCACCCTACAATATTACTGAGAACTAAGTTAGGACTTCAACCCACAGCTGAGCCAAGTGTCTGACTTATTCCGTTAACACAGACTGGAGCTCATGTTCTTACACATCCATCACCGATAAACTCCAGGTTACATTTTTAAAATATATATGGAATACCACTCAGCCATAAAAAAGAATGACATAATGCCATTTGCAGCACCATGGATGGACCTAAAGATGATCATATTTAGTGAAGTAAGTAAGACAGAGAAAGACAAATATCATATGAGAGCACTCATATGTGGAATCTAAAATATGACACAAATGAACTTATCTATGAAACAGAAACAGACTGACAGACACAGAGAATAGACTTGTGGTTGCCAAGAGGGAAGGGGTGTGGGGGAGGGATGGATTGGGAGTTTGGGGTTAGCAGATGCAAACTATTGTACATAGAATGGATAAACAACAAGGTCCTACTGTATAGCACAGGGAACTATATTCAATATCTTGTGATAAACCATAAGGGAAAAGAATATGAAAAAGAATATATATATGTATAACTGAATCACTTTGCTGTACAGTAAAAATTAACACAACATTGTAAATCACTGTACTTCAATAAAATAAATTTTAAAAAATAAAAATAATATATACGGAAATAATAATACAAGTCCATCATTACTGTTACAAAAATATTCAAACTACATGCCTTGCTCACTTGTTTTTGTTACAAAGACAAATCATTTGTCAGCATTCAGAAGCAAATGTATATGTACATATAGGTATATATTTTTATCTCCCAAATTATATAATCAATTGCAAATATTGCAGTTGTTATTTATAGGTATCTAAAAGTTACTACCTTAGAGTGGCTTTAAAGAAATTAGTAATATTACAATAATCATAGCAGGGCTTCCCTGGTGGCGCAGTGGTTGGGAGTCTGCCTGCCAATGCAGGGGACACGGGTTTGGGACACGGGTTCGTGCCCCGGTCCGGGAAGATCCCACATGCCGCGGAGCGGCTGGGCCCATGAGCCATGGCCGCTGAGCCTGCGCATCCGCACCCTGTGCTCCGCAACGGGAGAGGCCACAGTGATGAGAGGCCCGTGTAATGCAAAAAATAAATAAATAAATAAATAATCATAGCAGACTAATTTAATTGCATACCTGTTCTTGTGCCAGGAACTGTGTTAGGCTATTTACATATTTGCAGCAAAACTGTGAAAAGAGAAACACTACGGTAAGTTTTGTCGTTATGAGAAGCACCCTGAAAGAAATGATGTAAAGTTCTTGAACAGATTAAAAATGTCTTTCTACATAATGATGTAGGGGAGGAAAAAGAATTTTCCCTCTATTCTTCTGAGTTCTTAGCTGAGACCCCTGTAATAAAAGACAGAATAGCAAGAGAAAAATAAACAAGTTTATTAACAAGCATACATCATGTATACATGGGAGATACCCAGGAAAAACTGAGTAACTCCTTGAGGTGGCCTAGAACTCAGGCTTAAATACCATTTAAACAGACAAAGAGGAGGAGGGATGTAAACTTCTCAGAGGAGAGAAATGATTTTTAGAGAAGAAGAATGGACCTTTAGAAGAACAGACAGTTTGTCTGGGTGTGGTGTCCACTTTTAGTCTCTTCTGTGATGAGTCAATTCTTCCAGGTTGATGAAACTTCCAGGGAGAGGATCTATGACAACTGAGGGTTTTTTGGATGCTCTGTCTTTAGATAGATAAGGAGAACTCACAGAAAGCCTCTCCTTGGATTTGCTGATTTTCAATTGCCTACAGCTCCAAATAATCAATATACCAAAGTGGCATTTGGAGGCAGCATGTCCTGAACAGCTACAGTCATATTCTGGGGTTGCACATTCTGCCCCTCCTCAGTGAAAATGTACGTACCACTGTTTTTTAATGGACTTGGGGCACAGACACTGTTTATTGAGTGGCAGGTGCAGGAGAAGTAGCTGGCTCCATTGTGGAAGCAGGGGTGGTAGGTCATTCCAGGGTGCTGTGGGTATCTGGCAGCCAGGGCCATGCCCCCCATCCTAGGGGACAGCACAAGCTCACTACAACAGGAGTAGCAAGGAGCCGGCCTGAGGAAGAGGCAGCCACAGCCCCCAGGATCCTTGGCAAGAAGCAGCAGGCGAATTTGGCACAGGGGTCTGGGGTGGGAGGGACTGGGGTCTGGGTGTTCTTGAGGGAGATGGAGGAGGATCACGTCTATGGGGTGGAGTAGAGACTGTGGTGGTAACTCTCTTCCCATCTACCCCTTCCCTAATCCAACCCTAGAGATGCCACAGAAGTAAAAGTGGGGACAATGTGTTTGGTAAATTAATATGAAGACCAAGAAAGTGGCCAGGTTGAGGAATTAGGAAGGAATCAACAACTGAGCAGGGAACAGAGTTTAGTACTGCTATCCTCCAGAAGATGGAGAGGGGAAAACTTTTAGAAGAGCCCTTTGTTCTACCCCATAAGGGCAAGACTGCACTGCTGCCTGCCCAGTCACCACTGTCTCAGTGTGGAAAACCTGACGTTGGCCCAGATTTTGTAGCATTTACTTAATGACCAGGTGGGCTGAAGCCTGTTTATCCAACAATGAACATTTTGTGGGCTGCCATTATAACTATAAAGAGTCTTTATCCACCTAGATGTTATGTCTTGTTTTAACTCCATGGGAATTCAGTCATAAAGAAAAGAAAACAAATATTTTATACAATGGCTGAAATGCAGACCACAAACACTGGTGTGCAAAATGCAACTTTATTATTCCATAACAAATTAATTTCTAGTTGGGGCTCCCAATTCTCCAAAGTCAACTTGTGGCTGTCCAAATATTGGGGGTCTGAAACAAATGTTAGTCATTATGAGGGGTTATGGACCCTAAATGTTGATAGCCCTCACATGCATCTTCTGATTCACCAGCACCCCAGTGGGTTGATGGGATGTGCTGGTTTTTCATTGCATGCTGGTTGATGCTGAGGAAGCCCTGCACTGGTCTACATAGCCCCTTCAGGTCCAGCTATGCTAACTGTTTCTTCCATGCCCCTCTAGAAGCACAGAATCATTCTGCTGGTGCCCAAGGATCTCGGTCTGCTAATTGTGACATCGTCTAATCCAAAGACTTGCTCTCCTTCCCAGAACCCGAACCAGGAAAACAGAACCCAGAGTCCCTGGATTTGAGACACTGCATAACTCTATTCTGCTCACTCTTCCATCCCTCCTATTCTTTCTTCTCCCTATTAGCCTAAGGGAGTGTCTTCTACTTGAGGCAAGAAAGCCTGCTCTCCCACAGGTGCTTCTTGTCAACACTGTATCCATGTCCAATGTCCCAAATCGCCTCCTCTACCCTTAGAAGGGGAAGCCAGGAAGAGCCTTTTTGTTCTGCTTTCCAACCTGTCACTAATTTCCCTTGAGGAGATAAGCACAGAGGTGGATCCTACCTGAAGGGAGCAAGGAGAACGTTAGCCAGAGAAAAGGAGGAGGGGGGAAAGATGACTTCCAGGAGAATAAATACAAGCTTCCCTCTCAAAAATGTTATTTCACAACATTGTTACCACCTCTCCTTAGCCTTATCAGGTTTCTGGAACAGGAAGGAGATTAATCTCATCTAAATCACATGGCTAAAATGTCTGTGAATTACTTTGTATAATTTTTACATGATGCATTATGTAGGAGAGCAAAATTTACCACCCCAAAATGTGTCTCTTTGGCATGAGGATTATTTTAGGCTCATTATTTTTAAGAAACAGAAGACTCAGGAAGCTTTTCTTGTTACCTCTCCTGTAGCTGCCTAAAGAATGAAGACTGTAGATAGAGAACCTGTTCCAGGAAGGGAGCTATCACCATTGATAAGTATAGTATGAACTAGGTGTGTAGACAGGGAGAAACCTAGTAAAGTTTGTTTGTTAAAATTCCTCTGTGTCCCATTGTCTCTGCATGGCCCAGCAAACATTTGTTTACCAAACATTTGCTTTTCCATCTCCATGTCAATTGCCTTCCTCCCCTCTGAGGTCCCAAACCACTCCTCTCAGCATCCTCTTTTGTCTTTAACTGAGAATAATATTTAAGGTGAGGGTTTCGGCCATTTTGGCCAGTTACTCAGTTCTCTGGGTCTCTCTCATGTATACATGTTATTACATTTTGTTGATTGTCTCCTGTTAATCTGTCTCATGTCAATTTAATTCTTAATCAGCCAGAAGAACCTAGAAGGGTAGAGAAAAATTTCCTCCTCCCTGACAATTGTTCTATCCCAGTTTTCAATTAGAGAAAGAAAATACGGGCTTAGAAGAAGCACTTTCTACTGAACGTTTAAAAAAATATTGGGAGTTAAGAGAGTTAACACTATTTTAGTCTCCAAATTTTTACTGATTAAGAAACTAACCAGGTTGGTCTCTTTTGTAATATCAGCACCAGATCCATCAGAAGTAATACAGAGTGAGTGCCTTCATTTTGAGATATGTAACAGTCTTTTCCCTGGCTATTAACCTGAGAAAGGACAACCAGGGCAGTAAAGCATCTGTTTAATGGCAAAATCAACCAACCAACAAACAAATACTGAGCCTCAAGCAGCATATTTGAGATAATCCAACTTGGCCTCCATCCTCAAGTCATTTGTCCCTGTCCAGGCATAGAATGAGGTTTAGGGGCTTAGTACTCAAAAGCACCATAGATGCCATGCTGCTCTTGAAACTGAGGGCAGTCATCAGTTATATCCCTTAAACTATAACTTGCTTAATAAATAATATCCTGTAACCTGCGTTCCCTGACCGAACTTGCTTTAATTGTTTAAGTTGCAAACCCTCCAAGCTTCATGTAGCTTAGGCAATATATCACAAGATTCCTTTAACTGCCCCCTATAATACCTCTGACACATGGGTTCCTATAGTAACAGTTGCTTAAGTTGTTTTTTCCAGGAACACGGGACTAGCCTTGCCCAGTTCAATCTGGTCAAGACCACTGACTATTCAACTGGGTCTGCATGAGTGTCTGCTGGATGACCATTTGATGTCAGAGGACCAAAATCTCCACCTTCAGATCATGATAATACTGCCATTTTCTGAACATGTGTCGTATGAAAAAGCTATGTAACTCAGATACACCTGTGCAGAGCCACAATAACTTGCCTCCAATTATTTTTCCCCACATCTCAGACCACCCTGTTTCTTTTTTTTTTTTTTTGCGGTACGCGGCCCTCTCACTCTTGTAGCCTCTCCCGTTGTGGAGCGCAGGCTCAGTGGCCATGGCTCACGGGCCTAGCCGCTCCGTGGCATGCGGGATCTTCCCGGACCGGGGCACGAACTCGTGTCCTCTGCATCGGCAGGAGGACTCTCAACCACTGCGCCACCAGGGAAGCCCCACCCTGTTTCTTTATCCCATAAATATCCCAAAGCCCTCACCTTTGGGGAGGCCAATTGAGACTTGTTCTCCCATCTCCTCACTTGCCTCCCTCATAGATAAACCCTTTCTCTGCTGCAAACTTCAGTATCTCAGCATTTGAATTGCTGCACCACAGGCAAACAATCCTGTTTTGGTAACAAATTTGGAAAATCAGCCAGGAGGTAAGTCTAGATGGACCGTTTGCTGTAGTTCATGGGCCCCTTGGCAGCACTGAGAGACTACTGAGAAGTCCAAACAGCTGCCTGGCCTGTTTGTTCCAGGCACTGTCCCCAGAATTTCCTCCAGCACCCAGCCTCTGACCTTTGGCATTTGTACATAATTTTGCATTGCAGCTGAGAAATGGTTTCCGGATCTGAAAAATGTCTTTTGGGTGAGTAACCTTGTTAAAAAGTATCTGTGTCTAAATTGTCTGATAATTTCATCCAGATCATGGGTTCAAGATGCACCCGAGGGGATTCTGGCAGGATTGTGTGTTTGAGGCATACCTTAAGGACAATATGAAAGGTTACAGCAGCTGAGTTACCCTAAACCTGGGTTTGAATCCAAAGGTTCTCATCTCTGGTCTGGCATGTCTCTGTTCTGGCCTTGTTTCTTTATGCCCATCCACATTTGATGGTCTTATTTGTTAAGAACTGGCTATTTATGGTGAGTTTCTTGATGGCTGTAGCAAAATTCCCCTAGGAATCAACTTTATGAGGGTCTTCTGACTCCAAAGAAAAGAGGCACTGTTCCCTCTGGTCCTTTGGGATGTTCCCAGGTAACTGGGGAATTTATGGAGGTGTCGGGGCATCCAACTGAAATGTGTAACAGCCTCATAGGGACCCCCATTAAGAAAACACATCTTTTCAGGCCTTCATTGTTCACAGGAAAGCAGTTGGCATTGGCAGCTCATCAGGGCTCACTTGCCTGTCAGCTCTCAATAGTTTATGCAAGGATCACACAGCCAGGGTGTAACCAGGACCCTTAGAAAAACTTTTGTTACTGTGGCCACCTGCAAAAAAACCCCTTCAAAATGGGAAATGTTCATTTGATTTCCCCTTGAAGCTCTCTAGGCTGTATTCTCCCAAAATTGGGTGACTTTCAATTATTAATCCATGAAAGAAAAAAAGATGATACTTGTTTATAACACCACATGGCCACAATGTTCTTTAGGCTGCAGAGGAAAAATGGCCAAGATGGGGCTCTTGTGACATTCCAAAACTGGGTTTGTGTACACAGAGAAAGTGGGCTTTCTAGGAGAAACTTGCATTTCTCTCCCTGTGCCTTTGAAGTGTAAATATTCTACCAGAGCTCTCAGGAACTCCTATCCTACTCTTATCTAGACCATCTCCAATTTCTGAGATTGAGAGGAAAAAAGGAAGAAAGAAGTCTTTTAAACTCAACTCAGAAAACTGTGAGATCTGTCTGTGTCTATTTGGGTGTATGTATGTCTATGTCTTTACCTCCAGATGGTTTCACCAAAATCAATTTGTAAACGAACTATATTTAATGGGCTAAAGAGAAAGAGCTTACAAATCAAATATCAAATTTTTCTAAATATAATATAAACTAGCATAAATTTTGTAAAGTATCATATGATCTAGGATTAATCTTTAATGAATGAAAACAAGTTTAAATTGTTGGTTAATTAATACAGAAATGTCTTTAGAGTCATCAATATTAAGTATAATTCCTTTCTTTTACCTAGGCTTACCAAAAGTCAAATAAGTTCATATTATTTCAGCTAAAAAAATTTATCAGCAAGAAAAATAACTAGATATGATGAAATTTTAAGTAAAATAATGTAAGTGAGATAAAAGTTTTGGGGTAAACTTTTTAGGAATAATTATGTTTTAGTACTGTTTACTTAAAAATAGTTTCTCCAGATTTTTTCGGTAACTTGAAACCATTAGACTTGCTAAATTAAGTTAAATGATGGGAATGCACTGAATATCCAGGTTATTTCCTAATTGTAATATATATGTAAATAAAGCTACTAGAAATAATAAGGGCTACATTTCAGTATGCAAGAAAAGTAGGGTGTGTGTTTTCAGTAAAAGAAGGTATGAGGAATGGAAATGTAATTTGTTAAGGGAAAAGAAAGTAGTTTTGTCATAAAATTGGTTATTTCTAAGTGGAAAAGAAAATAAGGGACAAACTAATATGGATACAGGAAATTATGGAAGGCTTATGGAAAAGGAACCCTAAGAAAGGAATTTTGTGCATGGTCAGAACTGGCTAAGATTAGACAGAATTTAATCAAGTAAATGAATTTTGATATTAAAGGTAAGGTTGTACAAAACTAGAATTTGGTTTTCTCTTTGTTAAGAGAACAAAGTGTTTTTGGAAAACATTTGATACTTTCAATAAGAGATTGTAAGTTACTTTTTTTGTTTGGGGGGGTTGTTTTTTGTTTTTTTATCTTTCAAGTGATCTGTTGTAACTTTCTGTATTTGTTTTTGAAATCTTTCATTTTCACTTTAAGTGAACAAGTATTCTTTCACAGTGACCTATGATCCTACTTGACCAAGTGTTCACATACCTTTTTGATATTTTTAACAAACTTCCCCCAAATCAAATTTTAATTGAAGTTCTTTTAACCTCTAGATAACTTTGGGATGCTTCAGAGGGCCCCTAAAGCATCTCAGGGAGAAAGGTTAAACTAATTAGGCTTATTTGGTATATTAAATTACATGGGAAGCATTGTCAAATGAATGGTGATAAACCTTCTTAGATTGTATTGTATGGGTAAATGTCATTAATATAAGAACTCTAGAAATTATATGAAATTTCTAAAATTTGGATATGTCCTGGTATAATGTTATCAGTCATAATTCTAGTTATATTACAGTGTTGTATGTCACAGCAATAACCAACTTTCTTTGTCAATTGCATTGTAATCAGGTCTTTAACTCTGCCTTTTTAAGCCTTTTGTCATTCATAGACAGTTACTGTTTTACTCTGATGCTTTTGCAAAAATGCGTTATCTTCAAGAATATTTATAGAAAGGACTTTTTGACAAGTACAGGTTTCTGATAACTTTCAGAGCATACTGCTGAACTAAGAAATTAAAGAATTCTAATGGAAAATATGATGGCTTCATAAAACTGTTAACAAAAGATTAAGATCAAAGATTAGTTACATAGGACTGAGTGAACTGATGAATATGGTTATAATTTTTATGGTTCTTGTCTGAAATATTACTGGCTTTTCATCTGAGTTTTCCAGATATAAAGAAACCTTTTCTCTTAAGCTAATTATGACTTACAGAAACTTGGTAAATTATACTTTTGCAAGTAGAATTGAAGCATTTATCTTTTCTCTCTATCTGGTCCCTCCAGAAATTGGAAAGTCTTAGGTTCCCAGCAGGCTTATCATATATTCTTAACTAGCTCGTGCACAGTGAAACTGAAGAGAACTGACTCGAATTCATATTTCTCACTTAAGAAGGGCCTCTGTGATGGACTGGTCTATAGAAATATTGCTGACCTCAAAGTCACCTTAAAACAATGCTCAAAGAGAGGAGAAACAACACCCATACCAGGATAAAAAGAAGATGACAGCAGTAATAGACAGTTGATCCAAGAATCCATACCAGGACTGCAACACCCATCCTACTAATTCAATTGTACTCTTTATCAAATGTTTGTCTCCCTATCAAAATGGAAAGTTATTGTTTGACTTATAGCTAATACTTTTGCCCTAATATTCAGGAGGAAGAAAAATTCTCTTGTGAAATTGTCACATAGTGTAATTACTCATGCATATATCATTGCTTATTTTTAGTCCAATGCTTAAAGCTCATGTGTAATGTTTGTGGGAAAATTTTATATAACTGACAAAATGCCTAGGCTGTGAAATGTTTCCCTGTTGGCATACCTCTGTGCTTTTTCACTATGTCTGATTAGTTTCCCCCCACTGTGTATAACTAGTATATATATATATATATATATATATATATATATATATACACACATATACATACTTACATAAACAAAAAGAAGCCTAACACCAAGGGACATGATGGATCCAGGGTAGACAGCAACCACCCTGGCATTGAGGGACAAATATTTTGCTCATAAATGCTTTCTATTGAAAGATTTGCAATTAAAAGGGGGAAATGGTGGAGAAAATGTTCACATATTGAGGTATAGGTAAGTCAATCGGGCTTATACATAATATAATTTAAACTTTATGCTAACCAGAATAGCCTATTTTGCAGCCTGTCAAATATACATTGTACATCTGCTTTAACCACTGAAGAAATGATAGAGCTAGGTGGTTATTGTCGATGTAGTTTCAGTTGCGTTCCTGTATAACTGAGAATTTGAATTTTCTGAACTGTATCAGACTCAAGGACACTATCCACACCTCTGCCCATTTGCAGATTTAATTATTCCTCCTGGACACTGCCTTACCATGACCCCTGGCTTGACCATGTCTTAGATGAAATCCCTAAAAATAAAAGTCTAAATTTTAACAGTATGTCTGGCATTCTGTGTGCCCCCTCAGTGTATATGTTTGTCTGAGATTCTAATAATCAATCTTGGGACTATACATATCTGGATAGTTGGTGAATCAGAGGCACCTGCCTACTAAGGTACTTAGCCACTCCCTGTCTGTCCATAACTTCAATGCAACTCAGCATTGGACTGGTTCTTTAAAACTGCTCTCCAGAATGACAAGGGATGCCTACCTGCCTGGATATCAAGAGGACAGATTTTGGTATATGTTTGGTAGAATACTTTTACCATGGTGGGGAATTGGATCACATGAACATATGATTAGGTATCTTTTGTTTGCCCTGGGCATCATAAATGAGACTGCCACAGCTATTGCTACCCAGCAAAAGGAAATTGATTCAGTAGCTAAAGTAGTCCTAGATAACCATATAGCTTTGCACTATATACTAGCTGAACATGGTGGAGTGTGTGCTACCTCTTATTGTGTGTACATTAATGCTTCTGCTGAAGTGGAGACCCACAGAGACAAAATCTGGCTACAACAAGTATCCTCAGAAGTGCCAGGCCCAGACTGTTTTTCAGGACTATTCTCTCATTCCTCAGGGAATAAGATCTATGTTCCAGGATTAATTAAAATTTGGGTTGTTACTCTTCCCCCTACTTCTAATTGGGTACCTAATAATAAAATGTGCTATAAGATGCTGCACCAAAACAGTAGACCAAGGAATTAAGATCTTGATTATGCAGAGCATAAGTCCAAAGCCCAGTACAAAGGGATATTTCCAAGTGAGTTCAAAGTTTCATTCCTCAACCTTTGTTATACCTGCACCCTTCTTCACCAGGAAGTAGCCAGACCAGTCATCACCCCTCTTCCCTCAAGACTGAGGAATGGTCAAATGATAAGGAGGGCTGAAACTGAGGGCAGTCACCAGTTAAATCCCTTAAAATGTAATTTGCTTGGTAAATACTATCTTGTAACCTGCCTTCCCTGATCAAGCTTGCTTTAATTGTTCTTTAAGTTGCATAGCCTCCAAGCTTCATGTAGCTTAGGCAACATATCACAAGATTCCTTTAACTGCCCCCTATAGACAGCACCTCTGATGTATGGGTTGCTATGGTAATGATTGCTTACGTTGCTTTTTTCAGGAACGGGGACTAGTCTTGCCCAGTTCAAATTAATTGAGACTACTGATGATTCAACTTGGCCGGCATGAATGTCTGCTGGATGATCTTTTGATGTCAGCGGGCCAAAAACTCCACCCTCAGATCATGCTAATGCCACCATTTTCTGAATATGTGTCCGGTGAAGCAGCATGTAACTCAGATACACCTATGCAGAGCAGCAATTACTTGACATTTTTCTCACCTCCAATCATCTTGCCCCACATCTCAGACCACCCTGTTTCTTTAACCCATAATTATCCTGAACCCCTCACCTTTGGGGAGGAAGTTTTGAGATTTGTTCTCCCATCTCCTCACTTGGCTGCCTCTTGAATAAATCCTTTCTACGAAAATCTTGGCATCTCAGGGCTTGGCTTGCTGAGCATTGGTCGGGCAAATGAACCTGGTTTCATAATACTCTGGGAAGGAAAATCTAGCAGAAGCTACAGACTGGCCATTCACAGACAAATCTAGCTGAAAGACACGTCCTGTTTCATATGTACTGTGTATATTATTAAAATTATTATTGAGCCCATATCTAAAAACCAGATGATTTCACATAAAAATATGGAGCTCTGATTTCCCTTTAAAAATTAAAAGCTCAGTTGTATTTGAGTCCATATTCCCATGTGGTAACAGTAGGCTAGAGTGAGCACACAGCTCCAATTTGCTCTACTCCCCACCAATCCCTGTTATCCCTCTATAATTCTTCATCGTTTTTTCCTCTTTAGCTTCTGCAGGCGTTTGAGTTTGTGACCCAGGGCCAGAGGCTGTTGGGTGGTCAGAGCCACTGCTACATCCCTGGGAGACACTTCTGTTACCAAAGCAGGTTCGTTTGTCCCATGTGTAGCAAACCAAATGCTGAGACATCGAGGTTTGCAGGACAGAAAAGGTTTATTCACAAGGCAGCCAAGTGAGGAGATGGGAGAACAAATCTCAAATCCACTTCCCCGAAGGTGAGGGGCTCAAGCTCAAACTGGACATAGCTGACTAAAAGTTCTTAAAAAAACAACTTGGGTAAAACATCTTACTGTTTAGGCTACATAATGCTTGGAGGACAGGCAAGTCTTTTACAGCAATAATTAAAGTGATCACTGAAGGCAGGTTACAGGTATAATGGAGTTAAATAATGAGTACCCTCAGTTTCATTTCCTCCTACTGCCAGAACCACATATGGTCAATGTTCTCACTATCACAGTTAACTCAGAACCCCTTTCTTTCCTCTTAAACCCAGGTGAGTTGGGTCTTTGCAACATAAAGTATTCATACTGATACTTGGAAGAAGATAGGTTCCATGAGCTTCTGTAAGCTAACACTAGGGATGAAGCTTCCCCAATATGTCACTGAAGGGTTGTGATGAGGAGAAACCCATTCCAGCCTCAGTGAGAAGTGTGTGCCTATTCTTATCAGCTCTGCCCAACACCTAGTGCTGTAGGGGTATGGTTTCCTTCCCTATATGAATACAGATCCTAGAATGGAAATTAGCACTGTTGAAGAGGGGAAGCAGGGAAAGACTCCAGACGGCCCAAACAAAAATATCCTGTACATTCAAGGAATAAAGTATGTCCTTCCCAATTTTCCACAGTGGTTTCCCTTCCCTAACAAATAGTCAGATTTTATCCTTGTATGTGGATCATCCTTAAACTGACAAATTTAATGTCTTTTTTGAGGTCCAAGCTACAGCTTTCACATTTACTCTTTTACTTCATTTTGACATGAAAGTCCATAAATGATCTAAGGCAGTGATCATTACCCTTTTGAAAAATGAGAACTCTGGGACAAAGCAGTCAACTGGCTCACCCATGGTCCCATTTCTTAGCAGGAGAGGCTATATCAGAAGTGAGTGCTGCAAAATCTTATTCCATTTCTCTTCCTACTAAATCATGCCATGGCCACTTACTCCACCTCACCTTAGCTAGAACTACTGTAAACCATTATTGTTTTGCATTTAAATAGTGATGTTTAAGAGAAAATAAATGAAATTATGATTTTTCAAAGCAAAAAATGATGAAGGTTTGCTTTCTTTCTGAAATGCTCCTGATTTGATAATAAAACACTAAAGTACATTCATGCCGCATCCATGATATATGAAAATAATGCTCCTGAAATATTTTATGGGGACAAGTGTTTTAAGTTACTTTTTTATTCGTAATTCAAATTTGCTCTGACTAATAGAATTAGCCATTCTATTCCACCTTATCAGAGGCAATGGCATGGCAGAGTTTGGGAGCATGGTTTAAGGTGTAAACTGACAAGATTAGCCCTTTAACATTATGGTTTAATAGACATGACCAGTCACCAATGTAACATTGAGCAAATTTCTGAGCAAAGATGAGTTAGAATAAGGGGCAACAATTATTAATATTTATTTAAGTCTAGGGAGAAAATTAAAAGAAAAAAATCACCATTCACATCAACGTTTGTTCAGAACATAGAGGCAATTACTACCCAACCACTGGAATGACGGCTGCATGGACTAATCACTAAGAGAGGTCAGAATCCAGGTCTTAGATTTCAATTATGTCTCACTGACACTGTCATTTTATACTGAGTGGAGGGCATTGGCTTGAAATTATTACTAGGTTAAAGATTCATTCTAATACAAAAAATTTTTTCATGTAATTAACAAACTGTCCAATTTGAGCACTGATTTCTAAGACAGTTTCCTTCCATGACACCACATTCAAAGATCCATAAAGCAGCCTCTTTTTTTTTTTTTTGGTATTTATTTCACATTCCTCCAGCAGATCCCACAGTGTTCAAAGGACTGACAACCAGAATTGGCACAGTGGTTTCTGCTATTTGCCTTGTATCTGAGGAGAAACAGGTTGTAAAGGACTAATCAAATACTGTCCTCACAAGAGCAGGAGCTGGAGATGCAGAGAAGGAAGGCACTTGCTGCCAGTCTCCAACTCCCCCTCTGCCGGCACTCATGCACCTGCAGTGACCCCCAAACCCCAGAGGCTGGACTCAACATGGAGAGAATCCAGTTAATATTTGTGAGTAGACGAAGTGTAATCTTCATAAAATATAAGAGCAATCTAGATTCATGCTCTTTAGTGGGGAAAATATCATTAGGATAATTGACTGATACATGACAAGCTGCAGCTGGTTTGCCTCCTGCTGGATCCTGGGTTTGCCCCATGCAGAGAAAACCCCAAGAACTCATTCAAATATGTCACTCATCCCTCTTGTGACGGCTTTCACTAAATAGTTGAGGTAGAGAGGCTCTGAATGGTGCTTTTATTTTTTCCATCAAGTCATTCTATATTTGCAAAATCAAGTTATTTTCAAATGAATGGATGTTAACTTTTTACTAAAAGTCATGGAGAACTATAGCCTAGGAGGCATGTAACTTCCCTGGAATTAGTCTGATGACTGAAGGGGTGCCATGCAGCCCTTCTCACACCTGTTTAGATATGCTGTGAGCTCCTGGGAATAGAAAGGCCAGAGATGTGGAGGCAAACTCAGAATGCGGCGACCTGATGGAGAGGGCAAGACTATTACGGCTTTTAAAGGCATGCAGTTGACTATGCACATTAAGAGGATGAAAAAAGGGGAAGAGAGAAGAATGACAGTGGGGAACAGGAGACCCTGTGTGAATTCAGCTAAAATACTGAAGACTGCTCATGCCCCACTGAGACCTAAAATTTGGAAAACTAAATGCATTCATGGAGGAAGAGTGAAAAAATAATAATTCCATAGTGCATGACTAGGAGTGAGGAGCTGAAGTGTGGGGACGAGCACAGGGTGTGCAGTTCAGTGTGCTCACGCAAGCTGAATTGGAAAAGCTAAGCTAGGCGTGTCGTTACAGCAGTGAAAACTTTTGTAAAATGTGCAATCCATCAGAGGCTGATACATTTGTAAAATAAATTTTAAAGGAATTATTGGAATAACAATTCCATGCTTAGGTGCGGTGGCAATGCCAGACTGCTGATAACTTGTGAAATGCTTGCTCTTCAATTCTCTGCTATGCTCCTCCCAGACCAGTAACACAAAGTTCAAAACTGGGCACCAGTCTGTGGACCACATTTTGAAAAGCACTAGTTAACTCCACAGAACCTGATCCCTAAGGATGACACATGCAATGCATACTTCAGCTTGGCAAAAATAAGAGTCCATGGAATGACTTTTCAGAGGCAGAAATTCTGGGTTCCAGCTCCCCAGAAAAACCTGGACACTGACAACAGAGATATAACATTAAAGTCAGGGGAAGTTGGTGGCACAGAAGATGAGGGCAGGTAGGAATTTGTTAAAACAGAAACGGTACCATGAAAAATAGTCTAGTGACACAAAGATGCCTTTAGAGGAGATAGAGAGAGCCGACAAGAAGCATAAATCATAGGTGAGTTAAGAGAAGAGTGCGCAACTTAGAAACAAATGACAATGAAAACACGACACAAGACCTATGGGATGCAGCAAAAGCAGTTCTAAGAGGGAGGTTTAGAGCAATACAATCCTACCTGAAGAAACAAGAAACACCTCAAATAAACAACCTAACCTTACACCTAAATTATTTAGAGAAAGAATTAAAAACCCCAGAGTTAGCAGAAGGAAAGAAATCATAAAGATCAGATCAGAAATAAATGAAAAAGAAATGAAGAAACAATAGCAAAGATCAACAAAACAAAAAGCTGGTTTTTTGAGAAGATAAACAAAATTGATAAACCATTAGCCAGACTCATCAAGTAAAAAAGGGAGAAGACTCAAATCAATAGAATTAGAAATGAAAAAGGAGAAGTAACAACTGACACTGCAGAAATACAAAGGATCATGACAGATTACTACAAGCAACTATATGTCAATAAAATGGACAACCTGGAAGAAATGGACAAATTCTTAGAAAAGCACAACCTTCCAAGACCGAACCAGGAAAAAATAGAAAATATAAACAGACCAATCACAAGCAATGAAATTGAAACTGTGATTAAAAATCTTCCATCAAACAAAAGCCCAGGACCAGATGGCTTCACAGGTGAATTCTATCAAACATTTAGAGAAGAGCTAACACCTATTCTTCTCAAACTCTTCCAAAATATAGCAGAGGGAGGAACACTCCCAAATGCATTCTATGAGGCCACCATCACCCTGATACCAAAACCAGACAAAGATGTCACAAAGAAAGAAAACTACAGGTCAATATCACTGATGACCATAGACGCAAAAATACTCAACAAAATACTAGCAAACAGAATCAAACAGCACATTAAAATGATCATACACCATGATCAAGGGGGTTTTACCCCAGGAATGAAGGATTCTTCAATATACGCAAATCAATCAATGTGATACACCATAATAACAAATTGAGGGATAAAACCATACCATCATCTCAATAGATGCAGAAAAAGCTTTTGACAAAATTAAACACACATTTATGAAAAAACCCTCCAGAAAGTAGGCATAGAGGGAACTTACCTCAACATAATAAAGGCATATATGACAAACCCACAGCCAACATCATTCTCAATGGTGAAAAACTGAAACCATTTCCTCTAAGATCAGGAACACAATAAGGTTGTCCACTCTCACCACTATTATTCAATATAGTTTTGGAACTTTTAGCCACAGCAATCAGAGAAGAAAAAGAAATAAAAGAAATCCAAATCGGAAAAGAAGAAGTAAAACTGTCACTGTTTGCAGATGACATGATACTATACATAGAGAATCCTAAAGATGCTACCAGAAAACTACTAGAGCTAATCAATGAATTTGGTAAAGTAGCAGGATACAAAATTAATACACAGAAATCTCTTGCATTCCTACACACTAATGATGAAAACCTGAAAGAGAAATTAAGGAAACACTCCCATTTACCACTGCAACAAAAAGAATAAAGTACCTAGGAATAAACCTACCTAGGGAGACAAAAGACCTGTATGCAGAAAACTATAAGATACTGATGAAAGAAAATAAAGATGATACAAACAGATGGAGAGATATACCATGTTCTTGGATTGGAAGAATCAATATTGTGAAAATGACTATACTGCCCAAAGCAATCTACAGATTCAGTGCAATCCCTATCAAACTACCAATGGCATTTTTCACAGGAATAGAACAAAAAAATTCACAATTTGAATGGAAACACAGAAGATCCCAAATAGCCAAAGCAATCTTGAGCTGGAGGAATCAGAATCCCAGACTTCAGACTATACTGCAAAGCTACAGTCATCATGAAAGTATGGTACTGGCACAAAAACAGAAATATAGATCAGTGGAACAGGATAGAAAGCCCAGAGATAAACCCATGCACATATGGTCATCTTATTTTTGATAAAGGAAGCAAGAATATACAATGGACAAAAGACAGCCTCTTCAATAACTAGTGCTGGGGAATATGGACAGCTACACGTAAAAGAATGAAATTAGGACTCTCCTTAACACCATACACAAAAATAAACTCAAAATGCATTAAAGACCCAAATGTAAGGCCAGACACTATAAAACTCTTAGAGGAAACACAGGCAGAACACTCTATGACATAAATCACAGCAAGATCCTTTTTGACCCACCTCCTAGAGAAATTGAAATAAAAACAAAAATAAACAAATGGGACCTAATGAAACTTAGAAGCTTTTGCACAGCAAAGGAGAACATAAACAAGATGAAAAGACAACCCTCAGAATGGGAGAAAATATTTGCAAATGAAGCAACTGACAAAGGATTAACTTTGAAAATTTACAAGCAGCTCATGCAACTCAATATCAAAAAAACAAACAACCCAATCCAAAAATGGGCAGAAGACCTAAATACACATTTCTCCAAAGAAGATATACAGATTGCCAACAAACACATGAAAGCATGCTCAACATCACTAATTATTAGAGAAATGCAAATCAAAACTACAGTGAGGTATCAGCTCACACCAGTCAGAATGGTCATTATCAAAAAATCTACAAAAAATAAATGCTGGAGAAGGTGTGGAGAAAAGCGAACCCTCTTGCACTGTTGGTGGGAACGTAAATTGATGCAGCCACTATGGAGAACAACATGGAGGTCCCTTAAAAACCTAAAAATAGAACTACCATATGACCCAGCAATCCCACTACTGGGCATATACCCTGAGAAAAACCATAATTCAAAAGGAGTCATGTACCACAATGTTCATTGCAGCTCTATTTACAATAGCCAGGACATGGAAGCAACCTAAGTGTCCATCGACAGATGAATGGATAAAGAAGATGTGGCACATACATACAATGGAATATTACTCAGCCATAAAAAGAAACGAAACTGAGCTATTTGTAGTGAGGTGGATGGACTTGGAGTCTGTCTTACAGAGTGAAGTAAGGCAGAAAGAGAAAAACAAATACCGTATGCTAACACATATATATGGAATCTAAAAAAAAAAAAAGGTTCTGAAGAACCTAGGGGCAGGACAAGAATAAAGAGGCAGTCATAGAGAATAGACTTGAGTACACGAGGAGGGGAAAGTGTAAGCTGAGACGAAGTGAGAGAGTGGCATGGACATATGTACACTACCAAATGTAAAATAGATAGCTAGTGGGAAGCAGCTGCATAGCACAGGGAGATCAGCTCGGTGCTTTGTGACCACCTAGAGGGGTGGGATAGGGAGGGTTGGGGGAGATGCAAGAGGAAGGAGATATGGGGACATATGTATATGTATAGCTGATTTACTTTGTTATAAAGCAGAAACTAACACACCATTGTAAAGCAATTATACTCCAATAAAGATGTTAGAAAAAAAAGAGAAGAGTGCCCATAACAGCAACTGCAGAGGCAGGAGGTGGATGGCCCCTGAAACTTCCTGGGTGGTAGGTGGTAGTTTTGTCTAGTATCTACCTTGAAGCCATAGTCTGATCCCCATTGACTCAGAGCAGGGCTGCTCAAGGCTCTAGAGAAATGAGGACACCACCACTGAAACCTGCCAGGAGGCTGAGAAGAAGGCTCAGCTCATCACATTTACCCAGGAAGTTACCCATCATTGCCCTCTATTTTCCTGATGGCTGGAGACACATGTTGTCTCTTCATTTTATTTATGTATTTTGGAAGCTTTGCAGCTTCTCCGTTTATTAAATCTTCTTTCTGCCTCTTCCCAGAAGCTCCTCTTTAAGAACACATAACAGTTCAATGTGCAAATTAGTGTGGTTGATTTATAATTCATTTTGGAAGAGCAGCTTTTAAAAAGACACAGGGAATTAAGCTGAGAGTTAAGCTTGATATGTACATGCCTCCCTCGGCTTTTGAATTAGATGTGTTTAATGGGAACGTGGACACTAGGGCTGTGGGTAGTGGATAAAATCTATTGGCCCTGCTGATACTAAACATTCCAACTGCCAGGAGAATTCATTTTGGAATACATAAATTGAATGTGCCTGGACAGGCTTTGAAGCACCGTTAAAAAAGACTTGGCTCCTCCCTACCTTTATCAGGCCACCAGGTATCTCTTCTGTGAAAACACTGCTCTTTCGCCAAGAGAAGCTCAAATCCCAAAGCCCTTCATCATAGCCACCTGTGGAAAGTAATTTTGAAATTTTCATTGTAGTACCTAGTGAGGACCAACATTCCTTCCAAACACTGACAGGACCGGTGGTGTTTTCCACCTGGTTAGCAGGTGCTGTTCCCGCAGCCCCACTTGAGGAAGCTTTAGCCCCAGAAGGAGAACTAAAGGTGCTGGAAGGATTCCCAGAATTCAAAAAGTTGAGAGATGGAAGGAGTCTGCATTGTTCCCTCATCTACATCGTTTTATGTAGTGTTAGGAAAATTACAAAAGCATACAAAGTTTGAGCAGAATTCTGTTAGGAGAGAGGGAATCAGGCTAGAGACAAGAAGGTGAAGGGAATGTCAAAAAAGTAACTTTAAAGAAAACCCTTTCAGCAATTCACCTTTGATTAGAGTAAAACCACTTCCAACTGTTATGCATGAAGCAGTTTCTGACAAACTAATCCATTTTATTTTTAAAAGTTTCAAAATTATTTTAGAAGACACAATCAGTATCTATGAGAAAAAAAACTCTGTTTCTATTACAGAGCCATACTTTCATATCTTTAATTGAGAAGAATTGCCCCAGAGGATGATACCCTTGGTTCACACTGTCCAGGATTCTGAGTTTGATAGTGACCCCCAGGGACATGTCTGAAAGAGCTTGGGTGTGCTGCTTGAGGTCACCCTGAAAGGGAAGACTGGTCCCAGCTTCTCCAAGAAGGCCTCAGTCATTGAGAAAAGCATGCACACCCTATTGGAGTCCATTACCATCTCTTGGTGTTTCATAAATTTACAAGATTGCTTTCTGCTCTGAGTAGTAATTCTGATTATTATCAGTTTACGTTTTTAATGTTTTAAGATTTAATAAACAAGTCAAATTTCTACCTTATGCATCCCTTTCCAAGATTTTCTAGATTTAAACCATGTTTCTTTAAAACTTTCAATTCTCCAAGATTTTTTTAGGTGTTTTTAATTTCTCCACACATGGCATCTGAATTCACATTGTAGTTGCCCTTTTATGGAACTTTTCTGGTTACAGTAATCAGAAATTAAATCTACAGTTTTACATTGTGACATATCTCTTATAAGCTGTATCGTTTCGAGCAATTCTACTTTTACAGAGTTGAGAACTCCCTCACACTACTAGTTCCTCATTTCCTACAAGCAATCTTAATCTGTCTCCTGAGTACTTTACTTTCCAGTGTGTAAGAGAACACAGACACACACACACACCACTGCCCTGAACTCAGCAGTTTCACATATACTATCTCTTTTAATCCTGAAACATTACTGTCAGGCATATTTACCGTCCTAATTTTACAGTCTGAAGAAACTGAAGCTCTCTAAGAGGCAAAGCAAACTAACCAAAACTATACAACTAGTAAAAGGTATAGTCACAATGTTAAACCAGGTCTTCAGGTCTCTTCATATAATTTTCTTTTCTTTATTACATAAAGGAAACATGGACACTTTAATCAATAATTATAGAAAGATGTCATGACATCACTAGCTAAATCAAAAAATAGAATACTGCCAGGAGCTCAGTGAAGCTGTTCGTGTGACCTCCAATGATCACCCTCTTTTCTCTCTAAAGATAACCACCACCTTGATTCTCATATTGATAATTTTGTTTCTTTATAGTGTTATCAGCCCTGAATGCATCCCTAAACAACATAATTAAGTGCTATCTGTTTTTGAAATTTACAGGAATGGAATCACATAGCATGAATTATTTAAGTCTTGCTTTTCTTTCTAAATTTGTATATATGCTCCTCCCTATAGCTATAGTTCCTTCATTGGCATTGTTGTGTGATGTTCCACTCTATGCAGAGCTGATGTTCAGGAACACCTCTGTCCATTGCAGTTATTTTCAGCCAGTGTCATTCTAATTGGGTCCACTTCTATTCTGGCTGGTTAGTGCCAAAGCCATAAGAGTTTGAACATCACTCTGACTGTATGTATATATCACAATACATTTATTCCATTCTAATGTTGAGAGACAGCAATCCCCCAGTTTTATATGAATACTTACTATCATTTATTTCTGTTAAAAAGAGGCTTGAAAGGAAATACTTAACTTATCAGAGAAACTTTTTCTCTACCTATATTTAACTCCTTTTTTCTACCTATATGTAACTTATATAACCTAAAGTTCACCAGTGTGCAGTGTGTATTTACAGAATTGTGCAAACACCACCACTATCTAAATCCAAAATATTTTTGATCATCCCCAAGAGAAGCCTTCTACCCATTAGCATTCACTCCCCACTCTCCCTTCCCCACCCTAGGCAACTAGAAATCTACTTTCTCCATGGATTTGCCTATCTGGACGTTTCATATAAATGGCATCACATAATGTGTGGCCTCCTGTGACGGACTTCTTTAATTTAGCATAATATTTCATTGTTCATCCATGTCATAGCATATGTTAGTATTTCATTCCTTTTTATGACTAAATAATATCCCACTGTATGAATATACCACATTTTGTGTATACAATCATCAGTTAATAGATATGCGGGTTGTTTCTGATTTTTGGATATTATAAATAATGCTATAAACATTTATATACAAGTTTTAATGTGTAGACATGTTTTCATTTCTCTTGGGTAGATATCTAGAAGTAGGATTGCTAGGTCATACAGTGACTTTGTTTAACATTTTGAGGAACTTCCAACTGTTTATCAAAGTGGATATACCATTTTTTACATGTCTACCACCAACATATAAGGGTTTCAACATGTCTACATATTTGGAAATACCTGTTACTGTTTGTTTTTTTATTATAGCCATTTTAGCACATGCGAAGTTGTATCTTAATGTGAGTTTGAAATTTTCATTTTTCTAATGATTAATCATGTCAATCATCTTTTTGTGAGCTTATTGGCCACTTGTACCTCTCTGGGGAAATGTCTATTCAAATCATTTGCCCATTTTAAACTTGTTTTCTTTGTCTTTTTATTATGGAGTTATAAGAGTTTTTATTTATTCTGGATAAAAGTCTCCTATTAGTTACATGATATGCAGATTGTCTTTTTGTTTTCTTGATGGTATTCCTTAAAGCACAAAAGTTTCTAACTTTGATAAAGTCAAAATTTTCAGTTTTTCTGTTATCACTTGTGTTTTTGGTGTCACATCTAAGAAATTATTACCTAATCCAAAATTATGAAGATATATTCCTGGGTTTTTGTCTAAGAGTTTTCTTGTTTTAGCTCTTATTTAGGTTCATGACCCATTTTGAATTAATTTTTAAGTCGGTGTGAGGTAGAAGTCCAAATTCATTATTTTGCATATAGATATCCAGTTCCCCCCAGAACCATTTGTTGAAAAGACTGTTCTTTCCCCATTGAATTATATTGGCCCTTTCTAAAATATTATGTAATGGTAAAGTTAAAAGTCAATAAAAATATTGTTTATGAGTGTGGTTGTTCTGTAAGACAGCTATAAAAATAGAAAAAATTTAATACACATATAGCATATATATTATGTTTTAATAGAATAAGTATACACATAGATGTGTACTATGTAAACTAAGATGATGACAAAGAAGTGCTGGTTAGAAATGCTATTTCCTGTGGTTGGGGCAGATGGTAGCACTATTGAGAAACCATTTGAAATACTAAAAGAAAATTTTCTTGTCAAAGCAAGAGGACCAGATTACAGAGAAAATGCAAGACATAAATAAATGGGGGAAGACAAGACCCCTACCTTTGGTAAGAGTTTAACAGCTAGAATTGATAGACCAAGACTTATCACCACATAAGTCAGGCTACATCCAATTGAGGGGATACAAACTTTAAGTATGCCAACCCAAATGGATGGGGCTTACTGATTATGCTCCATTGGAGCTCCTGACAGGTGTCCCTATTGGTCCTCTCACTCGCCTCTGAGCCCAGGAAAACTGTACAGGCTTGTAATATTAACTATCAGAATCTGAATCCTTCAAACCAGCTGAAACAGGCATAAGCTCCCACCCCTTGCACAGCTTCCTTTTCTGGTGTTAATTCTCTGAACAAACAGAACTGGGAAGAGGAATTGATGATCTTTCAAAGACTAATTTTGTCCCTGTTCCTTAAGTAGACTTGATACAAAGCTCTCTGTTAAAACAGGGGGAAAAAAGAACTTGAATTAGGATTTTTGAAATCCGAATGCAAAATAATCCCTAAGAGCATTATATCACTCTTGTCTGCATTAAAATTCATCTGTTACTTGTGGACATACTTAAACAGCCCTTTAAGATCTCTCTGTCATCTTGGGCTTCCCTGGTGGCGCAGTGGTTAAGAATCCACCTGCCAATGCAGGGGACACGGGTTCAAGCCCTGGTCCGGGAAGATCCCACATGCCGCAGAGCAACTAAGCCCGTGCACCCCAACTACTGAGCCTGTGCTCTAGAGACCGTGAGCCACAGTTACTGAAGCCCACGCGCCTACAGCCCGCGCTCTGCAACAAGAGAAGCCATTGCAATGAGAAGCCCGCGCACCACAACAAAGAGTAGCCCCTGCTCTCAGCAACTAGAGAAAGCCCGGGCACAGCAACAAAGACCCAATGCAGCAAAAAAGTAAATAAAATAAAATTAATTAATTTTAAAAATAATATATATATAAAAAAAATCTATCTCCATCTACTTGGCTCTTCTAGTTTTACAGCTTCTGCAAACATGAAGACTTCATGACTTTGGGATCCCAGTAAGGATTTTCATTAAAAATAGTTCTAATAATGAGACAAACTGATTGGACCCTAAATTGAGGAAGAGAAAACTATGAAGTGACTTTCTGGGGGACAGTTGGAAAAATTTTAAGAAGAACTATCTACTAGATAATTTTATTGTATCAATCTTAAAGTTCTTGATTGTGATCATTATTTTGTGCTTATGTAGGAGAATATTTTTGTTCTTAGGAGATAAATGTTAAAGTATTTAAGAGTGAAGGGTCATGATGTCTGTAACATACTTTAAGATGGTTCAGAAAAAATAAATCACACACACATGCACAAACGTACACACACACATACAAACACAGAGAAATGTAAAAAGTGTAGCAAATGTGCAAAATGTTTCATTTGGAATTGACATTGTTGTACATAAAAAATGGTCGAATATCAACAATTGTATGTGATTCAACCTAACAGATTAAGAGTATATAACTGAATCTAAATCAGGTTTTCTCAACATTGCGACTATTGACATTGTTTTAATTCTTTATTGCAGGAGAAGGGTGATCTGTGAATCTGTGAAGGATGTTTTAGTAACATCTCTGGCCTCTGCCTTCCAGATGCCAGCAACACCCTCAATCATCCAGTCAAAAATGTCTCTAGACATTGCCAGATGTCCCCTGGGGGCAAAATCTCCCCTAGTTGAGAACCACTGATCTAGAGAAATATGCAAGAATGTATAGACAAAAGGTACTTTTCTTTCAACTTTTTGGTAGATTAAATTTTTTGCAAAATTAAAAAGTTAGAAAAATAATAGATAAAATAATATATGTGATTTATATATTAATAGTACTATTAATTATTGATTGATTAATAATTTATAAAACTGGTTCTGTCACCAAATTTTGATGAATTTTGTTTTTCACACTTTTAAAGGGCTTTCACACCAAAGCCCTTAAGAACTTAATTCATAGACTCTTCTAATACTTCCGCTTGACTCCATACCTGAAGCAGAAACACTTCATTGTGCCCCTATTCACCTGAGCTATAGAGAACACAATAGAACAAAAAGGGAATTAACATTGACTGAACACCTACCTACACATGGCAGGTGTCACTTTATATCATTTATTAAAATTATTGTGAGAGGCAATTCCATTTGTACAGATGAGAAAAAAAATTCAGAGAACCTGATCATGGTGACATGACTTGTAAGAAAGTTAAGACCTGGAGTACAAGACTGAAACGAACTCTAAAGTTCACATTGTTTCACTATACAAAGGAAATTTGCTGGCCCCTGGCCTGTCTCTGTTACAATAATAACACAAATGCCTATTACATTCAAACAAGTTTAAACTAAATATTGGACATTCTATTTTTAAATTTCTTGAACTACTCTACTTTATGGTTGAGTCAACTCTTCTTTTTTCTCTCTGTGCCCCCTCATCTCTCTTTCTTTCTTGGCTCTTCTTTTACTGCCACATTCCTCTTGATTTTTTTCATGTAAGCCTATTCTCTCTGTCTCTCCCCACTCCAACTTGTTTGGCTTTTTCTCCTATTAACCACACTCTCAGGGAATTATCTTCTGCACTTTCCATCCAACAAACACAGGCTAAAAAAATAATTTTCCTTAAGAGGAATGCTGGTGGTAGTTGCTAAAACTTTCTTACCTTCCTACATCTGGAAGTTCTCTAACACCTTTTTTTTCAACTTCTCTGTAGATTTAAAACTTTTCTAAATAAAATGCTAAAAAAAACATAATGCCTTGAACATAACAAGCACTTAATAAACGTTAGACGCTGCACCATTGTTGTTCTTATGTAAGAGTAGCCGTTTCTACCAGGAGTTTCTTCAAACATAAAGAAAAGCAAATACAATTCACTTCTGGTAATTGTACAACTAAGCTTTCAATTTGATTTGGAATACCTTTCATTAGCTAATATTTGGTATAGTAACTTTTCCACTTGGAAACTGGTTTATTCTTTGGGATCTACTACCATAATGTAAGACTAAAGTTTTAAAAGTATCTGTTCATTGGAGATACAAGACCATGCTTTAGAAAATGTTTTTTTCCTCTCTTCCACTATTTTTGAGTCACTCACATCACCCAACCTGCCCCTTCTCCATCCCCATTCTTTCTCACACAGTTTATTTTCCTTACATTTACCAATACATTGACAAGAGGAAGAGAGGGTTCCATTTTGAGGTAAAAGAAATACTGTCGATCTTGTATCTCAACTTTCTTTTCCAGGCAATCTAAAATTTGTATAAGATCTTCTCATCGTCATATATGGGTCCACTAGGATGCACTAGAGGTGACAAGGCGGTATTTCTTTCTAATGGGTATGTACACACAGAGTAGAAAAGGCAGAAGAGGGTCTTAAATGAAAAGGTAGTACTGAAGCTTGGGAGGGGTTGGAAAGAGATGAGGGAGTGGAAGCAGAGAAGGAAGAACATGCAAGAGAATTGGGCTTGTAAGAAGAACCAGACTAAGATTAGGGGGACAAGGGTGTGCAATACAGGAAGTGTTCAGAAGCATGAAAAAAAATCCCTTCTTCCACTGTTGTCCTTGGTAGGAGTGCTTTGTTCGCTTTCTCATGTATGGAAGACCCTAACTCAAATAGATCTCAAATAAACAACATGTTTTTACTCTGTGCCATGGTGTCCCCAGGTGTTTGTGAGCATCTTTTGCAGATCACGAAACTGCAGGTCCAGAGTCTCCTCCCAGACTCTGATGATTCAAAGCAAGAACAAACAGTTGGAATTTCTGTCAAATTGGCAGGCTGGAGGGGAAATAATTTGGAGTCATGGAGACATTTACTTCCCCAAAAATCATTCACAGTTTAAAGGAAAGAACACAGTAGAACTGCATCCTCACCATGTTCTCACTGAGTACCATGAGAGAATTCGCTGAACTTCAGGTTACTTGGGCTCTGAGTAAAATGGAAATAATAAGAATACAAACATCAAGATTTTCTGTGAAGCACAAATAACAGAAAGGTATACAAGTGTTTTGTAAGCTTTAAAATATTATAAATAATTGATTATCATTGCATGTACACCATCTGTTAGGCCTGAGCACAAGGCAGATGTGCTGCTCTATTTCTCCTCAAGCAGAATTCCTCTACATTCCTGCCTGAGTGAAATTTTCATACTTCATAGTTGTTCTGAACATCACCAAGAGAAAGATGAAGAAGAGGAAGAAAATAAATCGTTGAATGCCAAGAACATCCAAGTAGTACACAGCCATTCTCTCTAAACAAGGAGAAAACAGCATTTTACTACTCAAAGCTCTAGGCAGTTTCCCTCTTTAGGGAAAGATAAGTGAGCTGTAAAGTATCTGCCCTGGCAACAAATTCACGAATCACAATTACCTGTTTCTTTTGGATACTGGATCTGCTAATTACCCACCAAACTTTAGATTGGACAGCTGCTACCTGACATCGTTTGGTATCCAATATGGAATGATTTTGGCAGAGAAATGGTTTCTCTTTTCCCAACAGGAAAATGGAAAATGAATTGGAAGACTTTACTAATAATTAGTAAAAACATTAAAAAAAAACCAAACCCATAGCTCTAGGTGTTTGAACCTTGGATTAACTGTTGAGAGTTAAATCACTGGTTAAGGAAAAGTGATACTATATAAGTTGATGATCTGTTGAAAGTAGATTAAAAATGGGAACTGACCAGTGCGGACTAGAAATTCTACTACATTAAAAGAATAACATGTATTTTAAAATCTGTATTTAATTTTGGCTTGTATTATGAGAGGAGACATCTGGAACTTGGGTGTTGGTGTTGAAATTACCAGTAGCATCTGTTCATCCTTGGTTTTACCCCTTGAATCAGAGGAAAACTACATTGTATTACAGATCTCTGGGTAAAATAGTAGAATGAAAATATGGCATGTTCCATTTAATCTGCAAGTGTAAAATAATGCTGTAATAATTTTCTAGTTTTAGTTTTAGGTTCTATTCCTAGCCACTAATTAAAATGATTAATAAATGCTTTCATTTTCTATATAATTCATCATTTATGATTTATGGAAGTATCAAATATAAAAGCTAAGTTTTCTATTTCTGTTTTTAACTCAAGAAATTAACAACTAGGAAATGCTAAGTAACTTGGAGTTAAGAGTCAGCAAATGTCCAATAAGCTGTGTAGAAATCAGCCTGCTTAATTTTTTTTTAATCCTGAAAACGTTCAGCACAAATAAATCTAATAAACCATCTAAAGCAAAAGGGAAGTGGGAGAGTTTACAAAACAACTGGGAAAGAATACTCAAGGTGTGTGTCAGTTATGAAATTTCACTTATCGTTAGTAGAAAATATTGATTTTCTTTAACAGAAAAGGGGAGTCTTGCCCATGGATGCCCAAACAACCAGTTGATTTAGACCCTAATAGTTAATCCTTTGCATGAAAAAAGAAGCAAACTTTTGGTTGCAATAGCTTATCAACAGAAAGACAACTGAATAAAGACAAAGTAGAAGATACAACAGTAATGATGTTCCAGCACCTGTATACAAACTAGCAAAACAACTAAAACATCAGAGCAAGATTTTCTACTTCTTTCCTCCCTTCCTTCCTCCCTTCCTTCTTTTCCTCCTTTCTTCCTAACTTCTTCATTTCACTACTTTCTTTCCTCCTTCTAATTTTGACATTTTAAAAGTTAATTTTACAGGGTTTTTTTTTAATTTCAAGGAACAGTTTCCAACCAATTACAGAATTTTAGTGCTTTAGTATTTAAGTAGTCCCTCTCCATCATTTCATAAGTGAAGAAACTAAGGGCTAGAGGGGGTCCCATTCTGTTGTGAAAGAATATATCATTACTGTTGCATCTTCTGCTTTGTCTTTATTCAGTTGTCTTTCTGTTGATAAGCTATTGCAACAAAAAGTTTGCTTCTTTTTTCATGCAATGGATTAACTACTAGGGTCTCAATCAACTGGTTGTTTGGGCATCCATGGGCACGACTCCCCTTTTCTGTTAAAGGAAATCATTTTCCACTAATGATAAGAGAAATCTCATAACTGACATGCACCTTGAGTATTCTTTCACAATCGTTTTGTAAACTCTCCCACCTCCATTCTGCTTTAGGTGGTTTATCTGATTTATTTATACTAAATATTGTCAGGATTAAAAATACTACCTTGGGGACTTCCCTGGTGGTCCAGTGGGTAAGACTACACACTCCCAGTGCAGGGGGCCCAGGTTCCATCCCTGGTCAGGGAACTAGATACCACATGTGTGCCGCAACTCAGAGTCTGCGTGCCACAACTAAGAACCCACATGCCACAACTAAAGATCCCACATGTTGCAACAAAGATCCCATGTGCCGCAACTAAGACCCGGAGCATCCTAAATAAATAAATAAATAAATATTTTTTTAAAAACTAGCTTGTTGCAGAGCAATGATGAATACATGTGATAATTACTGCTGAGTTGTTTTTATTTTTAGAAACATTCTTATATGTAGGTATATAAATTTTAAACTTTCTTGGCCATTTTCCAGCATTTATGCTTTTTTCTAAAAGAATCAACAATACAAGGATGTTTAAAGTAAAGACTAATCCTCTCTCCTCCCCACCTCACTCTACTATCCATTCCACCCACCTCTATTAACCTCCAGTGTTAATAGACTTGTACTGACTCCTTGGTAATATATATACACACAACATAACTATACATATATAGGCTATTTGTTTGTATCTTCTCTGTTTTTTCCCAATATTGACTTCTAACGTATATACTTTGTAGTCTTCTCTCTGCTGTTTTATTTTTTTCATGTGTCAGCATACATGGACAGCCCTACAAGAATGTATGTGTCCATATATTTTTGCAGTTTATACATATGCATAAATACATAATTTTACATTATGCATTGAAATACGTGTTGGGGAGTTTGAAAGCAATACTGCTTTTCTCTCTCTCTCTCTTTTTTTTGTTGTTTGCCTGTTATCACTCCCTCTCTTCCTTGAGGCTATTCATTTAAACACACACACACACACACACACACACACACACACACAAACAAAATCTGTTTTGTGAGCTTCTACTTTTTCTTTCTTTTTTTAATTTTTCCATTTTTTTTATACAGCAGGTTCTTATTAGTCATCAGTTTTATACACATCAGTGTGTACATGTCAATCTCAATTGCCCAATTCAGCACAGCACCACACCCACCCACTGCAGCTATCCCCCCTTGGTGTCCATACATTTGTTCTCTACATCTGTGTCTCAATTTCTGCCCTGCAAACCAGTTCATCTGTACCATTTTTCTAGGTTCCACATATATGCGTTAATATATTTGTTTTCTCTTTCTGACTTACTTCACTCTGTATGACAGTCTCTAGATCCATCCATGACTTAACAAATGACCCAATTTCATTCCTTTTTATGACTGAGTAATATTCCATTGTATATATGTACCACATCTTCTTTATCCATTCATCTGTCGATCAGCATTTAGGTTGCTTCCATGACCTGGCTATTGTAAATAGTGCTGCAATGAACATTGGGGGTCACGTGTCTTTTTGAATTGTGGTTTTCTCTGGGTATATGCCCAGGAGTGGGCTTGCTGGATCATATGGTAATTCTATTTTTAGTTTTTTTAAGGAACCTCCATACTGTTCTCCATAGTGGCTGTATCAATTTACATTCCCACCAACAGTGCAAGAGGATTCTCTTTTCTCCACACCCTCTCCAGCATTTGTCGTTTGTAGATTTTCTGATGAAGCCCATTCTAACTGGTGTGAGGTGATACCTGATTGTAGTTTTGATTTGCATTTCTCTAATGATTAGTGATGTTGAGCGCTTTTCATGTGCTTCTTGGCCATCTGTATGTCTTCTTTGGAGAAATGTCTATTTAGGTCTTCTGCCCATTTTTGGATTGGGTTGTTTGTTTTTGTAATATCGAGCTGCATGAACTGTTTATATATTTTGGAGATTAATCCTTTGTCCGTCGATTCGTTTGAAAATATTTTCTCCCATTCTGAGGGTTGTCTTTTCATCTTGTTATGGTTTCTTTTGCTGCGCAAAAGCTTTGAAGTTTCATTAGGTCCCATGTGTTTATTTTTGTTTTTATTTCCATTACTCTAGGAGGTGGGTCAAAAAATTTCTCGCTGTGATTTATGTCAAAGAGTGTTCTTCCTAGGTTTTCCTCTAAGAGTTTTATAGTGTCTGGTCTTACATTTAGGTCTCTAATCCATTTTGAGTTTATTTTTCTGTATAGTGTTAGGGAGTGTTTAATTTCATTCTTTTACATGCAGCTGTCCAGTTTTCCCAGCACCACTTATTGAAGAGACTGTCTTTTCTCCATTGTATATCCTTGTCTCCTTTGTCATAGATTAGTTGACCATATGTGCATGGGTTTACCTCTGGGCTTTCTATCTGTTCCATTGATCTATGTCTCTGTTTTTGTGCCAGTACCATATCGTCTTGATTACTGTAACTTTGTAGCATAGTCTGAAGTCAGGGAGTCTGATTCCTCCAGCTCCTTTTTTTCCCCTCAAGACTGCTTTGGCTTTTTGGGGTCCTTTGTGTCTCCATACAAATTTTAAGATTTTTTTGTTCTAGTTCCATAAAAAATGCCATTGATTTGATAGGGATTGCATTGAATCTGTAGATTGCTTTGGGTAGTAGAGTCATTTTCACAATATTGATTCTTCCAATTCAAGAACATGGTATATCTCTCCATCTGTTTGTATCATCTTTAATTTCTTTCATCAGTGTCTTATAGTTTTCTGCATACAGGTCTTTTGTCTCCTTAGGTAGGTTTATTCCTAGGTATTTTATTCTTTTTGTTGCAATAGTAAATGGGAGTGTTTCCTTAATTTCTCTTTCAGATTTTTCATCATTAGCATATAGGAATGCAAGAGATTTCTGTGCATTAATTTTGTATCCTGCAGCTTTACCAAATTCATTGATTAGCTCTAGTAGTTTTCTGGTGGCATTTTTAGGATTCTCTATGTATAGTATCATGTCATCTGCAAACAGTGACAGTTTTACTTCTTCTTTTCCAACTTGTATTCCTTTTATTTCTTTTCTTCTCTGATTGCCAAGGCTAGGACTTCCAAAACTATGTTGAATAATAGTGGTGAGAGTGGACAGCCTTCTCTTGTTCCTGGTCTTAGAGGAAATGCTTTCAGGTTTTCACCATTGAGAATGATGTTTGCTGTGGGTTTGTCATATATGGCCTTTATTATGTTGAGGTAGGTTCCCTCTATGCCCACTTTCTGGAGAGTTTTTATCATAAATCGGTGTTGAATTTTGTCAAAAGCTTTTTCTGCATCTATTGAGATGATCATATGGTTTTTCGTCTTCAATTTGTTAATATGGTGTATCACATTCATTGATTTGCATATATTGAAGAATCATTGCATCCTGGGGATAAATCCCACTTGATCATGGTGTATAATCCTTTTAATGTGTTGTTAGATTCTGTTTGCTAGTATTTTGTTGAGGATTTTTGCATCTATATTCATCAGTGATACTGGTCTGTAATTTTCTTTTTTTGTAGTAATTTGGCTGGTTTTGGTATCAGGGTGATGGTTGCCTCATAGAATGGGTTTGGGAGTGTTCCTTCCTCCACAGTTTTTTGGAAGAGTTTGAGAAGGATGGGTGTTAGCTCTTCTCTAAATGTTTGATAGAATTCACCTGTGAAGCCATCTGGTTCTGGACTCTTGTTTGTTGGAAGATTTTTAATCACAGTTTCAATTTCATTGATTGGTCTGTTCATATTTTCTATTTCTTCCTGGTTCAGTCTTGGAAGGTTATACCTTTCTAAGAATTTGTCTCTCTCTTCCAGGTTGTCCATTTTATGGGCATAGAGTTGCTTGTAGTAGTCTCTTAGGATGCTTTGTATTTCTGCAGTGTCTGTTGTAACTTCTCCTTTTTCATTTCTAATTTTATTGATTTGAGTCCTCTCCTACTTTTTCTTGATGAGTCTGGCTAATGGTTTATCAATTTTGTTTATCTTCTCAAATAAACAGCTTTTAGTTTTATTGTCTTTGCTATTGTTTTGTTTCTATCTCATTTATTCCTTATCTGATCTTTATGATTTCTTTCCTTCTGCTAACTTTGGGTTTTGTGTTTTCTTCTTTCTGTAGTTCCTTTAGGTGTAAGGTTAGACTATTTATTTGATATTTTTCTTGTTTCTTGAGGTAGGCTTGTATAGCTATAAATTTCTCTCTTAAAACCTCTTTTGCTGCATCCCATAGGTTTTCAATTGTAGTGTTTTCATTGTCATTTGTCTCTAGGTATTTTTTGATTTCCTCTTTGATTTCTTCAGTGATCTCTTGGTTATTTAGTAACATAGTGTTTAGCCTCCATGTGTTTGTGTTTTTTATATTTTTTCCCCTGTAATTCATTTCTAATCTCATAGTGTTCTGATCAGAAAAGATGCTTAATATGATTTCAATTTTCTTAAATTTCCTGAGGCTCGATTTGTGACCCAAGGTGTGATCTATATCCTAGAGAATGTTCCGTGCGCACTTGAGAAGTGTAATCTGCTCTTTTTGGATGGAATGTCCTATAAATATCAATTAAATCTATCTGGTCTATTGTGTCATTTAAAGCTTCTGTTTCCTTACTTATTTTCATTTGGGATGATCTGTCCATTGGTGTAAGTGAGGTGTTAAGTCCCCCACTATTATTGTGTTACTGTCGATCTCCTTTGTTACAGCTGTTAGCAGTTGCCTTATGTATTGAGGTGCTCCTATGTTGGGTGCATATAGTGTTATAATTATTATATCCATCTTGGATTGATCCCTTGATCATTATGTAAGTCCTTCCTTGTCTCTTATAACATTCTTTATTTTAAAGTCTATTTTATCTGATATAAGTATCGGTACTCCAGCTTTCTTTTGATTTCCATCTGCATGGAGTATCTTTTTCCATCCCCTCACTTTCAGTCTGTATGTGTCCCTCGGTCTGAAGTAGGTCTCTTGTAGACAGCATATATATGGTTCTTGTTTTTGTATCCATTCAGCAAGCCTGTGTCTTTTGATTGGAGTATTTAATCCATTCACATTTAAGGTAATTATCGATATGTATGTTCCTATGACCATTTTCTTAACTGTTTTTGGTTTGTTTTTGTAGGTCCTTATCTTCTCTTGTGTTTCCCACTTAGAGAAGTTCCTTTAGCATTTGTTGTAGAGCTGGTTTGGTAGTGCTGAATTCTCTTAGCTTTTGCTTGTCTGTAAAGCTTTTGATTTTTCAATCGAATCTGAATGAGGTCCTTGCCAGGTAATCTTGGTTATAGGTTTTTCCTTTTCATCACTTTAAGTATATCATGCCACTCCCTTCTGGCTTGCAGAGTTTCTGCTGAGAAATCAGCTGTTAACCTTATGGGAGTTCCCTTGTATGTTATTTGTCATTTTTCCCTTGCTGCTTTCAATAATTTGTCTTTAATTGTTGCCAATTTGATTACTATGTGTCTTGGCGTTTTTCTCCTTGGGTTTATCCTTTATGGGACTCACTGCGCTTTCTGGACTTGGGTGGCTATTTCCTTTCCCATGTTAGGGAAGTTTTCGACTATAATCTCTTCAAATATATTCTCTGGTCCTTTCTCTCTCTCTTCTCCTTCTGGGACCCTTATAATGTGAATGTTGTTGCGTTTAATGTTGCCCCAGAGGTCTCTTAGGCTGTCTTCATTTCTTTTCATTCTTTTCTCTTTATTCTCTTCCCCAGCAGTGAATTCCACCATTCTGTCTTCCAGGTCACTTATCCATTCTTCTGCCTCAGTTATTCTGCTATTGATTCCTTCTAGTGTAGTTTTCATTGCAGTTATTGTATTGTTCATCTCTTTTTTTTTGTTCTTTAATTCTTCTAGGTCTTTGTTAAATATTTCTTGCATCTTCTCGATCTTTGCCTCTATTGTTTTTCCGAGGTCCTGGATCATCCTCACTATCATTATTCTAAATTCTTTTTCTGGAAGGTTGCCTATATTCACTTCACTTAGTTGTCTTTCTGGGGTTTTATCTTGTTCCTTCATCTGGTACATAGCCCTCTGCCTTTGCATCTTGTCTGTCTTTCTGTGAATGTGGTTTTGGTTCCACAGGCTGCAGGATTGTAGTTCTTCTTGCTTCTGCTGTCTGCCCTCTCACAGTTGTTTCAACTACAAGCGTACCTCAGAGATACTGCAGGTTAGGTTCTGCTGCAGGTTAGACCACTGCTAGTTCTGTAGGGTCTCCTGCAGAGGTGGGGGGTGGCTGTGGCTCACTGTGGGGACAAGGGCCCCGGCAGCAGTTCTAGGAAGTACTCCTTGGCATGAGCCCTCCCAGAGTCTCGAGCTCCTACTTTTTATAATCATATAATATTGTTAAAAAACAAAATTCAACCAAGTAAATTTGAAGATCTAAATGGATTTATTAAGCGATTCATGTATCGGGTAGCAACCCAACTAGCAACTAGAAGGGTGCTCTGAGGGGCTGTACAAAATGGAAGGCCTCTACAGGCAGAAGGAAGGTAGGGCAAGGTAGTTGGTGGCAAAAAGAAAAGAAAAAATTGTTTCAGGCCAGGAAATCTTTTGGCGGGCGGGGGCGGGGGGGGGGGGAACAGCAGGGGTCTTATTACGCAGATTGTCTCACTAGTGTTGATCAGGAAATTTCAGATTGTCTGTTTAAAGGTCACATTCCTGGGAGAGGTTGAAACTGCAATTAAGTCTTTGCTTGCTGTCATGGGGACAAATGACTCCATTTGGAGATTGTTATTTTTTTTAACAGTATAACCATACATACACACAAAACGGCTAGCATCCTTTTCTCTCTTCTCCCATCACAGAAACACACACACACACAAACACATGCACAAGCACACATTCAGTTAACCAGAAAATCACTCATCTTGATACTCCAGTATTAAAGTATAATTTTCAAAAAATTGAAAGCAGGACTTCCTTACAAATTTTGAATGAACACATATCAAAGATTTATTTAATTCATGAATGAGGGAACCAGCAAGATAGTAAAGCTGCTTCAAAGATAGAATTCAAGAAATAGAAGTTTGTACAGTCAGGGAGGAGTATTAAACAAATTTCCTAAGTGTTAATGAAAAAATTAATCAATAGTCAATCTAAGAAAGAAATGGAAATTTTTATTTGAGCCAACCTGAGGATTTTAGCCCAGGAGACAGTTTTTCGGAAAGCTCTGAGGACTGTTCCACTATCAAAACAGTTACATAATTTTTTGAGCCAAAGGGTTATACATCAAATGATGTATTATTGATAGTTTACATAATTCAGATCTACACGTACAAAGCGAGTAGTGGGTCATGGGTCATCGTGGCCTCTTGCAAGATTAAGAAAGAAAGTTACCTCTAAGGAGTTATGACCCTTTACGTGATTAAAAAGAAATGTTATCTCCTAAGGAGGTCTGGTTAATGCAGATGCACAATACACACTAAAGGAGAGGGAGGAGGTCCAAACGGGCAGAGAAAATTTTAGTTTAAATGTTCTTATCTTGCCATAAAATATGAATTTGATTTTATCATTGAGTTAGAGGCAAGATCAGCTAGTATCCTGCCAGGCAATAAAACCATAACCTTTGGTGTCTCCTCTACCTGGCAGAAATAATCTTCTTCTAATGGACCAAAATTTGCAAGTTTACAAGTAACTTTCACAGTGTCAGTGTCCTAATCAATAGTAAATGGCAAGCAAAACAAAAGTACATCTCCTTGTCTGAGACTATTAGGCAATGCTTCAGTGTGACATTGAAAGGACATGCAATCATCCTTTTGCCTTCCTTCCTGGTCTTGAATCATTTTTCTTAACACCAAACTGAAACCAATAGACTATGGAACTGTGCCAAGCTTGAGTCACACCCTAAGAAAATGTAGAGATTCCCCTGGATGACCACTTCATGTTGTTCCTCCTCCTGTTAGTCAGGATGACACCACCGGACCTGTCTTTTGGGCCACTTAATTATATAAAAGCCAAATCCTTGATGGTTCCCATTAAGACTATGGGCTCTTCTGTCATCTTTAGCGGACATGAAAAGTAACTGCTCTAAATCTTTCACATATAAAGATTTCACATAACTGATGTATTTATTATTACTGCAAATAAATTTAATAGTTGTAATGATCTAAAAAATTAGTGTTAATTAGCACTTCTCATTGACCAACGTAAAAGAACTTTCTGGTATGGGGCTTATATTTCTGGTAAGTTGCACTAGCCTTTTTTTTTTTTTTTTTAAGCAAGGAATGAATGTTCAGACTCCTTTAATGTATAAATTTAATGATTTTGCTTTTCTTCTCTTTCTTATGTACTGTAGAAGGATGGAATCGAACATTTCTTCTCAGCTCTCTGCCTCTATCTCTGAAGAGAGGTAGTTTTTAGGTTACTAATAATTTGGCTTTTGTGTTTAATGGGCAGTAACAGCATATTGGGAAAGATCAGAAGAGATGACAGTTTAAGATAAGAGAGATAGGAAAGAGAAATGCCTCAGGCTGAAACGGAATTAAGAATCAAAGTGCATAAATGCTGGAGAGGGTGTGGAGAAAAGGGAACACTCTTGCACTGCTGGTGGGAATGTGAATTGGTACAGCCACTATGGAGAACAGTATGGAGGTTCCTTAAAAAACTACAAATAGAACTACCATATGACCCAGCAATCCCACTACTGGGCATATACCCTGAGAAAACCAAAATTCAAAAAGAGTCATGTACCAAAATGTTCATTGCAGCTCTATTTACAATAGCCCGGATATGGAAACAACCTAAGTGTCCATCGTTGGATGAATGGATAAAGAAGATGTGGCACATATATACAATGGAATATTACTCAGCCATAAAAAGAAACGAAATTAAACTATTTGTAATGAGGTGGATAGACCTAGAGTCTGTTGTACAGAGTGAAGTAAGAAAGAAAGAGAAAGACAAATACCGTATGCTAACACATACATATGGAATTTAAGAGAAAAACATGTCATGAAGAACCTAGGGGTAAGACAGGAATAAAGACACAGACCTACTAGAGAATGGACTTGAGGATATGGGGAGCAGGAAGGGTAAGATGTGACAAAGCCAGAGAGAGGCATGGACATATATACACTACCAAACGTAAGGTAGATAGCTAGTGGGAAGCAGCCGCATAGCACAGGGAGATCAGCTCGGTGCTTTATGACCGCCTGGAGGGGTGAGATAGGGAGGGTGGGAGGGAGGGAGATGCAACAGGCAAGAGATATGAGAATATATGTATAACTGATTCACTTTGTTATAAAGCAGAAACTAACACACCATTGTAAAGCAATTATACTCCAATAAAGATGTTAAAAAAAAAAAAAAAAGAATCAAAGTGCACCCTGTAGGCAGCCAGCCCTCAGAGTGGATAATAACATGGTTTATCTAGGCCCATGCACTAAGGACTGAAGCTTTGGCAAAGCTTCCCTCACTCGCAAGGCTACAGAAGCAGAGAGCTCCCCAACTTTAAAAGACTAGTACCCATTTAAACAATGAGAATTCTGCAACTACTATGATATACACTGGAAATCAGAGAACTTTCTCCTGGGTTTTAGGTCCTACATAAACTTTCTGAATTCTGATGCAACTATAGAAGAAAGAAGGGGGAAAGAGGGAAGGGAAGGAGAAGAGGAGAGGAGAGGTAGAAGGCTTAAGTAATAGCTGAAACAGAATGTCCTGTCTGCCTTACAAGATGAGGCTATCAAATTCATCAGTCACGTCAGATTAAGAAGTGATATTTTTTGCATACTTGAGTTTACTGAGATTCAAATCTGTCCTTTTCTATCCAGATGATGATTTATTGAAGATCTCAGTACTGACACACACACCCATAGTCATCTATAACAAATCAGAGGCAACCTCAGCATTTGGTTGTTTGATTCCAAAGCATATCTTCCAGAAGTCTTTCTGTAGTGAGATAAATAAATGAGTCTCATTCCTCTGAGACTTATTATAAGTTGAGCAGGGGAAGAAGGAGCATGATTGAGTAGAATAGCACCAGATTAAAAATCAGAGGACTAGGACCTGTATACTACAACTAATGCTATGTGCAAATTTCGACAAGTAACAACCTACTTGTGGTCAGCAAAATATCTGTTCTAACTTTAGAGTTATACATGGCTCTCACTCTCTCATTAATAATTGTACTATCTCTGTTGGGCATAGCTTCTCAGGCTTTCCCCAAGGTACTGGATATGGCTATTAGTCACAGAACCCCACTGCAGCAACTTTGCTGCTACCCCCAAAGAAGTCTTAAAGTTTTGAGTTGCTCACCAGAATTGGGGAGGAGTAGCTAGATAGGCTCTCCTAAGACTCTAATAAGAGTCCCTACTCTCCCACAATTCCTAGATGCTTCAATATTTGAAGAGGAAAATTCTACTGACACTTCTCTTAGCCTCTTTACTTAAAATTGTAAGAGATTCCAGTTGTTAGATAAAGCTTCTGTCACCTAGAACAGGAAAAGAGTTCAGAATAATAAATTTGAAGATGGTAATAAGTAATAATAATATAATCAGTAAAAATTATTGAGGATTTTCAAATGTAACAAGTATACTGAGAGCTTTATAAGCATTATTTAATTCTCAGAGTAAATCTATAAATCATGTTCTTTTGCCAGTTCTATTTTACAAAAGAGAAAACTGAGAGGAGGCAAGAATTAAAACATGGTCTCATAGCTCACAGCTAGCAATTGACAGAGCCAGTTCTCAAACATAGTTTTCATACCCAGTCTATATCATGTCCTATTTATTTAGCCCAAAGGAATAATTATTGTTGGGCTTAGACAGAAGGGGATGTAAAAGAGGTTCTGAAAAAGACAGAAGAACTTATTCAACACTTGGAAGCATAGGTCACAAATGGACAGGGTAAAAGTTATAAATATTCATTATTTATAGGACTCTCATCTTTCTTAGGAAGATGGATCCTTAAGAAGGCCTATTTTGTACTCATGTCTAAGTCATTCTCCATAAGATGATCATTCTTAGTATTGAAGATAGAATTCAGTGATGTATAGGAAATTCATTGCTGGAGAAGCTGAGACAACATTGTTCTGACTAAGAAAGAAGCCAGAACTTGTATATCTAGAGAGGCAATGTTGAAGGAGAAAGAGATCAATCAGCCAAGGGCAGAAAATGAAATTTAAGTGAACAGAAGTGTCTAATAAGTAATCAATAAATTTCTGGGTAATGAGATGTGGATCTTTTAATATATATATATAAATTGTTTTTTTATTTATTTTTGGCTGCGTTGGGTCTTCATCGCTGCACACGGGCTTTTCTCTGGTTGCGGCAAGCGGGGGCTACTCTTCGTTGTGATGCGTGGGCTTCTCATTGCAGTGGCTTCTCTGGTTGCGGAGCACCGGCTCTAGGCATGCAGACTTCAGTAGTTGTGGCACATGGGCTCAGTAGTTGTGGCACATGGGTTCAGTAGTTATGGCTTGCGGGCTCTAAAACACAGGCTCAGTAGTGTGGCACACAGGCTTAACTGCTCCACGGCATGTGGGATCTTCCTGGACCAGGGCTCAAACCTGTGTCCCCTACATTGGCAGGCGGATTCTTAACCACTGTGCCACCAGGGAAGCCCTGAGATGTGGATCTTTGTCCCTGCCAATCAATGAAACATGTAAATCTGACATTACTAAGTCAATACTTTTGTAGTTGGAATTGATTTTTGATATGTGATAATAAATAACTGCCTCGAAAGGGAAGAGAGTGAAATCAAAGATGGTCAAACAGGGGCTTCCCTGGTGGCACAGTGGTTGAGAGTCCGCCTGCCAATGCAGGGGACACGGGTTCGTGTCCTGGTCCGGGAAGATCCCACATGCCGCAGAGCGGCTGGGCCCGTGAGCCATGGCCGCTGAGCCTGCGCGTCCAGAGCCTGTGCTCCACAACGGGAGAGGCCACAACAGTGAGAGGCCCGCGTGCCGCAAAAGAAGAAAAAAAAAAAAAGATGGTCAAACAGTATCTCCTGCTACATTCAAATTAAAACATAAAACGATAAATTAAGATAGGAGATCAAAGACACCTCAGCATATAAGCAGTCTGACCTAAAGAGAAAGATATGTCAAATATTTCTACACAAAGAACTGTGAAATTTCACAAATAATTTAAGTAAATGGAGAGATATACCATGTTCATGGATGAAATGACTTAACAGAGTAAACATTTCAATTTTCCTGAAAGAAATTTATCTAAAACCATCCCTAATAAGATGGGTTTTTTCAATAGAAATTCTGGTTTTTAGAATTTAACAAGTTCTATATTTAAACATATGGATTAAAATTTTTATGAATCGCTGACTCAACTTTTTAAAAAATAGAATAAAATGTTGGAAGTTTCCCCACTAGATATCAGAAAAGATATGCCCACAAATACACAGTAACAACAAAGGTAATTTCTAGCAACAGATAAATACAACAATGACAATAAATACACAACATAAAAATAGACACAGGAATATATGGGAATTTGAAATATGATTAAGGTGGCAATACCAAATAATGACAAAAACTAGGTTGTAGATGATGTTAGGAAAAACAGGCTTACTACATATAGAGAAATAAAGCTAGATCCCTACCTTGCATTACATGCAAAGAGAACTCCAAATGAATTAAAGACTTAAATGAGAAGGTGAAAGTAAGAAGGTAACAGAATAAAGTGCATAAATGTATAAATGTATAAAATATTTTTTAAAAACTCAACAAAATGGAAATAGAAGAAAACTTTCTCTATCTGATAAAGGCCATTTATGAAAAACCCTCAGCCAACATCATATTTAATGGTGAATGACTGAATGCTTTCCCCTTACGGAGAAGAAATTGTCTCCTCTCAGCACTTCCATTTTACATTATATTCGAGAGTCTAGAAAGGGAAGTTAGACAATAAAAAGAAATACAAGGTGTTCAGATTAGACAGGGAAACTATCTTCCTTTGCAGATGACATGATCTTGTACACAGATAACCACAAAGAACTATTACAGCGAATAAATGAGTTATTCAGGGTTACAGGATACATCAGGGGTCCCCAACCCACAGGCCATGGACAGGTACCAGTCCTTGGCCTGTTAGGAACCGGGCTGCACAGCAGAAGGTGAGTGGCAGGCAAGCGAGCAAAGCTTCATCTGTGTTTACAGCCACTCCCCATTGGTCGCATTACCGCCTGAGCTCCGCCTCCTGTCAGATCAGCGGTGGTGGCATTAGATTCTCATAGGAGCGGGAACCCTACTGTGAACTGTGCATGTGAGGGATCTAGGCTGCGCAGTCCTTATGAGAATCTAATGCCTGATGACTTGAGGTGGAGCTGAGGCGGTGATGCTAGCGCTGGGGAGTGGCTGCAAATACAGATTATCACTAGCAGAAAGATTTGCCTGCACAGAGACCATAATCAATCAATTGCCTGCACTCATATCAGAACCCTATCAGCGAGCGGCAAGTGACAAGCTGCATCTGTGGCAGGATTTATAGTGGTAAGGGAGTTGACGTACCTCAGTTGTACAGCTGCATCTTGTGGCAGCCTTTAAGTCAGAATCCGACACGTATTTTAGTCCATGCGTGGCCCGCCCATCATTTTATTTACCTCTTCCATCCGCGCCTCTTTCCCGCACTGTGCACTTGTCTCAGTCACAGTTTGGGTAAGCCCACAAGCTAACCCTAGCCAAAACCCTAGAAAAACAAACATCCCTGGAGAGCTTCTTTGAAAGGGGGAAAAGACCCAATGATGAGAGAGCAGTAGACTCTTAAGACTGCCAACAAAAAGAAAGCTGCATTTAAAAGAAAATACCAAGAGTCCTACTTAAATTATGGGTTCATTGAAACAGGTGATTCACGTTCTCCAAACCTGCTTTGTATAATATGTGTCGACCAGCTAGCCAATGAAGCCATGAAACCTTCAAAACTGCTTCGCCACATGGTGACCAAGCACCCTGCATTAAATGACAAGCCTTTGGAGTTTTTCAAAAGAAAAAACCATGAACACGAAGAACAGAAGCAATTACTGAAGGCCATCAGTTCATCAAATGTGTCTGCACTGAGAGCATCATTCTTAGTGGCTAACCGCATTGCTAAAGCTAAGAAGCCTTTTACTATTGGTGAAGAGTTGATCCTGCATGCTGCTAAGGACATTTGTCGTGAACTTTTAGGAGAGGCTGCAGTTCAAAAGGTCGTACGTGTTCCTCTTTTGGCTAGCACCATAACTAGATGAATTGATGAAATAGCAGAGGATACTGAGGCGCAGTTGTTGGAGAGGATTAATGAGTCACCGTGCTACGCAACCCAGGTTGACAAGTCTACTGATACTGACCACAAGGCAACAATGCCTATTTTTGTGCAATATAGTTTTCAGGAGGATGTGGCATGCAGATATGTTATGTGCATTTTTGTTGCCAACCAACACTACAGCTGCAGAACTATTCAAGTCTTTGAATGATTACATATCAGGAAAACTGAATTGGTCATTTTGTGTCAGTATATGCACGGATGAAGCAGCTGCCATGACTGGACGGCTTTCTGGTTTCACTACTCGGATCAAAGAGATCGCTTCTGAATGTGAGTCTATGCACCGTGTCATCCATAGAGAAATGCTGGCAAGCCGAAAAATGTCATCTGAACTTAACAACATTTTGCAGGATGTGATTAAAATTATCAACCACATTAAAGTACATGCCCTTAACTCATGTCTGTTCACACAGCTCTGTGAGGAGACGAATGCAGAGCACACACATCTTTTCTTATACACAGAAGTGAGATGGTGTTCTAAATGTAGATCACTGGCCAGAGTTTCTGAGTTATGAGAGCCGCTCCAGAGATTTCTTTTAGAAAAACAGTCACCACTGGCAGCACATTTCAGTGACACAGAATGGGTCGCAAAACTTGCTTACTTGTGTGACATATTCAACCTGCTCAGTGAACTCAATCTGTCACTTCAGGGGAGAACGACAACTGTGTTCAAGTCAGCAGATAAAGTGGCTGCATTCAAAGCCAAACTGGCGTTATGGGGGTGATGAGTAAATATTGGGATTTTTGACATTTCAAACATTAGCAGAGATTTTGAAAGAGACTGAGCCAGGGCCCTCTTTCTCCAAGCTGGTGCATGATCACCTATCTCAGCTTTCAAAAGAGTTTGAGCATTACTTCCCGACCACAATAGGCCCCCGAACTGGGAAAGAATGGATCCACGACCCATTTGTGAATACGCCAGGTCCGTGCTAGAAGAGGATCAACTGCTTGAGATCGCAAATGACGGTGGCCTTAAAAGTATGTCTGAGACAACTTCAAATCTCCATACGTTCTGGATTAAAGTCAAGGCGGAATATCCTGAGATGGCCACAAAAGCACTGAAAAGCCTGCTTCCATTTCCAACATCCTGTCTTTGTGAAGCAGGGTTTTCTGCAGTGACAGCAACCAAAGCGAGATCACGGAGTAGACTGAACATAAGCAGCATACTTCGGGTGTCACTGTCCCCCATCACCCCCAGATGGACCATCTAGTTGCAGGAAAACAAGCTCAGGGCTCCCACTGATTCGGCATTATGGTGAGTTGTATAATTATTTTATTATATATTACAATGTAATAATAATAGAAATAAAGTGCACAATAAATGTAGTGCGCTTGAATCATCCCGAAACCATCCCCCTCAACTGGTCCATGGAAAAACTGTCTTCCGTGAAGCCGGTCCTTGGTGCCAAAAAGGTTGGGGACTGCTGGGATACATGATAAATATCCAAAAATCAATTGTATTTTTATGGAGTAGCAATGAACAATTCGAAAATGAAATTACAAAAACATTCCATTTACAATAGCATCAAAAAGAACAAAATACTTAGGAATAAATCTAACAAAATGCAAGTCTTGTATCTGAAGACTACAAAACATTGTTTAAAGAAATTGAAGACAAATATTTGGAAAGATATACCATGTTTGTGAGTTGGAAAACTTAGTATTGTTAAGGCGACACTATTCTTCAAATAGCCAAAACAATCTTGACAAAGAACAACAAAAATGAATACTCACACTTCCTGACTGTAAAACTTAATTTAAAGCTACGTAATCAAGATTGTGTAATACTCACCTAAGAAGAGATATAGTTCAATGGAAGAGAGCTGAGAATCTAGGAATAAACACTCATATTTATGGTCAATTAACTTTTGACAAGGGTGCCAAGACAATTCAATAGGGGAAAAAAAGTCTTTTCAATAAATGCTGCTGAGACAATTGGAATCTACATGCAAAAGAGTGAAGTTGGATTCCTACCTCACACCACACACAAAAGTAACTCTAAATAGATTGCAGACCTAAATGCAACACTTAAAACTATAAAATTATTAAAGAAAACATAAGAAATCTTTCTGACCTTGGATTAGGCAATAATTCCTTAGATATAACATCAAAAGTGAAGGAAAAAATAAATTGGACTTCATCAAATTAAAAACTTTTCTGCTTCAAAGAACACCATTAAGAAAGTGAAGAAACAGGACTTCCCTGGTGGTGCAGTAGTTAAGAATCCACCTGCCGATGAAGGGGACATGGGTTCGATCCCTGGTCTGGGAAGACCCCACATGCCTTGGAGCAGCTAAGCCTGTGCGCCACAACTACTGAGCCTGCGTGCCACAGCTACTGAAACCTGTACACTCTAGAGCCCATGGGCTGCAACTACTGAGCCCACGTGCCACAACTACTGAAGCCTGTGAGCCTAGAGCCCATGCTCTGCAACAAGAGAAGCCACCACAATGAGAAGCCCATGCACCGCAACAAAGAGTAGCTCACAGTCGCCTCAACTAGAGGAAGCCCTCACACAGCAACGAAAACCCAATGCAGCCAAAAAATAAATAAAAATTAAAAAAAAAAGAAAACATAAAGAAAGTGAAGAAACAATGTACAGAATGGAATAAAATATCTGCAGGTCATTTTTTCTGAAGTTTTTAAATCACAGTTTCAATTTCATTACTTGTGATTCATCTGTTCATGTTTTCTATTTTTTCCTGGCAAGTCATATTTTCTATAACAGGACTTGTATCCACAACATGTAAAGAACATTTAAATTCAACAATAAAAAGACAAACCAACTTAAAAATGGGGAAAATTGAATACAAATTTCTTCAAAGAAGATATGGAAGTGGCTATAAGCACATGAAAAGATTCTCTACTACACTATTCATTAAGGAAATGCAAAAAAAATCCCACAATGAGATAGCACTTCACATCCACTTGGCTGGCTAAAATTGAAAAGGGTTGATGAATATGTGGAGAAACTGAAAGCCTTATACATTGCCGGTAGGGAGGTAGAGTGGTGGAGCTCATTTGGAAAAGAGTTTGGCTGTTCCTCAGAAAGGTAAACTTAGAGTTATCATATGATAATATGAAGCAATTCCACTTCAAGTATATACTCAAGAGAATTAAAAATGTATGTCCACAGAAAATCTTGTACATGAATGTCCATTATAGTATTATTCATAATAGTCAAAATGTGGAAACTTGAATGTCCATCAACTGTTGAATGGATAAACAAAATGTGGTGTGTCCATATACTGGAATATTATTAAACAGTAAAAAGGAATAAATTATGATACATGCTACAACATGGATAAACCCCTAAAGCATGGTAAAAAAAAAGACAGAAACAAAAGGCCACATATTTACAATTATATTTATATGAAATGTCAAGAATTGGCAAATCTACAGAGACAGAAGATAGAGATTAATCACTGCCAGGGTCTGCAAGGAGGAAATAATGGAAAGTGATGCTTACAGGTACAGAATTTCTTTTGGGGGGTGACAAAAGGGTTCTGGAGTTAGATAATGTTAATAGATTCACAAATCTGTTAGTATACTAAAAGTTGAATTGTACATTCTAGAAGTGTGAATTTATGGCATGTTAATTATATCTCAATAAAGCTGCTATTTTTAAAAAGTCCAACAGACAAGGAGTCACAGAACCTGGATTCTAATCTAGATTCTGTTATAATTTTACAAAATGACTTCAGACAAGTTTCTACTCTTTCTGGTCTCATTCTCCTCGTCTGTAAAATGAAAAATGATGCATAAGTGCCCTTCCATTTCTGACTATTTATGGTTCCATGCCTCTATCACTTCCTTCATTAAACAGTCCTTTGCCCTATTATCTAAAACTGATCTTTCCCTGCTTTGAACTCTCATAACATTCACTGCCTTGTTTTGCTACTATTTGTGCTTCATCTTCTCTCCTCTACTAGAAATGTGAGACACTTAAAGGAAGACTCAGGACCGTCTTGAACATAACAGAGGTTCAATTTTTAGAGACTAGGGACATGAAATTATTTATATTTAGAAGACATTGCGTGAATGAAGCAATCAGTCCAAAAATCAAAATGTTAGTTTTGGTTTACATGTCACCAAAATAAGGGATTGGTAATTTTCCTAAATTTGACACAGATTTTATGTTATTTCTTGGCATAATAGAACTTTAAACTTGATAGAGAGTTTGATACACCACATTAATTCCCTTTTATCCCATACAGATGAGCTTCTACCCTATTTTAAAATAGATTGCCTGTACCATGGCAGCCTCACTGATGTTGATATTAAGCATGATGAAAATAATCCAAAAATGAAAAGAAATAAAATGCTTGAACCAGTATTATTTAATTGCAATTAATCAAGTATTTAGTATTCCAGTAGGTGTTTTGAACCACACTGTTTTTAAGGTATGAAATCTTACCAATAGGAGACCTCAGTAGAGTACAATATTATTAAATCCTCATCGAGAGGTTAGGCCACTGTTTTCCTGCAATCATTATTGACTTTGCAAAATTTTAAAAAATAGAAAATTATACAGGCTTTGCTGCTTTATATAACTTTCCACAGTGTATGTCTGACAAACTGAAATTTTTAGACTAAAAAGAAAGTTGAGTACAAATGTAACCAACTGCTTTCTTACTTCCTTTTTTCTCTAAATACAAAAAACAATTATCTAAAAACTAATCTTTAATTTTGTATTCTTTTCTCCACTGCTGAACTACATAATTTAACTCAAAAACATTTATCCCTCATTATTAAAAATACAAAAGGAAGAATTATGGAAAATTAGTCCTAGCCTGCTAGGATTCAACTATAACCTCATCCCACCACATTCCCTTTTTATTCTGCGTAACTACCAGTTCAGAATACCTGACTCCATTCCTAAATGCAGAGTTTAGAAAAATTTTGTAATTGATAAGAAAAAAAACTAAAGCAGCATCAAAACATGTTGAGAACCTATGCAAAATTTGGGGTGCATAACTGGTAACACCTGAGAACATTTTTTATTCTACACTTCATTTTGCATATGGGATATACCTGAAGATCATGTTTTATAATATTGGAGGTGGTTTCAGTAAGTACCCACATCTCTCAAATGTATTGAGTTAAAACTTGTATATAGTATTATTTTTTTCATCTTGGGCATAATAACTTCTACCTTGCTGTCATTTAAAATTTGTATTTAATAAACATTCATTGAGTACTACCTATTCTTCAGGTACAGATAATAATAATACACACAAAAAATAAGATTTATTGAGTGTTAATTAGAGTACTAGGCACTATACAAAATTCTTTATAGTCTTGTCTCAATCAGCCCTAAAAGCAATTCTGTGAGAATGGTAGTTCACACTTACTATCCACATTTTACAAATGAGAAAATTGAAGGTTAATGACATGAAGTCATTTGCTCTAAGTTACACAGCTAACAAAAGGTTCAACTCTATGCTAAACAGTTTAGGGGCACACAAACAAAAAAACACCCGGATGTCCTCAAAGAATTTACAATCCAATGAGGCTGTCAGAGAAGGAACCAAATAACAGACATGAACTATAAGTGATGATTCATGGTTCAATATGAAACCAATCAAATTAAAGGTTACAATTTAAGCCATTAGTGTTATGGTATGAGGTGTGCGTTGCTCAGAGTTCTCCAGAGAAACAGAACCAATAGGATGTGTGCATAGAGGGAGAGAGAGATTTCTTTTAAGAAGTTGACTCATGTGACTACTGTGACCCAGGGAAGAACTAATGTTGCAGTTCAAGTCCAAAGGCCATCTGCTAGCAGAATTCCTGTTTTCTCAAAAAAGTTTAGTCTTCGTTTTATTAAGACAACTGATTGGATGAGGCCCACCCACAGTATGGAGGGCAATCTGCTTTATTCAAAGTTCACTGATTTAAGTATTAATCTTATCCAAAAAAACACCCTCATAGAAACATCCAGAATAATGTTTGAGCAAATATATAGGCACCGTGGTCCAGCCAAGTTGACACATAAAATCAACCATCACATGATGCTTTAAAAATATATAATAATAACTCATACCATGCCCTATGATAGAGAGTCCTACAAATTTGTCTTCGCCAACAGAGCTACATCCCTTGAATTGAGGACTATGTTATATTTACTTTTCTATTCTCAGTATCTATTACAATGAGGAACATATAGAATCTTTTTAGGAACTCTTGTTGAATTAATACTAGTAGACTTGTCTTGAATTGAATTGAATTAAATTCAGTTTCTGGCCTTTTAAAATCTCTATTAAAAAAAAAAAAGGTGTCCAGAATAAAAAAGTGCCATTGATAAATCTAGCAGTTTGGGGGCTCATAGGTCTATCAGTTTCCGTGGTTCCCCATTCTGTGGCAACAGTTATATATTAGTCATATGTTCTACATGACAAATTACTACAAACTTAGTAGCTTAAACCAGTACACACTTAATAGTTTCTGTGAGTCAGGAGACCAGTCATGGCAGAGCTGGGTGCCCTGCTTCAAGGTCTCTCCTAAGGTGCAATGAGGGGTCAGCCAGGGCTGGGATGTCATTTGAGGCTGACTAACTGAGTCACGTCAGGGGATGTCAGTCCAGAGGTGAGCCCAGATGAACCACCCTGCCTCAAAGAGAAAGATGGCGCACGAACCATCCACCTCAGTCCCATTGTCAGGAGGATTCCTGAGTTCTCCCCTACAGCCAGACACCCCCTTGGGAAGAAAGATCAGCCTCTGGGAATTGAACATTCAGTTTTCTAAAGGTTGAATTGAAAGAAACTGTTAAAACTGGAAGAAAATGATTTATTATTATTTAGCAAGCTAAAGGTTTAGTTGATTGACCAGTTGGGATGTGTGTGTGTGTGTGGGGGGGTGTTTCTCTTACTATGCTGGAGATACATATCAATATAGGTATACACAAAATTTACTGTTGAGTTTATACAAAATTGACTATTTCCAGTGTCTATCACAATGAGATGTACATAGAAAGGTTTTAAGACCATTGTTGAATTAAATTGAATTAAATTCAGTTTCTGGCCTTCTAAAATCTCTAAAAAGGAAAGTGTTCAAAATAAATAATTGCCATGGATAAATCCAGGGGCATAAACTTGTATACACACATTATATATATACACACATCTTTTTTTTTGGTTAAACTATTTGAAAGTTGTTTTCAGACATCATGACACTTTTTACATTCCTCGCAATAAGTTGCCCAAGTTTGCAAAGCTGGTCAAAGGGAGTGCTGGGCTTAGAACCCTGGCAGTCTAAGGTGGAGCCTATGATCTTAATAACTGTGCCGCTGATTCAGTTAGGGAAAGGTGAAAGAAGTATGATAGGTGGAGTAGATGGGGTTCCTGTCAACCACAGTCAGGATGAAAGCAACACCAGAGAGCTTCCGGGGAGAACATGGGAGAAAGGGGGAAAGCAGGTCAATTAAAGGTCAGAGAGATGGGAGGGGAGAGAGGAGAATTTTTATATTAGGAGAGATGACAGTCAAATGAGAAGTGGTACTAAGACAGAATCTCCCACTTTTTCCTTTTTTCTAGGGCAAAACAAACTATTTTATACTTGATATTTGAGAGTTTAAACCCCCAAAGGGCAGAGAGCAGGTTCTGCTTGCTCCTTTGGGCATCCAGTGCTGTATGCAGTCAGTTTCTTGGTCAAACAGTTAGTCTTTGCTTCTGATGTAAATGGACATAGATTTCTGAGGCATTGAGTTATCCAGTCATTAGAATTATATTTAACAGTAGATGAACAATATACCAATCCTCATGAAAGCTTTTTAAATTTATGTCTTTAACTATCATGAATATAGCCCTGAGGATCTGTAATACAGGAACAATGATAGAGGATGTACAACATGAATATGTATTAACCCTTGTTCATAATAGCTGAAGAAGGAGCACCCAAAGAGTTAGAAAAAAATCCTCAAATTCTTTAAAGATGAAGTACCCAAGTTAGGTCAGAGGGTTATTTATTTTGTTTAAGATCGAGAAACTAACTTCATCTCTGTAATCAATACTCAAACATAGTTCTGTATCTCTATATAGATTGGTATATAACTCTTGAGAAAAAAGTATTAGGTGAAGGAAGGAAAGAAAGCAATCTTAGATGTTTACCTAATAATTAAGAAATAAAAAATAAATGGAAACCAATATTGCTGATATCACTCTACTTCCCCCCAAAAGGCTGTTTTATTTGCCCACTTGCCTCTTCCATCCTCTTACTCTTTAAGGCAGTAACGTGCAAACTTTGTTCACAGTAACTTATGGTGAGAAATACATTTTGTACATACAAATATGTTTACAGAAACATTCGTATTTTTAAGTATTGTATTTGTATATATACATTTTCAATCTTTTCATTCTCTCAATTAATGAAGTATTTTTCCATCTGATTAACAACCTTGTAAAGGGTCAAAGAATCAATTTGGTTAGGTTAATAAACATTTTAGAAAAAAAAGAAAATATCAAAAGTGCATCACAGGAAATGTAGGTTAAGTATTGTTTTGCGAAAATTTTGTTTCAGTTTTGCATGTATGTAGGTGTGTGTGTTCTGGACACAAAGCAAAATGTATTTGTCACAGGTGGGCGGTCTTAGTCAAAAATGTTTGACATGTTACTGTTTTTCTGTGGGACCACAAGTAACTACCCTTATCTTCAAAAAAGCTCTATTGCAGTGTTCAGAATGTTGAAAGTTTTCATTATGTCACATCTCAGTGTCTTACTCTCTGGCCAAGGGGAAAATGAGTTTGAGAAATGTGACTACACAGAAAGCCATTTGGGCGTATGGATCAAAGAAACACTGAATCTTGATGTTCTGCTCGTTTTTAGATTCTTGGAGCACAAAAAAGGTAGAGATAAACGCAGACAATATCAAAAAAGCAACAAATGCTTTCAACACTAAAAATGCACTTACAAGGAACTACTATGGGGACTGAAATTGACATACTAATAAGAAAATAGTAGCTATTTCTATATTGACTGAAATACCATGACTGAGCAACATAAATTCTCTCAAATTTGATGTCAGAAATGTATGGTTCTGGTGCACAGGAAGAGGACTTCCTTCTTAATTATACATAAGCCTATTTTCACCAACAGCAGATTTCTATGGTGAGAGCCACTACAAATATCTGGAGGCAAAGATAATCAGATAAATATGAACTGAGTATATGGCCCAAGAGAGGATAGCATGACAATTGTTAAAACTTAATAATCAAAGATAAATAAAACTTTTTATCTTGGTATAAAAGAGGCATTTTATAATCGTGGGAAGAAGCTCTTAGTAAGGAGAAAGGTTGAGTTGATTCCTAAAGAACATTTTGTCTTTTTATGTTTTAACAGTAAGAATTATTAGATTAAAAAAAAACTTTGAAAAAAAAATCAGCAATTACAGTTGAAACAGTACACAGCAGCTAAACCAAGAGAAGATATAAGTAGTGCATTGAGCCAAGGGGTTTGATAAGATTACCTAAAAACTTTGTCCTTTTCTAAGGACAAAGATGGATTGAAGTGGTGGTGATAATCCCTGTAAATTCTCTTGTGAATGCTCTAATTTTCTTAGTGAGGAAAAAGATATTGGGGTTTGGAAAGAAAGAAAAATATTTAAAATCCTCATCAAGAGAGTGGGGAAATGAATCTTTAAAAAAAATCTAGTATGATTGCCTTGCAGAATTAAGGCTCTACTTCTGATTTCAAGTCAATATGGCTGTGTGTTTTTCTCCAGACGATTTTAGTTTCAGAGTTGCAGATATGGAGGAGGGAAAGAGTTGGATTTAACCAGGATTATGGATCTGCCAAATGACTAAGGCAATGAGAGAGGAGCAAGGGAGTGGTGGGTGTTTACAGGGGAGTGATTATAACGATAAAATTTAATCTGGAAGGATGTGAAGTCAATTAAAAAAATAGGATCAAAAGGTCAAAGGTCTCATTGGGGTCAGTGGATGGCTGGGGTCCTAATACTAGAGAGAGAGGGCTGGAAAGATAGGAGGTGGCAGTGATAGAGTAGGATAGTTGATACTGAGGTTATGAAGGAGTCCAGGCCTGAGCCTATGATAGTGGCTAACATTAGGTTGAGGACAAGATCACTGGAGGAAAGGTGGTCAAGGAACTGGTAGACCAAAGTGTTAGAAGAATCACCAATACATCTATTGAAATCTACCATAATTAAACAGGAGTGTTATTGGAGAGAATGAAACAGGTGCTTTTATCACCAAGAAATCAGGAAAAATAACCCAGGAACCCAAAAATGATGGCGACAATGAGGGACAGGTTTAATATCATCTGATGGCGTAAGATTCATGGTTGGTTGTTTTTAGAAAGGAGATGGGGAGAAACATCTGAAAGTAGCAATGAGGAACCAGGAGGACACCTACCCCCCCTCCAGATCATTAGACCTAGGGCTCTGAGAGAAAAAGCAGCCACCACTTGTTACAAGGAAAATGTGACCTTAGGGAAGAGTCAAGTTTGCCTTAGAGCAGGAGAGTAAAGAGAGGCTGAGGATATAGGTCATTCTGCTACCAACAGACTCTGAATTCAGGGAGCACAACAGGTGAGTTTCAAGACTTGGGGAGGGTGAAAGGAATACGGCAGTGGTCTTCCACTGGGACCACAAGTATCCACGTCACCTGGGAACTTGTTAGAAATTCCAATTCTTAGGCCTGACCCTATGCCTACTGAATCAGAAGCTAATTCAGGCCCAGCAATCTGTGTTTTAGCAAACACTCCAGTTGATTTTGATATGCAGTAAAGTTTGGGAACCATTGGAATAGGAACAGATTCACTTGGGCTTACACTGTAAAAGAGGAAGGTGACCTGAAAGTCTGGGTGTTTTATGGTGGCTGACATCATCATGGGTAGAGGACAGAATGAGATTATGTCTGGTTTCAAAGCAGACAGTGGAGAGGAGTCTTGAGTGTTGGGGAAAGGGGGAGAACAGGGAAAAGTAGGTTCTAGGACTTTTCACCCCTAAAGGTCTAGAGCAGGGGTCCCCAACCTGTTAGGAACCAGGCTGCACAGCAGGAGGTGAGTGGCGGGCTAGCGAGCGAAGCTTCATCTGCCTCTCCCCATCACCCCCATTACCGCCTGAACCATTACCCCCTCCGCCCCCGCCCCCGGCCGTGGAAAAATTGTCTTCCACAAAACCGGTCCCTGGTGCCAAAAAGTTTGGGGACTGCTGGTCTAGAGGATCAGAGATATAAATTTTCCCCATCTCTTTGGCATGAAGTGTCACTATTGTTCCATGTTGTCACCACACTAGAGCTTATACCCATCAGTATCTCTCTTCCTTTCCCTCCATTTTGTCTATCTAAATCAAGTCTTTTGATTACAAGTCACAGAAAGCCACTGTAAATAGCTTAAATGAATAAAGGAAATTTTATTCTAAGGATATAAGGATTCCAAGGCAAAAAGGGTAATGATACCTGGTAAGGAGTTTTCTCAGTGTGTGTGTGTGTGTGTGTGTATTTCTAGGACAGTCTGGGTTAGGTAAGTACCCTGGTCAGCAATAGCTTCAGATGTGGTGTCACAGAATGCAAGAATGGCTGTCCGGGGCCATCTGTATGAGCACAGTTAGGAAGGGGGGCATTTCTCAGAGGAGTGTCGGGGGCTGGGCTGCCCCCCCAAAATGTGTTCACTACTGACACTTTGTTCTAAATCAAAGACTTGGCATAATTTAGGTGGATAAATACCTAGTAAGTTTCTTTCAAATGGAAAGCGGGATAGCACCTTGGCTAAGTATATCTTTTCTAATTGTTTTAAACACTGACTTAATAATTTTTAAAAGCTTTTTTGTGAGACAGAGGGTAGCAGTTACCTTGAAATTGTAACATATATACTTACGCAGCATTTAATAGATCAAAATGTTTCCTCTCATTGACTTAAATAAGATAGACCTATCATTCTGGATATTTATAAGCTTGATGTGTGCATTTGCAAGTGTGTGCACACACACACACGCATGAGTATATTTTGTGTTGGATGTGTGTGCTTTACCAACTCTACCTGTACCATATATGACTTCTGTAAGGTAACAAAGTACGTTTCACACTTTTGACATTATCACAGACCTTTGTTGAGTAAACTTTCCCCAAATGGATTTTAATTGAATAAGTCTTTTAACTTCTCGGACTCCCCAATATTTTATTACATTTTAGTAATACTTTTTACTCTTCTATAAGTTATTTCTATATATCTGTAAGATAAAAGCAGGAACAGAAGCTCTAATATAGCTAAAGCCAAATGACAAAACAGACTCAAAACATGCATGAAAACCCGGCTCAGAAGGGACCCTCTGTGTGGTCAATGGCCTGTGCCTATGTTCAAGATCTTTTCCTCCCTCCTTGCTGTCTCCCTCTCTCTCTCTCTCTCTCTGCGTTCTCACTTGGTCTGTCCAAATGCCATACTTCTGGGGTTTTTTCTTATTCACTTTCATTACTTGTGATGATATTTTCTCTTTCATGTCTCAGGAAAATATTTGAACAGCATTTATAATGCTCGGCAAGCTTCTGTTTCTCTGGGTGAAGGCTCAGAGACCAATATGTTTATGCAGAACAGATACTGAAGCTTCCACAGACTAAAAAATACAAGTGTACTGCCCTCATTTTTATCTCAATTCATCTTATTCATGAGACATTTAAAGGAAATAAAGACAGGCATAAAAGTCTTCAAAATACCCATCCAGTTGTGCAGTAGTTCATTTTTTTAAACAAACGGATTATGCGTCATTGCTTTGATGATGCCAGGCAGAATGGAAGGTGTAGGTGTTACTAATATTTTTATAATGTTCTAGATTTGGATAACATTTCTCTATCTTACTTATTGGAAAAAATTACTTGGTCCCAGGCTATTTACATTATTTCTGTATTGATGTTACTAAGTGTAGAAAAATGCCACAAAGAATTTCTCAGTTCATAATCATTTTTATTTTCAGTACTTTTCCACTTCATTCATTGTTCTCTTGCAGAAAGACAGTGAGGGGTGGTAGAACTTACACTGATTTGGGGAGACCTGAATTTTTCTATCACTTCTGCAAATAGGTGAGGTTGAGGGCAAGCCCCTTAGATCAAGCAATATTTATAAACACAAACTTTTAGAATCTAACACTAAAACAAAAGCTTGCTACATAAGTTTTAAGTGAATGGATTTCTTGGTAAGCCCCTCTTCACACACCTAGACACTAACAGAGTAAGTTTTCTTTAAAACCTTGTCTTTAGTCAGAAAGAGAAAAACAAGTACCGTATGCTAACACACATATGTAGGATCTAAAAAACAAAAATGGTTCTGAAGAACCTAGAGGCAGGACAGGAATAAAGACGCAGATGTAGAGAATGGACTTGAGGACATGGGGAGGGGGAAGGGTAAGCTGGGACATATTGAGAGAGTGGCATGGACATATATACACTACCAAATGTAAAATAGATAGCTAGTGGGAAGCAGCCGCATAGCACAGGGAGATCAGCTCGGTGCTTTGTGTCCACCTAGAGGGGTGGGATAGGGAGGGTGGGAGGGAGGCGCAAGAGGGAGGAGATATGGGGATATATGTATATGTATAGCTGATTCACTTTGCTACACAGCAGCAACTAACACAACATTGTAAAGCAATTATACTCCAAGAAAGATGTTTAAAAAAAAAGAAAAAACTTGTCTTCATTACAGGTAGACCAGTTGTATAGTCTGTCTAATCTGGACAGCAGAGATTTGATACCACATGAGGCCTAAACCAGTTAAGACTTAAGTGTGCTTTCATTTGATGTTTTCTTTATGTTTAAAACCACATTTGTTTAAAACCACAATGCCGGGAATAAATGTTGAATTAAATGTGTATATTTTGCATAACCACAGTATTTGCCAGTGACACATGCTCTTCACACAGAAAGAATTCACAGGATGTGAGTCTCCCAAACGTTAAAGTGTATCTAAATTAGGAGGAGTAAAGACAGGGGGAGAGGGGGAGAGAGAGAGAGAGAGAGAGGAAGGGGAGGAAGGAGAAGGAATGGGTCCCAAGTTCTGAGCGTATATAATCTACAGCAGCACCCTATGTAGGATAAAGATATTATAAAGTAGTGTAGATATTATAAGTAGTGTCATCATAACAGAAAACAAAATAAAACAAAAAGTAGACACAGGCAGAGTTAGACAGAAGTCCAGTAGAAGTATTCCAGTTCCTGACGGCCTTAGCAAGAGGGCTGAGGAAGAGGGCACTGTGGAAGGAAGGATGTGAAAAAGGGAAAGAGGAAAAGTCGGGAGACTCCATCCTATGAATGTGAGGGTGAGGGTCTTTGCTGACCTTCCCCCAATCCTGTGGAAACTGAGAGAAGGAATGAGACCAGATAGCCCTCCTTTCCCTCACCCTCCACATCCAGCACCAAATCCCATCAAGCCCCCTAAGGACACTGCTCCTGACTGCCCCTCACACCACTTTGTTCTCCCTAACACAGGGCTGCATGGCCACCAGCTCATCGCCTCCGCCCTGGATGACTGCAGTCACCTCCCAACCAGGCTGTCAACCCCAGGCTTCCTCCACCACCACGGTGCCTTGCCAACTAGAAACCATAATGATTTTCCAAAACAAACTAGTCGTCATCTTCAGCCATTGTCTTCAAGATAAAATCCACACTCCTTCTCAGCCCCTTCCATCCCTACCTCTGCAGCTTCACTTCTCACCTTGGGATGGAAGATGGCAGGGAAGTCGTATATTTGTCCACAGTCTGGCACTAGCTGAATCACCTGGATGACATCACACTTTCCGCACATTTCAATAGCCCCCTACTCATTGCCTGGTGGTCCGAATTGTCTCCTCACACCCCCTCCACCCCTACCCCTGCCCTTCACTTTTCTCAGACAACTCTCTAAAGTCCCAGGCCCCAAAGGCAACATAATATATCAGAAGATGCAGAGGCTCCATTGAAGAAACTCTTATGGGCAGAATCGAAATGGAAGTGTGTTTGAGGTCCACCCATTTATGTAGGCATTCTCTTTGGGATACTCTTCTCCTCCTTTATATCCATTACATTCTCATTAAAAGGCATTAGATTAGACCTCAACCCATGGGGGGACAAGCCCCTGATGGCATCCTGCCCTTCCCCCCACCAGACACCAGCCATCGCCCAGGGTCCAGCCAGAGCTTCCTGACAAGCTGGAGCAGTTTACCTTCTGGAGCCTCTGCAGGGGCTAAATGCTCAGACCTCCACCCTCAGCCTGACAACCTGTCTCAGTGTTGAAAAACAGTTCAAGGTAGCACTTGGGACCAAACATGTCATTTTCCTTGTCAAAATGAAAGCTGCAAATTTTAAATCTAACGCTTAATGTATCCAGATATTGAACACAGGGAATTTTATCTTCAGCTTAATGGTCTGTCTAAAAACATCAAAAAAGATTACTTAAAAACTCTGGGCCTCAGAGGTCCTATAAAATTACACAAAGCAAGCCCCACCCCCCATCAATTCCTCCAAGTTTTAAAAAATTTATTGGAAAACACTTATGCAATAGATGAACTCCTTTTTTCTTAGCCTTAGATACTGAGACTGTGTGCTTGATTGCTGGGGGGTGGGTAAGAAAAGCAATAGGATAAGATGAAATTTTATTAGATTACAATCTAAAATTTTAATAGACTTTCTGCTTCTGGGAATGGATGGCAAACCTCATTCAGCATCTTCTTGAGCAGGGAAAATGTCAAAGCATGGCTTTCCTCCTTTAATGTAATGTGACAATAAAGAAGGGCAGAGCTTTTTAATTTTCTTTTTAAATTCAGATATTTGTGAAGACCTGATTAGAACAGAAAGACAGGAGAAGGTAAATGAAAGCAACAGAAAGAGAGTTAGAATGTAATTATTTTCTCAGTAAAAGGAGACTTGGATTCAAAGGTAATTGTTGAGATTTTAGGAATAGAGAAATTATAACACTGGACCTTAGTAGCTTTATTAAAAACTCACCCACAAGCATACATTAATCTGAGACCTTAAAATCCACTCCACAGCCAGAGTATCTGTGGTGCAGTGATGCGTTTGCTTCCAAGGTCTTACTGACATAACCTGAAAAATTCTTTGTTGACACAAACAGAATCTTTATTGTCTCTAGTCTATAAAGAGACAGGGAGTGTTTTGCATACAATTGCTATCTTTCTGCCCAGCAAAAATTATGAACCATGAAGTTTAGAGGGGTCAAGACTGCTTTCAATTGTTGTATTAAATCCAAGACCTCATCCTGTACATGGCTGCCTGTTCTAGAGAAGAGTGCTGCTAATTAGGGGGAGAAGATGTTTGGAAAACTGGAAAACTTCCAAGTTCTTCCTGAATTCAGAATTTCCAACATTTTTAAAGCACTACAGATACACAGATGGTAATAGTATCATTTGCTTTATCCGCCTTAAGAGTGCTCTCTGATGTATCTGCTTCTGAGATAATAATAACTCCATTATGGATCCCACATTTAAGGTTCTTACTTTAATGCCCCAGCATTTTGGTGCATGTCTGGCTGACCCACAACACAGCAGCCTCGTTAAGGATAACTCCTGGGCTAAAACAGCATCTAACGGGTTAATGAGGCTGGGCAGTGTCAGCCTGTAGCAGCTGCTCAAGCAGCAGGCTGGGAAAAGCTCTGTTGATTTCCATTCTTCACTGCTGAGTGATGAAGGGCAACCTATATGCTCAAAGTCTAGTCAGGCCACAACCTGTACTGATGTATAAAAAAATTCAATTCAATCCATGCCCCAGGTCAACAATTACTCCATGATATATGATATGAGGGTAAAGTCAACGCGTTTACAGGGTATAAGGGGCTAAAACCACGGGGCTTGGGAGCTTAGCCACTATTTTGTTTATCCTTTACTGGGGAAAAGATTCTATTAGCTCCGATCTAGAATCTGAATAATTCTTTGATCCATGATTATATACATCTTGATTCATTTTATTGATGCTTTCAGCCATGATACTGCTCATCTGGTCACTTTGGATCTCTGCACTCATTTTGGGATACAGAGCCCCAAACTCTACTACTAAACATAGCCCACTGCTTTCCAACAAAAATACTAAGTTTTCAAAGATTAAATAATTTTAATATGAAAAAAGAGTTTGTCACAAAATGTTCTCGATACACCTGAAACATCTCCTTTGTTTGAATTCACTGGGTGGAAGAATCACCTGGAGTGCTTCCGAAAAGATTCCTGAGGCCCACCTCCAGGGATTCTTATTCAGTAGGCCTGTGGTGGGGTCTGAGAATTTACATTTCCGAAAAGCTCACAGGGGCCACCAATGTGGCAGGTCCACCAACCACACCTCCCCCAGCAGCACTGTTCTAGAATGCTTTCTTTTTTTTTTTCGGTACATGGGCCTCTCACTGTTGTGGCCTCTCCCGTTGCGGGGCACAGGCTCCAGATGCGCAGGCTCAGTGGCCATGGCTCACGGGCCCAGCCGCTCTGCTGCATGTGGGATCTTCCCGGACCGGGGCACGAACCATCGGCAGGCAGACTCTCAACCACTGCGCCACCAGGGAAGCCCTAGAATGCTGCTTTCTTAATCTTGTTTCTCATTCTCCTTTTCTGGATTTTTCTTTTTTTTTTTTTTAATTGAAGTATAGTTGACTTACAATGTTGCATTAGTTTCAGGTGTACAGCAAAGTGATTCATATATATATACATATATATGTGTGTGTATGTGTGTATATATATATATATATATATATATATATATATATATATTCTTTTGCAGATTCTTGTCCCATATAGGTTATTACAAGATATTAAATATAGTTCCCTGTGCTACACAGTAGGACTTTGTTGGTTATCTATTTTATATATAGTAGTGTGTATCTGCTAATCCCAAACTCCTAGTTTATCCCTCCCCACCGCCTTTTCCATTTGATAACCATAAGTTTGTTTTCTATGTCTGTGAGTCTGTTTCTATTTTGTAAATAAGTTCACTTTCACCATTTTTTAGATTCCACGTATAAGTGATATAACATGATTTTTGTCTTTCTCTGTCTGACTTACTTCATTTAGTATGATAATCTCTAGGTCCTTCCATGTTGCTGCAAATGGCATTAGTTAATTTTTTATGGCTGAGTAGTATTCCATTGCATCTATATATATATATATATACACCACAGCTTCTTTATGCTGGATTTTTCATCTCCATGACCTCTAACTTGACGTGTTCTAAGACCCAGGCCTACACATCCTCTATCTTCCCTCTCCAAGCATCTCATTCAATCCCCTGGCTCTACATCATATCTATAAGCTGATAAAGCCTGACTTTCCCCCCTAAACTCATGATTGTGTATCTACTTGCTATTTGACAGCTCCTGATTCTCCTGTCAAATCTGGTCCTCTCCACTGTTCTCCAACTCAGCAAATGGCACCAACACTTATAAAATTGTTCAAGCCAAATCCTTCATCATCCAGAGCTCTTCCCTTCTCCTCACATCCCACTCCAATCCATCAGTAAATCTCATTGGCTCTCTTTTCAAAATATGTCCAGAATCAGGCCATTTCTTACTGTCTACCCTGGCCAAGTCCCCATCATCTCTTGCCTGGATTACCGCTATTATTTTCCAGCTCATCTCCCTACTTGTTCCCTTGTCTCCTACCCTACTACCTACACAGAGCAAACAGTGACCCTTTAAAATATGTCAGTTCTCCTTCACTGTTCTGCTCTCATCTCTCTCCATAGAACTCAGAACGAAAAGCTGGAGGTCTGACAGTATCCCTTAAGGTTCTCCATGATCTGATCACATTCCCCTACACTTCTCTCACCTCCTATGCTTGCAGTTTCCCCCTCACTCACACATTCTGGCCACACTAGCTTCCTTGTGCTTCCTTTCCCAAGCCAAGCATATTCCTGCCTCAGTGCTTCTGCACATGCTGTTTCCTCTGTCTGGAATCCTTTCCCCCGGTTATCTCCAAGGCTCACTCCCTCAATCTGTTCAGGTCTCTGCTCAGATGTCTACCATAGGGGCTTCCCCAGATCCCTCTTTAAAAGAGACACAGCCCCGACCCACGACACTCTCCAATATCCTTACCCAGTTTCACCTTTTTTGCCTTGGCATCTATCATCCCTGGTGACTTCTTATTTATGCATTTGTTCATGGCTTGCCTCCCTCCACCAGGATGCAAGCTCCATGAGGGAAGAAATGATTTTTATATCCACTGTTATATTCCCGGTACCAGAAATAGTATCTGGTCTGTTGTAGGAGCTTGATAACTATTCAGGGACTACATGAATAAACTGATTGAAAAGTGATCATTTTAGTTTGTAAAAAAAAAAAAAAAAAAAACAACTGACTGTGTTTTTTCTTCCTCTCTAGAACTGATCCGTGATTCTTCTCAGCCTTAATCATTTTAAGATACAACGTTTCTGCAATATTTACTTCAAGGGAATTATATGGGTAATTTATTTCAGTAAAAATTACCCAAAAGACTGTTTGTGCAAGTTTTGGTTGCACACTCCCAATAAAAGTCTGCAAAACTCTCAGGCCACTCCACCTCCTTTACCCCACACCCATTTTCCTCGAGTCCAAGACCGTTAGCCTGAGAAACAGGATCTTTTTGAAGACTGTAAGCTCAGAAAGAGATGCTGAGTCTATACAGCAAGCTGACTGGTCACAGGTAGTCACAATGTTGGACAAAGAATGTAACATTTGAAACACTGGCCACCGCATAGAGTGATACTGCACGTTTGAGATGCTACCAAAGCTAATGAAGGCAGCTCCAGAGTCCTCGCAGTTGATAAATACAAGATGGAATAGTTGGAGAGTTGGGTAAAGAAACCAGTATGAAAAGAGCTTTGGAAAAATACTCGGCAGTACACTGCCGCCATTCATCCCTTACACTGAAAAACTGTATTCGTGCTTAAAATGACTCCTCTCACTAACTTTCCACACCAACTCAACTTCGTTTAACTCAATTCAGGCTCACAGGCTTCTACTCTGAACTCCAGTGTCTTTGCGCTTTTGAAAGAGTAGTGACATTGATAGTTGAACCTGTGGACCATCTTGCATGTTTTCTAATGTGATTTGTTGGGCCAAGGCTTGCAATGAAAGGCAAAACTATTAAAAAAATAAATGCGTGTAGAGATTAGAGTCCACATTTTGAAATGTCAGTAAATACAGTATTTGTGTGACAGATCATAATGATTTGTAAAAGGCGGCCATATGTGTATCAAGCTCTCAGTCTTCCTAATGTTTTTTTCTTAAAAAATCTTTTATTTTTAAATCTGAAAAAAGCCAGCATTAAACGAGAATCATCTTTCAAATTTTTGGAGGAATGCAGACTAAAATCCCACGTCCTCAGCCCGTGGATTTTTCTCTTTCAAAGAGAAACCAGGGGAACGTTCCCAGCTTGTGCGTTCCTGTCATATTACAACATTGAGGGCGATAGAAAGATTTAAGAAAAAAGATATCAAGGATAGAACATTCATGTCAGTTCTTCAGTCTTTAATGTACTGTTTCACTACTTAACAGTGCCTAAAGGTAGTTTGCCGGTATACTCTCACAAATAGCACCATTAACAGAATTTTACATGCCTAGGTCACTTTCCTTTGATCCCAAAGAAGTCTTAAACATTGTACAAACAACAGACTGGAGGCTACATCCCTGAAAGACAGTCACTTCTGGGGAGCAGAGGTGGTCCCTGACATAGCAACAGAATGTACAGGATAATTTCGGACAAAGAACAAAAGCAAACGATGGTCCTTCTGAAAACCACTAAGGATGTTGAGTGTTTTCAGAGAGTGAAATCAAACACAATGGCCTAAGGCCAGTGGAGAATTTTCCTTGGAGACAGAACCTCTGCTTAAAAGTGATTAAGTACTTAATGGTCATCACAGACCTCCAAATTTCATAGTTCCCTATATGCAAACCATGTCTCCAAATGCACTGAAATTACATCTCAGGCATACGCTTTCTTTTGTTCTGATGCCAGTTTGTAAGAGATCTTTACATGAACAAAAGCTTGTCTTTACAATAACCATCTTTCTTTAGAAAAGGCAAGCAATATACTTTTGGGATGCCAAATCGCACAATAGAGGAAACCAAATAATTCCAACGAGGTTTGATGAGCCCTCAGCAAATCCTACAACAATTCTAGTCATCTGTCACTCAGGAAGTATCTCATAAAGAACTGTGTGGCATTGCTACTGTCTATTACCTGCAATGTTCCTTTTGGTTCACTTGAGATTTTTAAAAAATATATAATGAATGCATTCAATAATTGTTTGAATAGCTGCTGTGCATTCTATCATAAATGGTTTATGGATAACCATCAATTGGTTCTGCTCATCAGTCTAACAAGTGCAATGTACTACTCAGAGCAAAGGATGACTATTTATTTAAGAGATCTTGGCAGGAAAATTTGTTGCATGCCACAACTTTACAAAGAACATTAAAATCAATGACAATTTATAAACCAAAAGCTGGGAATTATGCTTTGGATTCCCATAATTCATCAGAATAAAGCTGTCAGATACCTTTTATTATAAATTAATAGCATGTTGTCTAAGAGCCCTGTGGAACAGATGTTTTGCCAGTTCAGTACTGACATCTAGTGGACAATGAAAAATACTCCCCCCTCTCCTCCCAACTCTGGAATTTCCCTCTTTCCCAAAGTCAGAAGATTTTTATCATGCAAGAAACTGCATTTGAATTAAAGTTTTGTGTATTTGTGTTCGAGCTAACAAATATACATTGGAACTTTTAGTGATAAACACTGGCAATGTGTACTTATCATAATTTAAAACCTACTCAGCTTCTTTTCTTTAAAGCTGTTTCTATAATATATTTTAAACTTTTTAGGACTTTTCATACTTGGAGACTTAATTACTTCTAATTCTCTACTGTTAAATTAACTATACTATTTAAAACGTCAAACTTCCAAATCCAGTGTTCTCATAAAGAAATAGAAAAATAGTTCTAAATATAGTTTTAAAATAAGCATTTACTTAGCTTGTATATGATTCAAAGTTAGAATTCAACTTAATCATTGTGAATTTTTCTCTCCAGTTTAATGTGACTTATGAATGGCCAAAATATTGCAGAGAGAGAGAGAGAGAGAGAAAGAGGGAGAGAAAGAAAGATTGAGAGAGAAAGAGAGATTGAGAGAGAGACTGCTTAAACACACTGTTTGTGGATTTTCCTTCCTTAAACAATATTTTCCGGTTGGCCTGCACAGTAACATTCCATGGTCATTAATGTATTGAACATCCTCATGTACACTGGCAACCTCTCAGGTACACAGTCTTGGCAAAGGTACCCCCTGGAGCAGGCTAGGTAATTTTATGCCCCAAGTAAGGGACAAATCTGAGACTTCCCAAGTGTTCCAGGTTACCTGATCTGGATGCATGCTGGACCTTCCAGGGGATTGAGGAGATTAAGGAGAACATGCTCTTCAGAGCCTTTTGGAATTTAGAGTTCCTAAAAGTGAAGAAAAGAGAAATAAAACTAGCATTTCCTGTGTACCTGCTTTTGTGTCTGGCACTGCGATAGGCACTTTACATAAGAGATGAATGAAGTACACATCAGTGATGAACATTATTGGTCCAACTTTGTATTCCTTAAAGGAACACAAATGACATGCTCTAGGGCAGGCATCAAGCTGAAATTTCTAGGAGAGAAGGAATAATATCTCTTTCTACCTTGATTTTTATTGGGAGACAATGGTAAAACTTAACCAGTAACATAATCTGCCCCACTCCAATTTACCGAACTGTAAAATGGTGAAAGAGCATATGAAACCACCTTACACATATCGTGAAGTTTATAAAATCTATTTTAGGTTACTTTAGGTTACTTTCTTAGGTTAACACCTTTCTAAACTAGCTTTTTGAAAGTCATTAAAATAAAGATTCATCGCATGAATAAGGACAACTGAATAGCATTTTATCAACTAACCTGCCCTCTCCGTGGGCAGCTTTTTTATATTAACTAAAAGACAAACTAGGCTGTCTCCTGCTATCATGAACAACTAACTTCAGTTCTTTTCACAAAGAACCCCTATCACACTCACATTAGTTTTTGACTAACTTTCCCTCATTCTAAAAATAATTTTTAACTCTCTAATCATTCTAAATCTTATATTCTCATATAAGCTATAGACCTGCACAAACTCCCTTTACATGGATACATTTCAAAGATCCCCATTAATGGAGAAGTCCACCAATGCTTATGTACAACTGTCACATTTAGCCCTAGAAGAAGTGAGAAGAGCTGGTCGAAGGAGGCAAGGCTTGAGAGCCAGATAGATAGGACATTCAAAAACTCAACAAGTGGGACTTCCCTGGTGGTGCAGTGGTTAAGAGTCCACATGCCAATGCAGGGGACTGGGGTTCCAGCCCTGGTCCAGGAGGATCCCACATGCCGCGGAGCAACTAAGCCTGCGTGCCACAGCTGCTGGACCTGCACTCTAGAGCCGGTGAGCCACAACTACGGAGCCCGTGTGCCACAACTACTGAAGCCCATGCGCCTAGAGCTGGTGCTCCGCAACAAAGAGAAGCCAGCGCAATGAGAAGCCCATGCACAGCAATGAAGAGAAGACCCCGCTCGCTGCAACTAGAGAAAGCCCGCGCGCAGCAACAAAGACCCAACACAGCCAAAAAAAAAAAAAAAAAACTCAACAAGTGCAGGTCTAGGATGGATGTTTTAAGTTCAGAAGGAAATAGGTTAAGTTGAGTAAAAACAAAAATCCTCATAATGTGGAAAGGACAGCAAGCAAATGGGACCCATAGGTCTAAAAGGAAAGATCGTATGGAGGAGAATCAAAGCTGAACTTGAATCCCAGGACAAGTCACTGTTTCTTCAGGCAGCCCGCTGTGCCCAAAAGTGCAGCAAGAGAACCAGAGGCCTGCAAGGCCAGCCTCCTCCTGATGAATATGAGGTTAAGTTTTTCCATTTACAACTTTTATTAAAGTCTTCCCCTCACTTATTATTTTAGGTTATGAGTGAAGTAAACAGAATCATTACACATTAGATCTGGAAGGGACCTCGAAGAACACTCCAACTTCTCAGCCCCAGCCTCGGAGAGGTTAGGGGTGCTGGAAGTTGGTAATAACACTAATGGAGCGACATGAGCAGTGGGATGGGAGGTCATCAGGGCTGAGACCGTAGAAAGCCATCAAGCCCAGGAAAGACTGAAGGCCTGGAGGAAGAGGTAAGGCTAGGAGTAAAAACTAGGAGAGAGCCACAGGCCTGTCCCAGAATTACCGGCCAGGCAGAGTCAAAATTTCCCAATGAAGGGAGCAGGACACATCCAGGTGCTCAAGATCAGAATCAGGCTTTCTACCAGAACTCAGGGAAGCGAGTGAGAAATCAAGGCAAGCAGCGCAAGAAAGGAAAGCAGAGCAAAGCAGATGAATAAGAACCCAGAGATCCACAATAGGAAAAAGGACAGTCAAGCCCACAATCCAAAGCAAGACTTCAACCCTAACGTCTACTACCCAGAAAGGACTTCAGAAACCAAGGTCACTCTGACCCAGGCTCGGAGATTCTTTACAGTTCCGTGAAGATGGGATTCAATCCCAGCCCAGCTAACATGGGAGGTTGAGCTTGTCACAGAATCACCTGGATAAGGTGATGAGTAAGTGGGCATTAGGTAACCAGAGTGTCAAGAAGGCAGATCCTAATAAAATCTATGTCAGCTGAATGCACTATACGTATCTGAAACTGTGAATCGGTCAGATGTGTGATTTATCCACGTACGCTAGTATTTATACACACATGCAGAGACGGCAACTTGATAATCTAGAGACATTCCTTGTTCATTTCTTCTCCTTATTTCCTCTCCCTTCAACTTTCAGTCATTTTACTCTTTGTTGATAGTCTTTCAGCACAGACTCCCCAATGCATTTTGAAATGATTTTCCTGGGTAAATTCATATCTTCTATTTATTTTTCAATGTTGTTCTTAAAAAATGTCTACTTTAAAATGTCATTTCCTAGAGAAAGGGTACATATTTATTTACTAAATGTTTATGCTTCTTTTGACACTGCCTTAGCATTCTGTGTCCAACTAGGGGCTCAAGAAAAAGACATGTGGTGAATTCAAATCAGTCTGTTTTCCAGATGAAAATTTTGAATTTTACCTAAACATACCAGAAACCATCTTTTTACTGTGTATTAAGAAAAATGAGTAAATTCTAATTAAATGGTTTAGTTTATATGATGAAAATAAAATTACATCTAAAGGAATTTTTAACTGAATAATCTCAGGTTAATAAGTGAATAGCAGCAGAAAGAAAGCTGGGTGGTTTATAAATTAATGGATGTAATCAATGATTTATGGTTAATTTACTTAAGTCCTTCCTTCAATCTGTCCCTGAGACTTTTATCTTTGAATTTCCAAATAAAAAAGCCAAACTCTTATTTGGAGAAATGGGCAGGGGAGGGGGCATTGAAAACTCCAATAGCTTTCTGTGTATTCCTTTTGATATTTTATCAGTAAAGCTTTAATAGTTACACAAGAACCACATGTTGATGTAATGTGATAGTCCCAAGCAGAGATATCGATGATTGTAACTGATGAAATAACTAAATATCAACAGTAAAAGGACCTCCAAGACAGTAAAAAAAAGAACATCACAAAGGGAGGAAAACGAGTTGCTGGCCAACATGTAAACAAGAATTTGACCCTGTTTATTTCTTCCTTCCTTCAGAATCATTGGAGAATTGCTTTGTGCCTTGAACCTTTCATGGTCCAATTTAATATCTTCCTGTTTTTTAGAAGGGGTTTTATGCAACTTACTGGAATATTTCCAGGAAAAAACTGAGAGAAACCGAGAAATAGAGGAAGGAAGGAAGGGAGAGGAGAGGGAGGAGAGAAGGAAGGAACGAAGGGAAGTTGGGAAACTCATAGGGATACAAGGCTCAATACATAATAATGCCCTTGGCAAAAGCTTTCCAAGTCCCCCACTCCTGTCTTAAACTCCATTTATTCTGCTATGATATATGGTGTCAAAATAGTGATCCCTGAGAATAAAAATCTTTTTTTTACCCCCAAGCCAGTATGTAAAGAGAAATGCAAATTTCTCTGAACTCATGTGTATTTTCAACCCTGAAATGATCTCGTTCACAGACTACAAAGTCTCTCAAGAGAATTTCAGAAGCTCAGTAACAAAAGGCCTACCCCTTTCCATGTTCTCGCTAACTGTGAAACAGAGGAAAATTACTGGGAAGAAGGGGGGTTGAGCCCCATGTCTGGTTATCATATGTTGCTTCAAGCTAAAGAATCTGCCAAGACTCTTTCTGCTTCAAGGACAGAAATTTCGTCTTCTGCTTCCCTCTTCACTGAGAAACCACTGCAGGCTCTCAGACAAAGTGCAACACACTGAACAACCATCCAGAATTTTTTCAAGTTGCTTAGCAAGAGTTCGAAGCTTCACCCTGACTCTATGAAATCTAAATGTGGAAATTCCCAACTGCCCTTGCTTCCCGCCTCCAAAATGTACCCACATATAGCAATGTGTTGTGTAAATGCTACTGCATCTGCTTATGGGTGAGTTTTTGGTGATTCACTGTGTTCATGACCTATAGATGTCTGTCTACATCTGCACTGCCCAGAGTTTTCTCAGAGAGCAAGAACGGGATCACTATACAGATATATTTTTCTTTTTTAAAAATCCAATCTGTAAAAATGCCAACAAAGATAAATCTTTGCACCAGAAGACATCTTGGATATCATTTTGTCTAAATTCCTCATTTTAAAGATTCGTTTATTCATGCATCTAACAGATATTTTTAATCCCAGAATTTCCCAAAGATGTTAAATGACTTGTTCAGGGAAATTAAATATGGTGTTCAGTGTTGCACAGAAATTTAAAAAGAATTTGAAATACTGTATGGTATCATTTATATATGGAACTTTAAAAAAAAAAAAAAAAGAAAGCTGATCTCATAGAAACAGAAAGTGATATTTTGGTTGCCAGGGTCTGGGGGAAGGGGAAAATGAGGAGATATAGGTCAAAGGGTACTAACTTTCAGTTTTAAGATGAATATGTTTTGAGGTCCTAATGTACAGTTTGGGGACTATGGTTAGTAATTCAATATTGTATACTTGAAATTTGCTGAGAGTAGATCTTAAGGATTCTCACTACACACACACACACACACACACACACACACACACACACACGAAGAGGTAACTATGTGAAGTGATGGATGTATTAATCAACTTGATCTTGGTAATCATTTCACAGTGTATATGTGTATCAAATCATCACGCTGTACACTTCAAATATATACAATTTTATTTGTCAGTTATTCCTCAATGTAGCTGGAAAAACATTTTTTAGAGTTTAAAGTTTCCTAAAATATCATCCATGTTATTTCAACTCCTCCATTTTTTTTTTTTTTTTTTTTTTTTTGCGGTACGCGGGCCTCTCACTGTTGTGGCCTCTCCCATTGTGGAGCACAGGCTCCGGACGCGCAGGCTCAGCGGCCATGGCTCACGGGCCCAGCCGCTCTGCGGCATGTGGGATCTTCCCGGACCGGGGCACGAACCTGTGTCCTCTGAATCGGCAGGCCGACTCTCAACCACTGCGCCACCAGGGAAGCCCCTCAACTCCTCCAATTTTAATAAGTGATTATTGGTACTTCCAGGACAGTCAAATCAAAGCAAATGTTAGAAATGTTTAAGTTCCCTATAATCCCTCCTTAAGGCACTTTCTTAACATCCTGTCTCCCTCTAAACTCATCGTAGTCCCTATTCCCAGCCTCTTCTTTTTCCTCAGTGTCAAAATGAATATGGAATTAATCAAACAGGCGAGGGGTGGCAAACTTTCCCTGCAAAGGCCAGATATTTCAAGCTTGCAGCCATATGGTCTCCATCTCCTACTCAGCTCTGCCATCGTAGCACAAAAGCAGTCACAGACAATAAGTAAATGAACAGGCTGTGGCTGGGTTCCAATAAAACTTTATTTACAAAAACAGGCTGAGGGCCAGATTTGGCCCACGGGCTGTAGTTTGCTGACCTCTGATATAGACTATTACCTGTGAGCGTGCCAGTTAATTCACCATCTTTCTCAGAAGATAAATTGCCTTTTCCCCTAATTACAATGCTCATCTTTTGATGAAATCCCTAAGGTAGCGCACTCCAACAGAACTTTTAGTCATGATGGAAATGTTTTATATCTGTGCTATCCAATATGATCACCACTCATATGTGGCTACTGGACATTTGAAATGTGGCTGGGTGACTGAGGAACTGAATTTTAAATTTAAATTAATTTTTACTAATTTGAATTTAAGTAGCCACCTAGGAGCTCATGGCTATCGTGTTGGACAGTGCAGTCTTAAGGAGTAATGAAGACCATCAGGCACTATTTTAGACAGAGCCAAAATATTGGAAGGTCTATTGTGCCCTCAAATCACAATGTGTAGATAAGTATACCATTATGCCTATGACCAGCCCTGGGCATTTCAAAGGCATTCTTTTTATAAAATAATGCTTTTAGTTAACTCTCCCAGTAGAAAAAGTGTAATTTAATTTATATACCTTGAATTTTCAAACAACTTTTGGGAATCCATCAGTTGCAGTAAATGTGTGACATCATCATTCCTCTTTTGAGTTAATAAATAAATAGCACCTACAACTGTAAGAGTTGAGGATTTATCACTGCCTTCGATGTGCTCATTATCTATCTGGAAATACAGATAGAGAAAGCAAATCCATATCCTACAATGTCTTAACTTCCCTATTAAAGGTATGTATTTCATTAATAGGCACACAAAACGATTAAATTGCCCTGGAATGAGTGAATCAGAGAAAACTAAAAAGAGCAGGAGACATGTGAGTTGGGCATCGACCAGGAACAGGGAGGACAAGTACTTCAGGAAAAGGGAACAGCATTAGCAAAGTCATGTAAATGGGTAATGCGTACTGGTTGTAGGGAATGATGAGTAATCTGATATGACCAGACCATAGGATGGAGAGGCTAGAGATAAATTCAGAAATAAAGGCCAGGACAAAATTGAAAAAGCCATTGTACGTTTGGAAAATATGTTGCAGGCACTGAGGAGCTATCATAGGTTTTAGAACTGGAGGAGTGATGTAGTTAAGATTTGTTATAATTCTGGCAGCAGCATTAGTTTATAAAGACTGGTGGCAGGAACAGAGTGCAAATAAAAGCTTTGTATTAATTTTTAATGCTGAAGATAACAAAGATTAAGAAGATCATACATCACTGGATTAATGATTACGAACGTTACCCCTGAACTTGGTAAAACACAGGGCAGAGGTCACAAACTGTTAGGCTGTCTGACCAAATTTAGCCCACAGATGTGTTTCGTTTGTCTTACAATGTTCCTTTAATACCTTGATTTGGTTACCAATATTTATATACCAGGGGATTTTACATTTACATATACCAGGGGATTTTAGATTCTCTTTAGAAGGTCCAATTCCTTTTAAAAATCATAAAATTGGACAACACTGGGTCTGCGTTCTCTCCTGGCAACAGTCAGCTGTGACTGGGTAGCAGTTGTCAATCTCGCCCCACAGACTGTCTAGTTCTCCATGGTCCCCAACACTTCCTATTACTTGACATCTAGTAGGTTTCACTCATTTATAACACCTGCCTGGCCTCGAAGGTGTTTGCGTTTTTTACTCCAACTTAAGATTGTTAATTTGGCTGAAAGTTCAAATTTTCATTTTGTTTCAGAAACTTCCTCTATGAATGTTATCTTCTACAATACCCACAGTATTTTTATTCTAGCCACAATGACTTAAATATCTTGCTTTCTTTAAAATATTCCACATTCCCAACCTTTTCATTCATTTAGGCATATTCATCTTCTGGAATGGCTTCATCTCAAAAATTTGGAAGAAAGAAACGATAAAGAATCAGAAAACAGACATTGGACCTTAGCCTTAAGCAGTTATGTTGCTTCTTCTGTTGGACATTTTGCAGTTGGCAGGTCTTAGGTTCAACTGGCTATCCTGGGATGATTTGTACCACATATTTATGTGTGCCATCTTCCCTAGGACCTCCTGGCAAGTATGGAAAGACCAGTTGTCAGGATTTGGCCAATCCTGAAGCTTAGGCTTGGTGTTGGCTAGGAAAAGCTCTCAGTTATTTTCAATGTCTGGTAAACGTATCCATTTTGTAAAAAATTTTATTTATTTTTGGCTGCATTGGGTCTTCGTTGCTGTGTGCGGGCTTTCTCTAGTTGTGGCGAGCGGGGGCTACTCTTTGTTGCGGTGCATGGGCTTCTCTTTGCGGTGGTTTCACTTGTTGCGGAACACAGGCTCTAGGCATGCGGGCTTCAGTAGTGTGGCACGCAGGCTCAGTAGCTGTGGCTCATGGGCTCTAGAGCGCAGGCCCAGCAGTTGTGGTACATGGGCTTAGCTGCTCCACGGCATGTGGAATCTTCTCGGACCAGGGATCAAACCTGTGTCCCTTGCATCGGCAGATGGATTCTTATCCACTGAGCCACCAGGGAAGTCCCAACTCATCCATTTTGAGATAACTTTTCTAGTTGGAAGTTAGAGGGTTTAACCCACTTAGTATCAATTAAGATTCAATTAATGAGCAATATCAGCACAGGTCAAATTGGAATAAATTTTTTTTTCTGAACAAGAGCTCTTTTTATTTATTTTTTTCCTGTATTTTTTTGATTTATTTTTTTAACATCTTTATTGGAGTATAATTGCTTTACAATGTTGTGTTAGTTTCTGCTGTATAACAAAGTGAATCAGCTATATGTATACATATATCCCCATATCCCCTCCCTCTTGCGTCTCCCTCCCTGGAATTAATTTTAAACTGAAAAAGTTGTAATACATCAAGTTCTTGACTGAGGAGATGCTGTAGCTTTGATGACATGCTGCGTGCCAAATAACAAGATGTCCACATATGATTGTCAGTAATTGGTGACATCTTTTCTTCTTGATTTGCAAAACTGTGAGCTATGTGTTCATGTATTTCTTTAGAACTATTTTTATTGTACAAAAATACTGGGTAGAGTGAAACATGTTTCTTATGTGTTGGTATAAAGCCTCTATGATCTTACACAGAAGAGTATAAAACCACATTTGCCTGATAAAAAGTCTGTATTTGTTTGAAGTTTCATAAAGTGAAGAAGGGCTGGAGCTGTGAAACCATGAATAATTCTCATTGTGATTACGTGACTGTAGGGACAGGAGGGCAAGGAAGGTTTGTGAGGAACCATTTTCTCTCTTCTACTAAGAGTTTACAGTGTCCCACTCTTTTTTAAAAAATGGGGGCTGGGATGGAGGTCAGGAAGTGTTTCATGTGTATATTCCTATCCTAGAACCAGAAGTAATAGGGATATTTAAATACTAAATCCTACCCGTAGGCTAAATTTTGAGAGAGATGATTCTATCAATCCCTCTGTTCTATAAATAAAGCATTTAGGGAAACCCCGCAGAGCTGCCAGGTGGAGACACAGCACAAAGGCAGTTGCCTCTACTCTAGGCTCAGAACTTTCATTCCATATGGCTCCTCCCGAGCTGCTAATACTGGGCAGAGAGTCGGAGAAGAAGGTCGTTTTGCTAGCTGGGGCTAAAAATTACTCCTTCATCAGCTTGACTAAACTAATGCAACCAATCAGATGCTTAGGAAAAAAATTCTTGCTGAGGCTAAATGGCAGGTAGCCAAAGAGAAGATCAAGAAGTTTTAGATCCAGGGCAACAACTTTGAGGCATAAGCCTAATTCTACAAGCCTAATTCTACCTAAGGAGCCTTAGAAGTCTCTAGGGCAATACACAGATGTAACATCAATGTTGTCAAAAGCACTTGTCTTCCATGCTTGGTAAGTTCTTTTTAACCCCAAAAGGGAAAAACGCCCACACAAATCCTCCTTCTATCCACATTTCCCCTCTTAAGAAGCTCACTCTTGCCTAAGCAAATTCTTTCCCTGTTCACAGGGAGCCCACACTAGACTTTGCTTTGGGATTATTTTCTAAATCAGGACAATTTGATGTAGCATGTTGACTCGGGATGTTTGGGTGTAGACATCTTCCATCAGCCATTTAAAACACACACACACACAGACACACACACAAAAGAGTTAAATTATGTTAGAAGAGACAATTGTGAAAGATTATGAAATATGAGAAGGTGGGGTGGTCATAAAAATTTAGAAGGCTTCCATATCGCTTTATGAAAATCTCTAATTTCTCTCTATATGTTAAATAAACTGAAACTGTATTTTGGAATTATGGTGTGCTTTAGGGAAGAAACACCAAGCAGAACTCCAATCAGCAAATCCACACTGAATGAAGAGCCTTGCCTCTGTATCAAATATTGGTGAATGTGCTTCCCTGGTGACGCAGTGGTTGAGAATCTGCCTGCCAATGCAGGGGACACGGGTTCGATCCCTGGTCCGGGAAGATCCCACATGCCGCAGAGCAACTAAGCCTGTGTGCCACAACTGCCGAGCCTGCCCTCTGGAGCCCATGAGCCACAACTGCTGAGCCCGCGTGCCACAACTACTGAAGCCGGCATGCCGCAACTACTGAAGCCCACGCACCTAGAGCCCGTGCTCCGCAACAAGAGAAGCCACCGCAATAAGAAGCCCCAGCTCGCCGCAACTGGAGAAAGCCCGCGCGCAGCAACAAAGACCCAACGCAGCCAAAAATAAATTAATTTAAAAAAAAATTGGTGAATGAATGTACATTTATATGTTTTAAGTTAGAGTAAAACATGTAAGATGTGCATGTAGCACTTTTATGAGCCTGGCTTTCACTATCTTCGATTCATAAACCAAGTCTCAGTTACATCACATAGGAGGACTTTTAATATATATATATTTTTTAATATATTATATTCATAATAATTCTATTTTATATAAAGTTTTTTAAAGTTTTATAACTAGTTAGCCTTTCAGAGGATAGCAAACCCCATACCCTTAATAATCTTTATAAAAGAGTTTTATTATATTAAATACAACATATATATTACTAAAAGTGCTAAACAAAAGTGTTGGAAACTTTAAAAAGACTTTCCTGTGTAGTCAGGAACCTAGGAAAAGTAATCACATTATGGCTCAAAAATTCTATCTTCAGCATCACAAACTTTTGAGTATTAATCTGAGAGTTTGAAGTACAGAACACTTGAGATACAAGTGAATTCTCTGAAACTATTAGCGATTTGGCTTATAAGAACTGCAGGCCCCTCCTAAAATGTACACACTACATGCATTTGGAATGCCTTGTGATGCTGCAGCCCTGGCCTACTCCTCATCATGTTCCTTGTCCCATCTCTGGGACTCACGTGCACTTTCCCACCCTACACCTCAGAGTGAAACTCAAGAATAAGAGAGGGCTTCCCTGGTGGTGCAGTGGTTGAGAGTCTGCCTTGCCGATGCAGGGGACATGGGTTCGTGACCCGGTCCGGGAAGATCCCACATGCCGCGGAGCGGCTGGGCCCGTGAGCCATGGCCGCTGAGCCTGCGCGTCCGGAGCCTGTGCTCCGCAACGGGAGAGGCTGCGACAGTGAGAGGCCTGCGTACCGCAAAAAAAAAAAAGAAAAAGAATAAGAGAACTTCTTTACATATTACTCGGTAACTTTTTTTTAACCTCTTAAACCATTTTAAAGTATATAATTCAGTGATGTGAAGTACATTCACAATATTGTGGAACCATCACCACTATCTACTTCCACTATATACTTCGTCCTACTGATGGGCTGAATTTATTATTTCCAGGGTGAATATATTACAATTCTGACATCTCTTCCCATACCACTTAGTAGTATAATATTCATTAAATACGAAGACCAAAGATTAATAAAGCGAAAGAACTTTAATGAACCAACATTTAGTATGCAGGTCTTGAACTGCTTTTCAGAAGTGACCACTTTAACAGTTCTGCAAATCAGTTCAATGCATACTGGGAGAACAGGGATACGTATTCACTCTAGCCTACCCATCTTAAGCAATTTTGCAGTTTTTTCAAAGTGATAGTCATTCGAATTGTGAGACTGGGATTGACATATATGAAGTACTAGGTATGAAATAGGTAACTAATGAGAACCTACTGTAGAGTACAGGGAACTCTACTCAGTGCTCTGTGGTGACCTAAATGGGAAGGAAATCCAGAAAAGAGGGGATATATGTATACGTGTAACTGATTCACTTTGCTGTACAGCAGAAACTAACACAACATTGTAAAGCAACTATACGCCAATGATAAAATAAAGATGCTAGAAAGTGACAAAAATAGTTTATCTCTAATAAAAAATAAAATAAAATAGTGATGCATAAATAATATAATATGGCATGCAGCTGTAATATTAATTTCAATTTTGATTTTCCTCGAACTTAGCTTTACTTAAAACAATTTAGTGACTGGAATATGTTGTCAGTGTTTTAGCTTGAAATTCAAAAAAAAGAAAAAATCAAGAAATTAGTAGAAATAACCAGAAGAATAAAACATAAGACTTAAAAAAAAAGTGATAGTCATTTAAAATTCAATTAATAAAACACTAGGTCTGTTCAGATGAGCCCCGTAAAAAGGACTGGCCCCCAAATATGACTGATTTGATATATCTATCTTTTTTTAATATATAAATTTATTTACTTTATTTATTTTTGGCTGCGTTGGGTCTTCGTTGCTGCACGCGGGCTTTCTCTAGTTGAGGCGAGAGGGAGCTACTCTTCGTTGCGGTGCACGGGCTTCTCATTGCGGTGGCTTCTCTTGTTGCGGAGCACAGGCTCTAAGCACGCGGGCTTCAGTAGTTGTGGCATGCAGACTCAGTAGTTGTGGCTTGCAGGCTCTAGAGTGCAGGCTCAGTAGTTGTAGCACACAGGCTTAGTTGCTCTGTGGCATGTGGCATCTTCCCGGACCAGGGCTTGAACCTGTGTCCCCTGTGTTGGCAGGCGGATTCTTAACCACTGCACCACCAGGGAAGCTGATATATCTATCCTGATTCTCAAGATGACTTCCATTTTAAGTTAAAATCACCAGACACCATCAGGAAAAACAGCAATGAATTCCAAATCAAAATAACTGGACCCTGCACTTGATTCCCCAATATAATAGCTGTTTAACCTTGGGCAAGTCATCTAATCTCTCATTCTCAGTTTCCTGGTTCATCAGTATAAATAACAATACATACCACCAGGGTTGCTGTAGAAATTAGAAGAAATAATACATTAAAAAAAAAAACAACTTTGAAACATATAGGGTGTTAATAAATATTAGGATGATATCAGAATAATAATACTAATAATAGCCGTAATGGCTTTTTCTCTCAGTTATTGATTGAGAATTCAAGCCATAGAGGTTTGCCATCCAACAAGGGAGAACACACTTCAATTTTTTTAAAAAAGAAAATATTTTGAAGTATATACTCAGGATGGATATTTTTTTTAATTCCACAAGATTAAGTAGAAAAAAAATCTCCTACAATGTCTCTAAACCACTTTCAAAAGCAAGTAGTGAAGTGAGTAATCTGAATTAAAATACTGATATAAGATAAAGAAATGTTAATCCTTGAAATCTCAGAAAGAGAAAACTCCATTCATGCAAGGTTAGAATATTGTTCCTTAAAGTGAGAAAAACATCTAAGCTTAGGTACTTAGGTATATGGATAACATGTGGTCCCTCAAACCAAATCACCAATCCCTACTTTATCTTTTATCTCAGCATTACATAGGGCAAAAGAATGAAAGAAAATATTGCTAAAAGCAACACATTTACATCGATCACAAAATGATCATACCACTTCCCTTGTAGCCCAGAGTGCATTTAATGTAATTGAAGAGAGAAGAAAATGCTTTAAAAGGAATAGCACTTTTTTTTTCAAAAACATAACTGAAGGAGCTTTGTGCTTCTGTCCAAGATGGAGAAAGAGAAACCATGTTTACCTTTCTGTTAGAAACAACAGAAAAAACAGGCAAAATATATGAAGTAATGGCTTTCATAATGTTGGATGTTATTGAAAAAGGACAGAGATCCCTGAAAGATGAGAAACAAATGAGGTGAGCCCTGTAGTTGTTTCAGTGTATTTCCTCAAGAGAGATCCCAGGCCACGATACAAAGAAAGGGATTGCAAGGAAAGCTTGGTAGTATGCCTGAGTTGAGGAGACCTTGCTGAGAGGTTAAGACAGCTAGAGTTCCCCGAGCAGAATACTGGAGAGGAGAGAGATGCATAAAAAGAGGACTGATGTGGGCCATCTGCAGAGGATTCTCCTCATGACTTCTGCTGAGTACTGATCAGAACATGCACCTGTGGTAACTGTCCAAGACTGGGGACAGAACCACCCGAAAGAATTAGAGGGAACAATCCCAGGAGCTAAATGAGAACTGGAACTAGTCCCTGTTCCCACCAGCCTGGTTGAAAAACTTTACAATTCAGAGGAATTAGACAGACGCCTCAGAGAGATTTTGCTTGAGTAATGGGTCAGAATTAGCTCTAGATTAAATGCAGCTTTGCCCCACCTAAAAAAGTTCAAGAGCAAGACCAAAGAGGATTGAACTGTTTCCAAGTAACTTACCTGCATCCCAAAACAAAGTGCAAGAATATTATAGGAATACAAAAGATATGGAAATCAAGAAGATGAAACTCTCAATGTCTAACAACCAAATAAAAATAACCAGGCATGTAAAGAAGCCAAAAATATGACCCATAATAAGGATAAATATCAGTGAATTGAAAAAAAACCAGAAATGACACAGATGACACATTGTAAACAACACCATTAAAAGTTATGATAACTGGGCTTCCCTGGTGGCGCAGTGGTTGAGAGTCCGCCTGCTGATGCAGGGGACACAGGTTCGTGCCCCGGTCCGGGAAGATCCCTCATGCCGCGGAGCGGCTGGGCCCGTGAGCCATGACCGCTGAGCCTGTGCATCCGGAGCCTGTGCTCCGCAACGTAAGAGGCCACAACAGTGAGAGGCCCGCATAATGCAAAAAAAAAAAAAAAAAAAAAAAAGTTATGATAACTGTATTCCACAGGTTTAAGAAGCTAGAAGAAAGACTGCACGTGTTAAGAAGAGACATAGAAGACATTAAAAAAAAAAAAAAAAAAACCAAAAAAAAAAAAAAAAAGACCCAAACCAGACTTGTAAAAAATGAAAACTACAAAGTACAAGATGAAAAATACACTGGCTGGGATGAACTGCTGTTTAGACATTGCAGAAAAAAAGGTAATGAATTTGAAGGTATAGGAATAGAAGCTATCTAAAATGAAGCTCAGGACTTCCCTGGTGGCGCCCTGGTTAAGAATCCGCCTACCAATGCAGGGGACACAGGTTCAAGCCCTGATCCGGGAAGATCCCACATGCCGTGGAGCAACTAAGCCCGTGCACCACAACTACTGAGCCTGCGCTCTAGAGCCTGCAAGCCACAGCTACTGAGCCCGCGCGACACAACTACTGAAGCCTGCACACCTAGAGCCCATGTTCCGCAACAAGAGAAGCCACCGCACTGAGAAGCCCGCGCACCACAACAAAGGGTAGCCCCCACTCGCCGCAACTAGAGAAAGCCCATGCTCAGCAACGAAGACCCAATGCAGCCAAAAACAGATAAATAAATAACTTAATTAATTAATTAAAATAAATAAAATGCTCAGAGATAAATATATTTTTTAATATACAAATCATCAGTCAGCTGTGGAACAACTGCATACAATCTAATATGCCTGTAATTGGAGTCCCCGAAAGGAATAATAAAACATTTTTGAAGAAATATTGACTGAAGGTTTTCCAAATTTTATGAAAATTTTAAACCACAGTTCCAAGGTGTTCAATGAACTCCAAACACAAGGAATGTGAAGAAACATGCACCAGACACGGTATAACCAAATTACTTACAAAATGGTTAAAAGAAAATATAAAAAGAAGCCAACACAAAAAGACATTATGTGTTAGGAATTCTGGCGGGATTCAGCAACATCTCTGCCACTCATCTCCCAAGCCTGCTGTTCCTTCACAGGCAGTGGATTACAGGTCACCCTACTTCTTCCTTTCTTTCAGTTCCATCCCTTTCTTACAAACATTCCTCAAAGTTCCAGCATATAGTGGGTTTTTTATTCTTTTCCATTATGGTTTATTACAGGATATTGAATATAGTTCCCTGGGCTATACACTAGGACCTCGTTCTTTATCCATTCTATATATGAGTTTGCATCTGCTCGTCCCAAATTCTCAATCCATCCCTCCCCGGTCCCCACTCCCCCTGACAACCACAAGTCTGTTATCTATGTCTGTTGAGTCTGTTTCTGTTTCATAGATAAGTTCATTTGTGTCATATTTATATTCTGCTACTTTCTACTTTAACGAGAATAAGGTAAGAATACAAGTGGCTAACATTCACTGGAGGATCCTATGGGCCAGACTCTGTAGTAAGTGCTTTCCACAAATTAACTTACCTATTGTTTCCTTGCTACTACGAGTCAGGTGCTGGTGGTCACTCCATTTTATAGGTTAGGAAAGCAAGCCTTAGATTGCTTAAGACACTTTTCTTAAATAGCCATGAATCAAATATAACACTGAATTTGCATGACATAGGAAGACGTACCGCATAATTGTAAACAGTGTCTCTCTACCATAACCTGCAGGAACATTTCTTCCATGATCCTGTCCCGTACATATTTTTTGCGAATCTCTCCAATCTGCTCAATATTGAAGAAGACGATTCACTTCAGTGAAACTTGTGTGGCTAGCTTAATCATAAACAATTAATTTCACTGTGTATATGATTCACATTGCGTATGAGACTCTTACAGTGTATGTCATAGAACAAATTACCTAATTTTACTTCTTCTATTAACAATTATTTGACACATCTTTACACTCTATCCCAATGTTGAATTTAAAGGACATTTTTAATCTCAGTATTCTGAAAAGGCATATCTTGCAATAATTAACATACTTGTTTCATATAAATGTAATATCACAAACACTTCTTTTTTAATGAGAAAAAGCAGTCCCAAGGACACATATTTTAAAGGAAATGCATGCTGGTGTTCTTGGTACTTTACTTTAACATGCTCCCTAAACCTTCCTGCCACTACCATCACCTAATCAGATACTCTTCATTTTTAGTGTTTTCCCATATTATCCCCACTTCCTGACAGTTTGCCAGATTCTCACAGACTTTCAGAATTGACGAAACGCACTGTGAAAAAATGTCTTAACGGTGTGCAAAGTTTTTCATGTACTTTATTGAAATATGTGCATATTACTTACAATATTGCTTAATAAGACATAAAACTGGAAAGTGTTCAAAAGTTAAAGCCCAGGCTGCGGTCATCATCTTCATTCCTGTGAAGTTAAATTACTTTTGCTGAAGACAAAGGAAAAAGGAAATAACTTTGGGGTTCACAAAATATCCCTCCTAGATACTGGAAGAAAGCAACACAGTTCTGTTTCCTATGATCAGAGATTTCCAGCTAGAATGAATTTTGAAGGGCATTGAGTCTAACCCCATTACTTTATTTTTTATTTATTTATTTATTTATTTATTTATTTATTTTTGGCTGCGTTGGGTCTTCATTGCTGCCCACAGGCTTTCTCTAGTTGTGGAGAGCGGGGGCTACTCTTTGTTGCGGTGTGTGGGCTGTTCATTGAGGTGCCTTCTCTTGTCACAGCACGGGCTCTGTAGTGGCACGCGGGCTCAGTAGTCGTGGCACGCAGCCTCAGTAGTTGTGGTTCGCGGGCTCTAGAGCGAAGGCTCAGTAGTTGTAGCACACGGGCTTAGTTGCTCCGCGGCATGTGGGATCTTCCCGGATCAGGGCTCGAACCCGTGTCCCCTGCACTGGCAGGCAGATTCTTAACCACTGCACCATCAGGGAAGTCCCCATTACTTTAAAGATGTGAAAACTGAGGCCCATCAGTTTCCAGAGTAAGTCAGTTGACGAATCAAGAAAAAAACGTATTCTGATCTCACTTCAGTGCTTTTTCTTTTATGGTGCATGAGCTTATTCAGATACATGTAGTTCTAGGAATAGGTCATTGCTTTTATTATTAACTGAATTATCCGTATGATCCCCAATTCAATAAATTAATAAAGAGCTTAAACTAAGCCAATAATTTGCCAGTTTCATTAATAAATGAAAAAGATAAGAGATTTCTTAGTAGCCTTTGGTGTTAAAGAAAATTAAACCTGCCCTCAAAGTCTTCCCTAATGACATAAAGAATATACGATGGTTCATTTTTTAAATGTACACTATAAAATAAAAATATATGAATAAAATACAGGACCAACAAAAAAAATATCATTGAGATCAAGACGTGTCAGGCTGGTGTGGGTTGGATGGGATAGGAGGAAGACACTTAATACTTAATTCTTCAGAGTTCCTGTAATGGAGACTCAGATTAGGCTCTGAGATTCTGAGTGGCCACAGTAAAAAGGAAAATCTAATTATGTCAGTCTCGTTGCCCTCAAGCAAAACAAATCTTCTTATAAAACTTGATCAAAAACTAATATTCTTATTTGTAGATTTAACTAGTAATAGTTATAAGTATCCTTAGCAAATACAATAGAAACTACTTGCAAGAACATTTGATTGTTCCCAACTTAATTCACTTAACTGACTTGAACCAATTAAGCTACATAGGGGCCCTGAAAGAATGGCCCTCTTCACTAAATATCTCTTAAAAATATGACTTATTTCCTCATTCTACTTTTCTACTTTCCTTTCTAAAGTGAGAAATCTCTTTTCTTGATTCTGTTTTAGAGCATTCGTTGCCCTTCATGTTCAAAGTCCATTTAGAGCAAATGATTTCATAGTAAATGACAGATAGATAAAAACTTACACATATATACATACACATATATATAAGAATCACAGACTTTAAAGTTGAATTGAATCTTACATATTTTTAGTCCAACTCTTTTATTTCACAGATATGAAGAAATATACCCCAAAAGGTATAATATTCTACTCATTGCCTGAAAATTAATTAGTTTCCAAACATCTAGGAAATGTCTTTTCTTGGTGTTATAAAACTTGGGAAATTCAGACTTGGACATAATTATAATTGCTATTTTATTGTTTTCCAAACTATATTAGTGTAATTGCTGAAGGGTTATCCAGAATGTTGCCAAAGACATAGTACAGTACAATGTTTTCTATGTTTTCTGAATATTCTTAATGGATAGTTCTTTTTTTTTCTTTTTTGGTTGCGCCGGGTCTTAGTTGTGGCACGTGAACTCTTAGTTGCGGCATGCATATGGGATCTAGTTCCCTGACCAGGGATCGAACCCAGGCCCCCTGCATTGGAAGCATGGAGTCTTAACCACTGCACCACCAGGGAAGTCTCCCTTAATGGATATTTCAATGTGTATTTTTTTTCTAAGGGGCCAAATGACACATGACAGTTTGAACATGTGTCTGACTTAATGATCAGTCTTTTGTACCTCAGTATAATCATCAACGAGGTGCTCTTTTTAACGAAAAAGGTAAGCAACTATGGTTCTCTTTCTGTTAATACTGAAATTCCCATATCATGTAAACAAAGTGTATTAGGGTTCTCAGTTGCAAGCACATTCTTGATGAAGAATTTATTTAAAAGATCTTGCTCACAAAATTGCCATAAAGGTACAATTTTGGAAGAGGGAGAGAAACAAGAGATTTCCAAAAATACAACCAGAGTGACATCACAAAATCAGTCTGATGAGGACACACATGCACCACCCCACACAACAGTCCACTAGAGCTTGTACTGCCACCAGGACCAGAACCTGACCCTGATGGTGCTGCTCGGGCCCTGCCACAGTGCCCCGGACCCCGGTGTTGCTGTCTCTGCCACCACCCACCAACAAAATGAATTCTCTGTAGTCCCTCTTCATTGCGTCAGCTGCTCCCAGTTCAAAGTTCCAAGCAAGTACATCCTAATGGCTGTTCAATTTTCCCATCCCTAGCAGTAAAGGTGACTCAGAAAGCAAGTTAAGTGGCAATTTTGGGCTCCACAGTAAGAGGTGAGATATACCTTCTACCAAGATTCTTAAGGAGGGAAATTCTTCCAAAATAAAGGAATGGGGCTCTGAGGCACATGACTTGTGATAATTAGATAATTCAAATCTTAATCAAAACCCCATAATCAAATATTTTCATGCAATGTTCTAATTTTATCACTAGCAACATTGTTAATAGCATTGACAACAATATTGTTAATTGATAGTGATCAGTCTTCAAAAAAAGAGCCAGTAAATAAACCACCTTGTGAGTCACTCTTTAACTTGAAAATAACTATAGATTCATATACTTTATCCAGATTTTGACTCAACTATGATGCCAAACTTTTCTCCATGATAAAAAAATACAATTCCAAGTCTAAAATTTCTGACCGTAGCTTCTAATTGACAAGTTAGCATACCTCCGTGTGGTAGAGACAATTTCAAAGTTTTTCTCCCATTTCATTACAAAATTGTCCTAAAAGATGAAATTCAAATAAATAAGACATTTTTACTGAACCCACTGAAGAACATCTTTTTCTGAAGGAATATTCTATCTGAACAATCCAGTCACTTCTGGCCTAACAAGGGTCCCCAGGTCTGGGATGAGCGGCCCCTGGCCACAGATTCATCTATCTAACCAAAATGTTTGCTAAAAACTAGCATCTTCTTGTAAACTTTCTGAACAGCTATCTAGATATAACAATGTCATGATTTTATGGAGAAGACGACACTCCTTCACAATATAGACAACCATCTAGATAGTGTGAGGTGTCCTAAAATAAACTCACTCCTTGGTCTTGTACCAATGCCTTAGATTCATGGTGTATCCAAGAAATTGTGGACTTCTCTGACTTTCCAAATTCCTGTTGTATCAGAATTATTACTTGTTGATCCACTAATAATTTGTTTACATTTTATGATCTCTACTTCCTCACTTGTACAATGAAGTTATTAATAATTCCTACCTTATCAGGTCATGGTGAGATTTAACACAGCTGAAGTATTTAAAGCACAAAACCACTCACAGAACAGACACTTCAATACATGTCAATAACCTTGTCCATTTTAACATAAGATAGTGAAGGAATCAAAGGTCCCTACTGAGATGCAAGTGTCACCTGACAAATGATTAAGTGGGCATCAAGTAGAACCAGAGGGAATGGTAGAGGCTAAGATGCAAAAAGGCAGAGAGCATGGGGTTTTGGCAGCCTGTTGGCACTCTGGTTAACAGGGGAACATGGAAGTTGTACACACTTAGCAGCAAGTTCTAGCAATGGTTGGCAGAACGAGTCAAGAAGAAAAGAAAAGAGATACTTTAATAGGACAAGACCCTAAAACAGGATAATAGTTAAGGCCTAGTTAAGCTTACCAAATCCCTACACTGGCTTAAACAACAGACCAAGAATTTAGTCTCAGAGGCACTATACATTCTTTAAGATTTAATTCAATAAGAACTTTTTCCATGCTACACCCAGATTATCAAGATATGAAAGCTTGGAAATTCCAGTCAAAATTTGGCAATTATGCAGACAACAAACTTTGCTAACAATCACTGGGACATGATTTCACTCTGCTTTCTTGAATAATTTTCAGGAAGGCTTCTTATATGCTTTGCTATGAAACAAATATCATTTCCTATTCAAAAGAGATTTCTTTAAAGTGTCCAAGTGACAATAGGGTCAAGGAGCTTAATTTTTGTGATATAGAACTTACCGAAATGAAGGAAAGAAATGAAAGTAACATTCAAGTGGTACAATTTAATTAGCAAATGTAAGCATTCCTTCTGACAAGTTGATCTTTTTTTAATAAATGTAATTAGCATTTAAAGGCATTGTCATGATGGCAAATTATGTCACTGGGCTTTTTTCAGGCAGTGTTTTTCAATTTGGAAATAAGGAACTATTCATTTAGATATCCCTTCTAAGACACAAAAAGCAAGGAAATGGCCTTGATCAGAATCAGAAATTGAGACCACTTATTGTAACTTTAATCCCTACCTCACTTTTGATGTGCTTTTGTGACTGTCCAACTTATTTAAATCATTTGGTGATTTTATAATATCTTGTGAAATAGCCAAACTTCTCTGTGTTACTAAAGATACTTTATCTTTACCAACTCAGAGAGATTTTTACGAGTAATAATTATAAAGTGATTTGAGACATTTCATTTGAATGCTAAATTTTATTAGAACTTTTATTTATGCATTAGGTTTTTTTGATTGAACTCAAACATATTTACCTAAAAATATGTAGAACTCTTAAGGCCTCTTGAGTTAACCAAAAGCAATTTTTTCCAATAACATTTAATAGTCTCCATTTCTTTTTTAAGAAATAATACTGCTGTGAGCATTTTTGTAATATTTCACCCACTAAAGTAAAAACTTATGGCAGTTTAATTCCCCAAATAAAAAGGGGCTGCTGTAAACATAACTGAGATACCAGGAAGCAGATGGTTTTAATTACCTACATAAAAAGCTATGTAAAATGGGAATTTGGAAAAATAATCTAGAAACAATACTGATTGTAGAAACATATATTTTAATTAACTGGGGCTTTAAAAAAGAATAACGAGTGATTATTAAATGCTACCTAAACTCCTACTGGCATTAAAGGCTTGATATGGAACCCTTGAGTGGTTCTGCAGCAACCTTCAATAACTGCATTTGCATATATAATTGTACACTTGACCTCTTACGAATAAACTGAGGGGCAGAGGATTACTTGAAATCAGCACAAGCCCACTTGCGTGATGATATACAACAATAGCCATGTTTGAGTCAGGAGGTAAAGAGTGCATATTATAGTCTGTACAAAGCATTCTGAATTTCATACCCAAGAACATTCATTGGGACTTCAGAACCAAAGGCAAATCATGCTGGATAATGTTCCTCCTCATTCCATAAAGATTTTTTTTAAATTAGAGTACAGTATAGGGTAGTGGTTAACAGCAAATAATCCCAGGGTGAAGGGTTGCCAGATTTAGCAATAAAAATATGGGATATCCAGTTAAATTGGAATTTCAGGTAGACAACAAATAATTTTTAAGTTTGTTCCTGTATTGCATGGGACATACGTATACTTAAAAATTATTTGCTGTTTATCTGAAATTCAAATTTCACTGGGTATCCTATATTTGATCTGGCAACCTTATCTAGGTCTCAATTCTGTCTCGTCACTTGCTAGCTATGTGAATTTGGGCAAGTTATTTAATGCCTCTGGGCCTCAGTTTCCTTATCAGTACAATGAGGGTAATAACAGTACCTAACCTACAGGCTTGTTTGACAATTAAATGAGTTAATATCTATAGAAAGTTTGGGGTTGTGCATGGTATGCAGTGAGTGCTATATGTTTTGTTAAATAGTATTCCTGCCTGGAAGGAAACATTAAGTCAAAAAGAGATAGCCTTAGAGTCTGCATGGAAAAGTCTTTTTCCCTACTATTCCTGAAAATATTTGTGCATTAATTACAGGTACATGTGCCTCAAATCTTTCTCCATCACCAGTCTCCTTTAATTCTCGTACCACCACATCCAATGCCCACACCTCCTCTCCTCTCCTGCCCTTCACTGGTTCCCTCCATAAGTCACTGCTGATCCTCTGGCTCCAGGGAAGTCACACCCAAACTGCTCAGGATTATACAGCCCTTGACTACTCAAGTAGTTGCCTATGCAGACTAGCCACCTTTATCCAGAACTGGACAAATACAGGAGCAAGTGTAACTCAAAAGAAGGTGGGAGATCCTTCACTACAGCAGTCAAGGTGGATAGTATTTAACTATGTTATGTGGACATTCTCCAGGAGTCTGTATTTCTCCCAAGTGACGATTCTTTTCTGTCTAATCTCCAAACAGAAAGCTTTTGTTCTCTCTCCCCCACTCCCCAAAAATGAAATGTGGTCAGCCGCTGCAAATGAAGCTTGAAGGAACATACAAGTAGGACTGCAGGCAATGGAGGGCGTGCAGGCAAACTCCATGTTCCAGTAAGGAGCAGAGCAACTAATCAGGGCCACATGCAGATAGCACCAGGAAACTAGCTGAGAGGGAGAAAAATCTCATTCAAAATTCTGAGAACAAGACTTGGTTCTTAAAGTGAATTTCCAGCAGTATTTCCTAAAATTCTAAATGGTATTGGGGACCCCATATTAATTTTCTAAGGCTACTGTAGGAAATTTCCACAAACTACATGGCTTAAAAACAATAGAAATTTATTCTCTCCAAATTTTGGAGGCCAGAAGTCCAAAATCAAGATGTTGGCAAGTTTGGTCCTCCTGGAGGCTCTCAGGGAGAATCCATTCCATGCCTCTCTCCTGGTCTCTGGTGGTTGCTGCCAATCCTTGATGTTCCTTGACTTGTAGATGGATCACTTCAATCTCTGCCTCCATTTTCACATGGCTTTCTTCCCTGAGGCCTTCTATGTCTTCTTGTCTGTCTCTTATAAAGGCCCACCCTAATCCAGGGTAATCTCCTCTCAAGATCAATTACATCTGCAAAAGCCCTTATATTACCAAATAAGGTAATATGGCAAGGTTTCTGGTAGACATATTGTTTGGGAGTGGGAGAAAGGGGACAACATTCAACTCAAGAGACCCCGAAACAAGTAAATGACATTTCAGGGTAAACCAGCTAGCATGAGAACAAAATAGAGTATTCAGAAGAAATTTGGTAGAACCTGGGCAGTACAAGGTGAAAGGAATTCAGCTTAGACCTGAATGGAGACCTGCCTCTTGGAAATACTAAGGGTTTTCAACATTTATTTAGCGAAGAGGAGTTAGAGATTGATATTAAAAAACTCAGTATCACAGGTAATTTGCTAAAAACCATTCTAATAAACCCTATAGAGTTAAATTTTGGTCACTCTTAACAAATCATTTTTATTATCTTCAAAATTCCCCCATTTACCCAGCTTTCCCAATCCCAGCACAGAGACTATTGTAATATAAATAATGACAAGAATGTGGTGCTCACAATCATAACTAGATAAGTAGAACAATTCTGGGGAAAGCTGCCTTATTCAAACTTTTTCTGTCTACATGTGGTACGTGCTACCCAGTGACATCTGGAAACAGCCTGAGGTCTTCTGTAGTCAAAAAATTTTAACTTTCATCTTTAAGAATCTCTTAATTGCCAGGCGGTAAACCAGGAGAGTTTTTTATTAAGACTTTATTTGTTAGAGAAGTTTTAGATGCATAGCAAAATTGAGGGGAAGGTACAGAGATTTCCCATAAGTCCCCTGCCCCCATACATGCAATAGCTTCCCCCATTATCAACATCTCCCACCAGACTGGTACATTTTTTCACAATTGATGAGCCTACATTGATACATCATAATCACCCAAAGTCCATAGTTTACATTACTGTTCACCCTGGGTGTTGAACATTCTATGGGTTTGGACAAATGTCTAATGACATATATCATCATTATGATATCACACAGAGTATTTTCACTGTCCTAAACATCCTGTGTGCTCCACGTATTCATCCCTCCCCACCAATCCCCAGCAACCACTGATCTTTTTACTGACTCCCTAGTCTTGCCTTGAGAGTTTGTTTTTAATATTTTATATAATTCTCACAGCCACACTATAATGTAGTTTCATCTATTCTTTTTATAATTGACAAAGTCAGAATATAAACCTATATCTTTCTGACAAATAAACCCATGCTGTTCCCTTGATAGGTTGCCTCTCAATCCTTCCTGTGAGGTTGAAGAATACATATTGAATATGGGAAACCATTCTCGTTATGAGGTTCCATCATTCATTCGCCAACCATGTTCTCCTTCTTCTCATCCTTGAAACGTGTAGCACAGGGCTATATACTTAGTGTGCTTTGTATAAATTGGTCACAACTTGCTGAGTGCAAAGTGAAAGGTCCTGCGATACACCTGGCCTAATTAGACAGAACCCAATTCATTAGGCAGTACTAAGAAACTAGTTATGAACTTCTGCAAATGTCTGGGAAGTTCAATTAGATAGAATGATGAAATTTCACATTAAATACCTCCAGTCTGGTCAAACAACCTTCAAGGGCTGAAACTTCTGACTCAGAAAAGCATCTCTTCCTAAAAATGCAAGGAAAGTAACAAGAAGACAGCTGTGTTGATTCAGTTGAAGGAACAAGGCCATGCTGTTTCGAATACCATTTAAAGGTAGACCATATGAAACTCAGTATTTATACATTGCAATGCAGATTTTGTGGTTAGTTAAAAAAAAAAAAAGTACCATGATCCTTTGAATTTAACAGATTATTCTCCACCCATCCAACAAAATAATGTTTTAAACTAACTCTTGGTCATTCAAAGGTAGTTTATCCCATGTACCTAGACTCTTTGCTTCTCCTCCTCCTAATTAGTCACGATGATAACTATGAGCTTCCTATTGAAAAGCAGAAGGGACAAGGAAATAGACATGAAATTCAAACCAAATAATTTGGATACTAATTGGAAGTTCATAGGAAAAGTTTGGTAGAGAAAACAACTACAACCACAAAATAAAATATTGATTGAAAGTTGTTTTTTGGAAATTCCCCGATGTTTGGTATCTGTGGTCTAACTGGAGGATTATTTCATTTTTGTTCTTGCTAACCATAGCAAACAGTAACATCAGGGACTTCCACTATTGGGTATATCTCAAAATTTTGAAAGTCTGTAATAAAATCTAAAGAATTTTATTTTTGTCCTGTTTTAGCTACAAAAGTATAGGCATGATATGATAAAATTATTCCATAGAATAATGGTTAAGAGTTTTGCCTTCTATAACTTTTCATGAACCCAATCAGCTGTATTCCTAAACCAGGGATTGCTAGAATTTGGAAAGAGTTGTGCAGGTTTTTACTATATTTATTTTAATATGTTTGCAATGGAATTTCCAGGGAATTGGAAGAAAGTTACCATATAGCAGGGAGTTGTGAAGTTGTGTCGCCCATCAGCATAACTAAGGGATCTTTGGCTCCCAAGGCCAACGGTAGAAGTAGGAGAGCTGGAAGTGAGTGCAGAGCACAGTGTAACGGGGCAGGAGAGCAGACTTTAGCTCCTGACTCTGAGAGCCACCTGCCTACACTGGTTTTCAGAGAAGGTGGGAGATGGAGCCTAGTGACAAAAACTAGCCCATGGCCCACGTGACTGAAAATAAGTTCTTTGGTTCTCTTGAGTTGTCAAGAACACCCGACCTGTGCTCATTTATCCATTCATTCAGCAAGTATATATTGGTCCCATACTTTATATTTGTATTAGGACAGCTTCTCCAGGTTGTTGTGGCCTCTTATAGTCACTAAAATGTAGTAATCAAGATCATGAGAGGTGTATTGGATAACAAATGCCTAGGAACATAGTAAATATCTATCAATGGCAGGTTAGTTAGATTATCATCAATGTATACAATGGAATACTATAAAGTAGCCTTTAAAAGACAATATAAAAAATATTCAACATGAGGGAAATTTTATGACATGTTGCTAAGCAAAATTTAAAACTATATTAAAATATAACCTCATTTAAAATATAGGTACTATATAAACACATACATTTTTAAATACTGAAAAGCTATAACCAAATTCTAACAATATTTTTCCTTGGGATGGTAGAGTTACAGAATATTTTTACATTCTAAACATTTGTGATAGAATAATGCCTCTTCATCCTCCCACCCCCAAAGATGTCCGTGTCCTAATCCTGGAAATTTGTGAATATGTTACCTTATGTGGAAAGAGGGATTTTGCAGATGTGATTAAGGTAAATATCTTGAGATGAGGTTATTCTGGACTATCTGGGTGGGCCCAGTGTAATCATGAGGATCCTTATAAGATGGAGGCATGTGGATTGGAGTCAGAAAAGATGTGATGACAGAAGCAGACACTGCAGTGACGAGGCAAGGAGATAAGGAATGCACGCAGTCTCTAGAAGCTGAAAAAGACAAGGAACAAATTCTCCCCTAGAACCTCCAGAAAAAACACAGTCCTTGATTTAAATTTTGTAAGACCCATTTTGGACTTCTGACCTCCAAAACTATTAACAGAATAAATTTGTGTCATTTTAAGCCACTGTTTGCAGTAATCTGTTACAGCAGCAATGATAAACCTATACACATTCTAAACGAATTTTATATTTTTTAACAAAATATCAGTAAGTTTTAAAAGTATATCCCAAGTGGCTTTAATTGCCATTTGTCTCATTATTGCCAAGGTAGAGCTTATAGCACCTCACAACAAGCTATTCAAAAAGTCCTTAAAACTGCCAGCTCTCTACATGGATGGCCCTAGAGACTGTCATACAGAGTGCAATAAGTCAGAAAGAGAAAAACAAATATCATGTATTAACACATATATGTGGAATCTGAAAAAACTGGTATAGACGATCTTATTTACCAAGCAGAAATAGAGACAGAGACGTAGAGAACAAACGCATGGATACCAAGCAGAAAGGGGTGGGGGGGGGGATGAATTGAGAGATTGGGATTGACATATATACACTATTGATACTATGTATAAAATAGACAAATAATGAGAACCTACTGTATAACACAGGGAACTCTACTCAGTGCTCTGTGGTGACCTAAATGGGAAGGAAATCCCAAAAAGAGGGGATATATGTATATGTATAGCTGATTCACTTTGCTGTACAGTAGAAACTAACACCACATTGTAAAGCAACTATACTCCAATAAAAATTTAAAAAAACAAAAAACTCCCAGCTCTCTAAACCTACCACTGGAACTATGGTATGTACTAGGTCCTATGATGTAAACTTCTACAGCTTATTCCCCCTGTGGCACGCTTAATTTATTCATAATGGTACTAGATGAAAGGGTACCAAGAAATAGAATCTTGGCATGAATATTAAGGCGATCACCAAGAGCCTTGTATATTATTCCATGACATGCCTATTTCCTTTCTGTCCACACTCTACCCCATCACCTCTACCCCCAGTCCCATAGTTCTGGTAACTACTTTAATAGTATATTTTCTGCCACTGTAACTGTCTGCCACTCTAACTGTTGTTGCTGTTCTTTTCTGTTTTGTTTTGTATGCGGGAGTAGTGTTTATAAGTCCAAGTGTCTTTTGCTTTGCAATTAGACATCTTTACCTAATCTATGTTGTCTTCCTCTTTATACTTTAAATACAAATTATTATTCCATAAATCAATTCTATACACAAATTCAACGTATTTATAGAAGGTAAAATTTTGTCCTTAAGGAGCTGACAATCTACTACAGAACCCCAAAAAGGACATATGGTAAGGTAGACATAAGCATAGGTTTCATTTCACAACCTAATCCTAGGAAATTTGAGAAGATAAAAAATGATAACTGAGCTCTACAGAGACTGAGAAGTATGAATAAATCTAATTTGGTAAAATAGAGTTGGAACAATTCTTGAATTTTTGCTACCACCGATTATAACACAGCTAACACTAGTTCAGAACCTCATAGTTTATGACACACTGTCTCATCTAGCATTCTCTCAACTGCCATGTGAGGTAAGTGTCATTATCCTTATTGAACACTTATGAAAAAACAGCAAATAAGTTAAATGAGCTGATGAAGGAAGCACAATTGTAGCTAAGTAAAGATCTTCCATCACCTAATTTGCCCATTGCCACACTACTTCCTAGGAAGAGAAACACAATTTAAATGAATCATTAGAAATGACACTGTGACTTAAGAACAAATATATCATATCTCTAGAAAAATAGTCACTGAAAAAAAAATGGTATTCAGCTACTCACCAATAAACATCATAGCCATCTGAAAAAACTATCTAAAAGTGAGCCACAGAAAACTATATTCAGTAATATTAAATTTTTAAAATTTATTTATTTTATTTATTTATTTTTGGCTGCATTGGGTGTTTTTTGCTGTGCGCAGGATTTCTCTAGTTGTGGTGAGTGGGGGCTACTCTTAGTTGCAGTGCATGAGCTTCTCATTGCAGTGACTTATCTTGTTGCAGAGCACGGTCTCTAGGTGCACGGGTTTCAACAGTTGTGGCTCGTGGGCTCTAGAGTGCAGGCTCAGTAGTTGTGGCGCACAGGCTTAGCTGCTCCACGGCATGTGGGATCTTCCCAGACCAGGGCTCGAACCCGTGTCCCCTGTATTGGCAGGCAGATTCTTAACCACTGTGCCACCAGGGAAGTCCAGTAATACTAATTTTAATTAACTAACCAAATTGCAACAGTTTTCCCAGTGAAAGTTAAAACAAAAATGACCAAAAAATAAAGCTGAATTATTTTCAACAATTATTTTGAATCAGATGTTATTACTGCCACCTCCAATCTTCACCCCAACTATTCCCAAATCCCAAAATGAGAGATAAGACCAGCACTGAAAAAAGATGGGTAACTCAACAGTGAAAAGCTGAAAGCACTTCCTCTAAGACTGGGAACAAGACAAGCATGCCACTCTCACCAATTCTATTCAACACAGTATTGCAAATCCTAGCCACAGCAATCAGAAAAGAAAAGGAATATAAATTGGAAATGAAGAAGTAAAACTTCTGTTCACAGGTCACTGTTGGCAGATGACATGGTACTATACATACAAAATCCTAGAGACACCACAAAAAAACTACTAGAAATCATCAGTGAATTCAGTAAAGTTGCAGGATACAAAATTAATACACAGAAATCTGTTGCATGTCTATACACTAACAATGAATGATCAGAAGGAGAAATTAAGAAAATAATCCCCTTTAGAATCACATCAAAATAAAATAAATCTAAATAAGGGGGTAAAAGGCCTGTATTCAGAAAACTATAGACACTGATGAAAGAAACTGAAGACAACACAAACAGATGGAAAGATATACTATGCTTATGAATTGGAAGAATTAATATTGTTAAAATGACCATACTACCAAAGGCAATCTACAGATTCAATGCAATCCCTATCAAAACACCAATGGCATTTTTCACAGAACTAGAGCAAATAACTTTAAATTTTGTATGGAAACACAAAAGACCCCTAATAGCCAAGACAATCTGGAGAAAGAAGAACAAAGCTGGAGGTATTATGTGCCCTGATTTCAAACCATACGACAAAGCTACAGTAATCAAATCACTATGATACTGACACAAAAACAGACACACAGATCAATGGAACAGAATAGAGAGCCCAGAAATGAATCCACACTTATATGGGAAGTTAATCTATGACAAAGGAGGCAAGACTATACAATGAGGAAAAAACAGCCTCTTCAATAAATGATGCTGGGAAAACTGGACAGCTACATGCAAAAGAACCAAACTGGACTACTCTCTCACACCGTGCACAAAAGTAAACTCAAAGTGGATTCAAGACTTAAATGTAAGACCTGAAACCATAAAACTTCTGGAAGAAAACACAGGCATTACAATCTTTGACAAGGGTCTTAGCAATACTTTTTTGGATATGTCTCCTCAAGCAAGGGAAACAAAAGCAAAAATAAACAAATGCAACCACGTCAAACTAAAAGTTTTTGCACAGCAAAGGGAACCATCAACAGATCACAAAGGCCACATACTGAATGGGAGAAAGTATCTGCAAACAATATATCTGATAAGGGGGTAATATCCAAAATACACAAAGAATACACACAACTCAATATCAAAAAAAAAAATCAACCAACCCAATTAAAAAATAAGCAGAGAATCTGAATAGACACTTTTCCAAAGAAGGCATACAGATAGCCAATAGGCACATGAAAAGATACTCAGCATCACTAATCATCAGGGAAACGCGAATCAAAACCACAGCGAGATATCACCTCACACCTGTCAGAAAAGCTACTATCAAGAAGGCAACAAATAGGGCTTCCCTGGTGGCGCAGTGGTTGAGAGTTCGCCTGCCGATGCAGGAGACACGGGTTCGTGCCCCAGTCCGGGAAGATCCCACATGCCGCGGAGCGGCTGTGCCCGTGAGTCATGGCCACTGAGCCTGCGTGTCCGGAGCCTGTGCTCCACAACAGGAGAGGCCACAACAGTGAGAGGCCCACGTACAGCAAAAAGAAAAAAAAAACAAAATAAAAAAAAAAAGAAGGCAACAAATAACAAGTGTTGGTGAGGATGTGGAGAAAAATGAACCCTCACGCACTGTCAGTGGGAATGTAAATTGGTGCAGCCACTATAAATAACAGTATGAGAGATGCCTCAAAAATTAAAAATAGGACTACCATATGATCCAGCAATTCCACTCCTGGGTTTTTAATCAGAAGAAGACAAAAACCCTACTTAGGAAAAGATATACACACTCCTATGTTCATTTCAGCGATATTTACAATAGCCAGGATATGGAAGCAATCTAAATGCCCATCAATAGATGAAAGGGTAAAGAAGATGTAAGATATACACACACACACACACACACACACATATATATATATATACACGCATACGTACATACATACATATATACAATTATTACTCAGCCAAAAGGAAAGAATGAAATCTTGCCATTTGCGACAACATGGATGGACCTGGAGGGTATTATGCTAAGTGAAATAAGTCAAACAGAGAAAGTCAAATTCTGTTTGATTTCACTTATATATGGAATCTAAAAAACAAAACAAGTGAACAAATACAACAAAACAGAAACAGGGTTATAGATACAGAGAACAAACAGGTGGTTCCCAGGGGGCAGGGGAGAGAGGAGAAAAACAGGTGAAGGAGATTAAGAGGTATAAACTTCCAGTTGCAAAATAAATGAGTCACAGGTATGAAATGTACAGTGTGGGGAATATGGTCAATAATTATGTAATATCTTCGTATGGTGACATTGTAACTATACTTATAATGGTGATCATTTTGAAATGTATAGAAATACCCAATTACTATGTTGTGTAACAGGAACTAACATAGTGTCATAGGACAAATGTATTTCAAAAACGAAGAAACAAACAAACTCATAAAAAAGGAGGTCAGATTTGTGGTTACCAGAGGTGGGGGGTAGGGAGAAGGGGAACTGGATGAAGGTGGTCCACACGTAGAAGCTTCCAGTTATAAGATAAAATTACTAGGGATACACTGTACAACATGATACATATAATTAACACTGCTGTATGTTATATGTAAAATTTGTTAAGAGAGTAAATCTTAAGAGTTCTCATCACAAAATATTTTTTCTCTTTTCTTTGTTTTTTTATCTATATATGTATGATGGATGTTCATTAAACTTATTGTAATAATCATTTCATGATGTATGTAAGTCAAATCATCATGCTGTACACCTTAAACTGGTACAGTGCCGTATGTCCGTTACCTCTCAATAAAATTAGAATAATTAATCAATTAATTAATGTTTTACAAGTGAATAAAAAGATGGTCAAAAACTTGTTTTGCAGCTTTTAGTTCCTCACCCATATCAAGGTTATATTAAGAAAAAATTATGCAAAATTTGGAATTACAGCAAGAGGATTACTCTGTGCCCTTTCAAAGTTATATGGAAGCATGGCCGATCAAGTCCACCTACAGGTTACCTGATGCTCTACAATAGAAGTCAGCAAACTTCTTCTGTAAAGGGCCACACATAAATATTAGGGGCCTTGTGAGCCATATATGGTCTCTGCGTCATCCATTGCCATGTGAAAGCAGCCACATGCAATATGCAAAAGAATGGCTTTGGCTGTGCTGCAATAAAACTTTGTGAGTAAAAATTGGCCTGGCTTCCTTGGGCCTACAGGCTGTACTTTGCCTACCTCTGCTCTACAGAAAGGTAACATTTTCTTTACTATAGCTTGGGGCCCAGAACCTGTGAAATTAGATATTAACTGGTAGAAGACTGATAAGTTACAAATTACTTTTTGTCCAGGAGAGATGCAAATGATTTCTACCTGTAGAAAAAATAACCCCCAAGGGTACCATTTCACTGCTCTGCAGGACATTAGCCAGTTTTGTATCTAACTTTTGTATCTGATTCTTTCTTCCACCAACTATGTTATACTTATGTACTTCAGCATCCCTATCTCCAATTGACCCATCCTTCATCTTCATTGCTCATTTATGAGAAACATAAATCTTTGACTTGTGCTCATTGCATATTTGTACAAGAATTATGCTTTTAACTTCGGAAAAGTATATTTTGACAAGTCTAAGAGGGTAAGGTAAGAACATGGAGGACGACTTCTTCGGAGAAAGCTAGCTTGTGAGTGCCCCACCTGCCTCCTTGGAGGAAGGTACATAAGCTTGCTCCTCCCCTCGCGCCTTACAAGGCTTGAGGTGCATCTCCTGCAGTGTGGGAGATACCCTGGGCTGGGCTGGTGTTGCCTCATTCCCGTAAATTCTAAAGGGCAAGTGACTATGGCTTGCTGGCTTCTCTGCTGTGCAAGTAAAGAGAGTTGGCAGCACTGGGGGTGCCCTAGGCATCCAAGGTTTGTCTGGGTAAAGAGTATGTGAGTGTCTCCTCCTTTCTAGACGTGGGCCATGCAATAGGGAACCAGACTGGAGTTGTCTTAGATTCAGCCAAGAGAGCCTGCTGGAAGGGCAAGGCCTCACCACATACCAAGGGGTTAAGGAGGGAGTGAGCAAGGAACCAGCCAGAGTCAAGTGCTGGAGCATGGGGTTCCCAAAGAACTCACAGAAAGTACCCTAAGAGAAAGAAACCCAGAGAAGACTAACACTACCCAACAATAGCATCAGTCAAGTGAACCCTTTTTTGCTCCCTTTGGTTCCTCATTTTCCTGCTACAATTCCAAGAAGGTCCAAAAAATCAGCCTATAGAGAAGGCATAAAATCTCTATGCAGGGAAATAGAAAAGAAGCTGGCCATGTTTTTCTAACTACAGACAGCCAGCTCTCAGACATAAGCTGGGATAAAGAGAAACCTTTTGGTGAAATGGCACATTTTGAGTATTACGGTGATACAAGCATATTCATTACTAAACTGAGAATACAGTGATTAGAGCAACCTTTATTACCAAGAGTGACCAGAAGGAAGGTCTTTTTTTTATTATTTTAATTCCTTTTTTGGCTGCATTTGGTCTTCATTGCTGTGCGTGGGCTTTCTCTAGTTGTGGCGAGTGGGGGCTACTCTTCGTTGCGGTGCACGGTCTTCTCATTGCAGTGGCTTCTCTTGTTGTGAAGCACGGACTCCAGGCGCGCAGGTTTCAGTAGTTGTGGCATGTGGGCTCAGTAGTTGTGGTCTGCGGGCTCTAGAGTGCAGGCTCAGTAGTCGTGGTGCACGGGCTCTAAGGCACACGGGCTTCAGTAGTTATGGAGCTTGGGCTTAGTTGTTCCACGGCATGTGGGATCTTCCCAGACCAGGGATTGATCCCGTGTCCCCTGCATCGGCAGGCGGATTCTTATCCACTGAGCCACCAGGGAAGTCCCAGAAGGAAAGTCTTGAAAGTCTCCATAAAGGGCAAGTTTGTGAAGCAATGAGGAAAAGGAACAGGGTGGTTTTCTGATGACAGCCCCCTGCCCCAGTGAGAGAGGAAGGTGAAAATCTATCTTCCCCAAGGGGGAAAAATACTAAGTACTAAGAGACTTTCTCATTTGGAAGGCACTTTGCTGTGCCTGGAATTCAGAGAATTTAGCCCATATAAATCAATAAGGAAAGGGGACAACCCGAAAACAGGACAAGTTCTGAGTGACCGACCGCATTTTGTGCTGGAAATTGCATCTGAGGTTTTTCTCTTTACTGAAGAAAATTTTCTCAACCATATTTTAATTAGTTTAATCATTCACACAGTTCTTAAAAATTCATTTTAAACCTAAATTAGTGATCTTTTCAAATAATTAAGTACATATGCCATCCAGGAGGCCATTTTATAACTTAAATTTGCTTGATTTTCTAGTAAGATATATAGACCAGTGATTCTCAACTAAAGGAGATTTTGCTACTCGGGGGACATCTGGCAATATCTGGAGACACAATTGGTTGTCACAACTGGGGTGATACTATTAGCATCTACTGGATAAAGGTCAGGATGCTTCTAAACATTCTACAATGGACAGGGCAGCCTTCCGCAACAAAGCATTATCTGGCACAAAATGTCTATAGAGCTGAGGAGAAACCCTAATATAAACTGATTTTCAGAGAGAGGCTATGTTTAATTGTTTTAAAGCATAAAAACAAAATACAGCCATACCCTCCTGTAAGCTGTAGATTATAATATGAGCTTAAATAAAATTTTAGAGTCTTAAATTTTTTAGTCTGAATCTAATTTTTTTTAAGTTTCATTTCAGGCTGGTTTCATTGAAGGTGTATGCTTATATTCTCAGATTTTTGTTAAATAAATATGTTACAAACATCCCATTGTTTATCTGGATCTAATCCTTAGTTTTCTTTATCTAACCCATTTTTATCCTCTACTGTTCTGAGAATTTAAATGCTGCCAACTGCATAAGTGCTTCTCACATGTTCATCACATGCTTATTTTTCAAGCAACTTCTCAGAGAAGATGTTCCCGTACAGATACTCTCCTTTCCACTGTTTACTGCCTTTCTACATAAATAACAGATTGCAGTAGTGATATCACAGGATCTGGTAGGGGAAAAAAACACCAATAATAATGTTTTTCTTTTCAGTCAATCTATTAGCAGTACATGTGCCCTTCCCATGAGCCATTTTTGCTACCCATTACCAGAGCTACCAACCGTCGAAAAAAATCTTTGCTTTTAAAAATAACTCCCTTCAGAATCCTGTCTGTCATTTATTAGGTTGGAAAACTGATTTTTGGGTTTGATATATGGATTTAGATTTTTGTCTTCCAATGTTTGTGATGAGAGACAAACTCATTATGGTCTCTGGTACTTTGTCACATTCTCAGATTTCACAGAATTGAGAATGAACAGTGGTATTGATATATTATATATATATTATGTATATAATATGTATGAGATAGATAAGTAGATAGATAGATAGATAGATAAAGCTAGGGAAAGCTCTCAGATTTTAATTCCCAAATTTTAAATCCCCTTTATTTTAAAACCTAATTGTATATAAGGAAAAATAATTCTATTTTTTTCTGACATCTACAATCAATTCAAGCCATAAAATCATGGATATCCAGAAGACTGTGGAGCATATTTTTATCAATCTAAATCTATTTCTTGAAATCTGAATGTTTGAGTTGGACCTCTTACTCGAAAAGATTCAAGTTCCCTTCTAAAAAGGGCATATGGTCCAATTCTGCTGAGCAACATAAATAATTTCCTAAGGCAAGACTTGCCTTAAAGGTCAACTAGACAATGTCTAGGGTTAAAGTCCTCTTTTGGGAAGGGTGGGCTGACCAGCAGGCAGCCTTGTTCACCTTTTTCCTCTCCTCACACCTGTAATTATCAACCTCCTCTCTCTCTCCTTCCTCTACCTTCCCTCTGGTCCCTCCCAAGATTTATTTTATTGATGGAATTATTTTTTAACTCTTGATTGCATTTATTCCATACTCATGCAAATTAGTTTTGTATTCTGCCTAATGATTTTCACCCAAAACTCCAAGCTTGTAGAGGCTGCTATTGTTCAGAGTGGAAAGGGTTTGGTCCTTTAGTAAGAGCCATAAAGCTGAGATGAATAGCAAGAAACAGATACAGATAATGAAACACTTCCACTCACCCAGGATTCATCAACTGCTTCTATTTCTGCTGTTGGCATATGCCTTGCTACTCATCCGCTATAGATTGCAAAGCAAGACGTTGCATTTCTATACTCCAGTTTTTCTTAACATTTAGAGATTTTGAGTCTTGTGTAGAAGGAACGCTGTTTAATTAAATCATTTGTATCTAGTCTCATATGTTGTATGTGAAATCTCTCTCACCCTTCCAACTCCTATTTTCTGTTCAGAGTTACTTATGATTGATTAGTGCTCACTTGCCTTTTTATTTATAGGCATTGGCTTTCCATTTAATATTTCTTAGTGCACTTATTTTTTTAACTGCTGCTGCTTTGATTTTTTGGCATATACACTACTGCCTTCTGGACTGTGCTAAGCTTTGACAAGACTGAAGAGGAGGCCCGACGGAATTTGTCTAGTACAGCTAGCACTACACTCAAAATAACTTTTCCTTAAAAAAATCTATTTTTACTGGTTCAAGTCTCGTCTAATCTTTCAATCATAAGGTTGAACCTTGCATTTTGTTTTAAAGTACAAGGGGTAACATTGAAGACGTTAATAAATAGGAAAAAAAATCACTTTGACCTCTGTACATTTAACATGGGTTAATTTGATAAAATTAAATCTGTTGTTTGATTCTTCTGTGCTAATCAGCTTTGTAGGCCAAAAATATCAAACACTTGGTCTTTTCCAGTAAAATAGCTTATAGTGAAGATCTTTTTTTCCCTTTGCCAGTTCTGTAACTTCATACATGACACGGAGCACTATTTCCAATCATAAATGAATATTCATGCAAGAGATTATCTAGCTTGTCCTAAGATGGTTTCTAATAGAACTTGTTCTAACACAACTGCCTGTCCAGCGTGCGTTACCTACGATTCATGCTAACTTAGCACCATCTAAGTTATTTGCTTTTTAGGAAAATAGGATTAACAAAGGAAATTGAAATTATTAGGACATCAGGAGGAAAACAGTTTAACTGGTCCAAGTTTGCTTATGGCTGACTGGAGCACTCCATCATCTCCTGATGGGCTCTGGAATCACTATGTTCTTTGAAGCTTTATGGGAAATTAATAATAAAATGAAATGGGAAGTGGCAAAACAAAACTGATTCAAGAAAAATAACTCATTATCTGTAGCTTCCCATGATTGTGGAAGATTGTAACTACTGATTCAAGAGACAGAAGAATTTTATTTTATCTTATTTCATTTTTGAATAGTGAATAAATGTACCTGGTTACAAATTAAAACAAAATTTAAAACAACGCAGTGAAAGGTCTCCCTCCCAGTCCTGCTTCTATCTGCCCTATTCGCCACCTGCCAGTCCCAAAGGTAACCAAATGTATTAGTTTCTGGTGTGTCTCTTCGGAGTTTCTTTATGAAGTTATAATCAAATGTAAATTTATATTCATATTCTTCCCATTATTTTATACAAAATATAGAATATTATATACATCATTCCAGATCTTTTTTATTTTACTACTCAATACATCTGGAAGAATTTTCCATTTGCATACATAGAGAACTTTTTCATTTTTTAGAGCTACCTTGTATTGCATTGTAGGGAATGGGCCAAATATTATTTTTAAATCAGTTCCCTATTAATGGACACTGAGGTTATTTTCAACTTGTTGCTATAATAAACAAGGTTACACAAATAAGCTTGTATGTAAGTCATTCTCTTTTGTGCAGCTTTATCTGTAGGATAAATTCCCAGAAATGAAATTGCTGGGTTCAAGGGAAATGCATTTATAATTTTAATAGATAATGCCACACTGCATTTTATAGGGATGGTACCATTTCAAACAGATAGGTGAAAACTGCTTTTTGGTATAGGTTTAATTAACATTTATCTTATTATGAGTGATTTGAATATATTTAACATTTTTAAAGGGCCAGTTGTATTTCTTTTCTTGTGAAGTACGAGATCTGTTCATATTATGTGTCCACTTTAAAAAAAACACATCACCGTTTTCTTACCACCCTCTAGAAGCTCTGTATACATTATGGAGATTAACTTTTTACCTATAGTAAGAATTGCAGATTATTTTTGCCGATGTGTTATTCGTATTTTGATAGTTTTTACTCTTCAAAAGTTTTTACTGTATTAATATATATATATTTTTTAATGTGGTCAAAGTTATGTCTCTTCTTTTATGACTTCTAAATTCTTAGTCACAGTTAGAAACCCTTCTTCATGCCAAAGCTAGAACTAATTCACCCATGTATTTTCTTCTACTACTTTTATGATTTCATATTTTATACTGAAATATTTAATACATTTGGAGTTCAGCATGGTGTATAGTATGAGCTATGGATCAAATTTTATCAACTTTATCTTTCCCAATAAACTTATTATCCTAATACCAATATCATTCAATGAAATTTATTCATCTTTTCCCCACTGAACAGGTGCCACATAAATTAAATAAATAAATAAATAAATGCATTTGTAATATTTAGTCAACAATTGCTGGTTTGAGTTAAGTATTCCAACAATATTATCATATACCATTTTTTCAATTCTCTCTTCCTTGAAACAGAAACAGAAATTAACAGCTCAATTTAAAAAAGAGTTGACTTTGGCCCAATCTATAATGTATAAAGGAAATCACTAAATTCATAGGAATACTTCTTTAATACTTCTTAGCAATAGCTTTGTGAAGGTCACTCTAAAAGAACTATTATCAGAGATGACCATTAAAAAGTATGTCATAATAACAGACAGTAGCCATTAAGTGCCTATTACTAACTGGATAATTGATTAGGCAATATTGTATATTTTATGTCATTTAATTCTCACAGTAATCCTACAAAGCTTATCATATCCATTGTGCAATTTAAAAATAACTGAGGCTCAGTAAGTACACAGCAGAGCCAGGAATGGAATTTAGGTCTGCCTTCCTCCCAAACTCATGCTCTATAATATACAGAGATTCATTCTCTCTCTATGTATATATATATATAGATAGAGAAACAGATATACACATATATATGTATATACACACACATATACATATAAACATATATAATACTTATATGGTTTATAAATATATGCTATATAATTATTTATGTTCATATATACATTACACAGGCAAACTGTGATAAAAATACCTAATATTTATTGAGTGCTCGTATGTGCCAGGCATTGTTAACTACTTTGCATATTTAACTCAAGTGGTCCTCATTTAAAAATTCTTCTATTAACTCCACTTTCCAGATGGAGAAACTGAGGCGAAGGAAAGTTAATTTGCCCAAAACTCACACAAAATAAGGGGTAGAACCAGAATTTGAACTCAGATAACATGGCTCAGTGTCTCGTTCTTCCCCACTTAACTATACCATCTCTGTACACATGTTTAGCAATAAACATCATGAATAGATTAAAGTTGATCCTATATCAATAAATCTTCAATTAACCAGAATGCCCCAGGACTGGGGCCAATAGAATATTTGGTCTCCCAAGCCTTATATGGATATTCCAGTCTTCCTACAAGCTCTTTTTCTTTTTTTTAGCATCTTGCCCGAGTAAACACAGAATACAGAAAATAATATGACCTTCCTCTGTAATTAAATATCCTGCGGGAATATCCAGTCATCATCAAAACCATAATAGGAACATTCATTTGTCTCCTCATCTCTAGGCCTTTCCTCTTACAGCCACTCTGCCAGCAGCCGCCTCCACCACACTCCAGCCCAACTTTGGACACACCCTTGTGACAGCCCTTGACACTTAACTTCACGCCCTTGTTTCCTGCCAATCTCCCTGCTTTTCCTCTCATGCCATTTCCCACCTCCACTCCCATCCCCACCCCGACTTCCATTTAAAGGTATTGACTTACTCTTACTTATATCCAGACCCAAGCCTGGTACAGAAGAGTGCTCATGAGTATTTGTTTTATTAAATAACAACTTAGATGATCTCCCTCTTCCCCTTTCAGCACTTCACCTTGCTTCCTGGAACGCCTTGGAACCTTCTCCTTCCAAACAGCCCCCAGCCCCATCTTTAGCCCTGTGTCTTCAAGTTGCCCACCACCAAACCCCTACTCAGGCAGTGTCTTGTGATGAGATTATTCTGTGCTTCAAATTGTTCTTTCTTCATTTAATAAGATTCTTAGCGCTCTGATCTTAGCCAAACAGCCCTGAGGGAAAGCAAATCAGCTGAAACTGTAATGGACACTAAACAGCCCAAAGTGCTGGGTTCTCCAAATGAAATCTATTTTTAAAAAGGCAAAGCTAAACTGACAAAATGAACTACTAATAAAGCATTGAAGCTGCTTTGGCAGAGGAGGAAGACACCTTCCTGAGGCTCCTTAAATACCACCTACACAGCTACCCCTTCTTCACACATCCATTATGAACTCAGGTGTATGTACAAAATGTAACAAAAAGGAACCCAAACCCCAAACCATACTTTAAACATTTGTGTTGTATCTGTCATTGCTACATTCTCCATTTTCCTAATACCCTCTTTTTATTTTAAAGCCAAATGCAGAAGTTTTCCAGCTAATTCAGGGTTCAGATTACAATCAGTTTTAAGTATAACTATTTATCATCCAATCTAACTACTTCCTTTTTAGTTTATGAAACCCCACTGAGAATTTTACCAACCTACACAGACTGACTTTTAGCTAATTGCATTTTTATTTCATTGAAAACATAGAAAGAGCTGAAAAAATCATTAATTCCTATACATAAAAATTTTTATGGCATATTAAATCACTGTGGCAATCCATTTGATTCCCCATATTAACAGACTAAAAAATTAAATCATATTATCTTCTCAACAGATTCAAAAAAGCATTGACAAATCTTACACACATTTCTCATACAAACATTCAGCACACTACGAACAGAATGGAACTTTCAAAACCTGGCAAAAAATATCTACAAAAGACCTATGGCTAACATCACACCTGATGGTTGTATTAGTTCTTTAGGGCTGCCATAACAAAATACTACAGACTGAGTGGCTTAAACAACAGAAATGTATTTTGTAACAGTTCAGGAGGCTAGGTTGGAGGCTAGAAGATCCAGGTATGGGCACGACTGATTTCATTCTGAGGCCTCTCTGTTTGACTTGTAGATGGCACTTTTTCTGTCTTATCGCAGTCCTTCCTCTGTACTTATGCATATTTGTGTCCTAATCTCTTCTTCGAAAGACACTAGTCATACTGGACTAGGGGCCACCCATATAACCTCAATTTATTTTAACTGCCTCATTAAAGGCCCTATCTCCAAATACAGTCACATTCTGGAATGCTGGGGGTTAAGACTTCAACATATAGATTTTGGGAGAACACAATTCAGCCAATAGCAACAGTAAAAGACAAAGCTTTCCCTTAAGATCAGGACAAGGCAAGGATAACTATTCTCACTACTCTACTCAACATTGTACTGGAGGGTCTAGTCATTTCAGTAAGGCAAGAAAAAAGTAAAAGGTATCCAGATAGAAAAGGAAGAAATAAAACTGCCTGTACTCACAGGAAACATGATGATCATCTCTATAGAAAATACAGTGAAATCTTCTACTCTCCAAAAGAGACATACAGGTGGCCAAGAGGCACATGAAAAGATACTCAACATCACTAATTATTAGAGAAATGCAAATCAAAACCACAGTGAGGTATCACCTCACACCGATTAGAACGGGCATCATCAGAAAATCTACAAACAACAAATGCTGGAGAGGGTGTGGAGAAAAGGGAACCCTCTTGCACTGCTGGTGGGAATGTAAATCGATACAGCCACTATGGAGAACAGTATGGACGTTCCTTAAAAAGCTAAAAATAGAATTACCATATGACCCAGCAATCCCACTACTGGGCATATACCCAGAGAAAACCATAATTCAAAAACACACATGCACTCCAATGTTCATTGCAGCACTATTTACAATAGCCAGGACATGGAATCAACCTAAGTGTCCATCAACAGATGAATGGATAAAGAAGATGTGGTACATATATACACTGGACTATTACTCAGCTATAAAAAGGAACAAAATTGGGTCATCTATAGAGACATGGATGGACCTAGAGTCTGTTACACAAAGTGAAGTAAGTCAGAAAGAGAAAAACAAATATCGTATATTAATGCATATATGTGGAATCTAGAAAAATGGTACAGATAAGCCAGTTTGCAAGGCAGAAATAGAGACACAGATGTAGAGAACAAACATATGGACACCAAGGGAGGGAACACGGGGCAGGGGGGTGGGGGATGAACTGGGAGATTGGGATTGACATATATACACTAATATGTATAAAATAGCTAACTAATAAGAACCTGCTGTATAGCACAAGAAACTCCACTTCGCTGTACAGTAGAAACTAACACAACATTGGAAAACAACTATACCTCAACAACAACAAAGAATAAAAATTAGAAAGAAATCTTCTAAAGGTAGCTGTTAGAACTAATAAATGAGTTAGCAAAGTTTTAAGATAAAAGGTCAAAATACAAAAGTCAGATGAATTTCTATATACTGCCAATGAACAATCAAAAAAATAAAATTTTTTAAATACCCTTTACAAGAGCATCAAAAACCATGAAATACTTGAGGAAAAATCTCATAAAATATGTGCTAAATCTGTACAATGAAAAAAAAAACATTGCTAAAAGAAATTAAAGAAGACCTAATATTGTTAGGATGTCAACTCCTCCCAAATTGATCTGTAGATTCAACTCAATCCCAATTAAAATCTCAGCAGGCTTTTCCGTTGAAATTGGCAAACTGATTCTGGAAATGCAAAGGGCCTACAGCCATAATAACTTGAAAAGGAAGAAGACAGTTGATGAACTAAGTCTATCTGATTTCAAGATTTATTATAAAAATACACAACTATCTTTATTGACTAAAAATACTCAAACCAATAAAATGGAGCAAAGAGACCATAAATTTTTCTACCCATATGTGAAAAGCTGACTTTTTAGAAAGATGCAAAGGCAAATCAGTGGAGAAAGGATTATCTTTTCAGTAAACGGTACCATTTTCAACAAATAATTAAGACATGAACTTCAATGCATACCTCACACCATATACAGAGATGAACTCAAAATAGATCACAGACCTAAATGTAAGATCAAAAAATATAAAACTTCTAAAAAACATAAATTAGAATCTTTGTGACTTTGGAGTAGGCATCAATTTCTTAGAAATGATGAAAAATATGGATATGTATATCCATAAAAAGAAAAATTAATAAATTGGAATTTATGAAAAATCAACAGTCTGTGCCTCAAAAGACACATTTAAGAGAATGAAAAGCCAGGCCACACACGGGAAGAAAATATTTTTAAATCCCATAGCCAACAAAGAACGTGTATCCAATGAACTCTCAAAACTCAATATAAAGAAAACAACCCCATTAGTAAGTGGGCAAATGATTTAGACACTTCATCGAAAAAGATATACCGATGACAAATAAGTACAGAAAGATGAGCAATATTATTAGTCTTTAGAAAAAATGCAAATTAAATCCACAGTTAGGCACCACCACACATTGATTACAATAGCTAAATTTAAAACCCTGACCATACCAAGTATTAATGAAGATTTAGAAGAACTAAAAGTCATTTACATTGCTAGCTGGAACATAAAATGGTATGTGCACTTTGGAAAACAGTTTGGCAGGTTCTTAAAAGGTTAAGCATACACCTAGCATACAATCCAGCCATTCTACCCCTAGGTATCTACCCAAGAGAAATGATAGTACATGTTCATGTAAACACTTTGAATGATTGTTCATACAGCTTTATTTGTAACAGCCATAAGCTAAAAATTATCAAATGTCCATTAATAAGTGAATAAAGAAACAAATGATGGTATACCCATATAATGAAATATAACTCAACCATATAAAGGAATGAATCGTTGATACAGACAACGACATAAGTGAATCTCAAAATAATTATGCTAACTGAAAGAAATCATAATAAAAAAAATAACTATATAATTCCATTTATATAAAGCTCTAGAAAATGCAAGCTAATCTATAGTGACAGAAAGCAGGTCAGTGGTTGTCTGAAGGGGGCTAGAGGGAGAAATTATCCAGAGGCACAAGGAAAATTTGGACATGGATTTGTTCACTGTCTTGACTGCGGTGATTATTTCACAGATGTATATATACATATGTATATTATATATATATATACACACACACATAAAATATACAAACTTAAGTGCAGTTTATTGTATGTCATTTATACCTCAATTACGCAACTGAAAACAATTCATAGGAAATATCTCGCTGCCCAGATATTTCCAAAGTCAAATTTTCACTAAAATTCACGCTGCCTCTGTTTACGCTGTTCTCCCAGATTAGGAAGCTCTCTCCTCTCTTACTCTTACCCCCATCATTCCACCTCTGTCTACTGAAATCCTTCTTGCTCTCCAAAGTCTAATTCAAGCTCAAATAAAATGCCATCTTCTCCACAAAGCTGTTCCCAATATTCCATGTCAACATGAGCTGCTCCGTCTTTATAACCTCCTCTGTTTATTTCATTTTGCCTTAGTAATCTAGTTAACTTGTACATACTCATCAGCTCCACTACACTGACAGCCCCTTGAGAGAGGCAGGCTGTTAAATTTTCTTAAAATCTATCTATGGCCTAGAAGAGGTTTTGACTGTAGAAGTTCTCCGTAACGGCTTCAAGGGTGGACAGACTCATGGAAGGAAGGAGCAGAAGATAACATATTCCATTCCCTTAGCTCAAGTCTTCTTCTGGAAGGCAACTTCAATTCTAATCATCCAGTCGGTGCAGATGTGCTAAATGGCGCTCATGCGTTATCTATACAAGGAGCTCATTTTGAACATGTCTCCCTGGAGATAACCTCTTAACCCAAAGGAGCTATTCTTGCGGTAGACATTTCAGACATTCTGGAAGGCTCGTGGGGAAAATAGCATTAAGAAAAACAAGACCTTACAATGCCCATGCAGGATCCCAGGCTGGCAGCCCGCCCTCAGAACACTGGTGCAGTAAATGACTCTCACCAGCTGAGCCAGTAGATTTTTTCAAGGCTCCTCAATGATCTCTAGGGAATAGCTATGAGATTTGAAGAATCTGACTTTCTCCTCTATGTTACCTGAAAATGAGAGATTTCTGTTACATTAGTTAGTCCTTACAGATGGAGAAACCGAGGGACAGAGGGGTCCGGAGGTCACAAAATAGTTTAGAGGCAAAACAAATTATTAAGTATTTCTCCAGAGCCCAGGTCAAAATCCCTTACAGGGTCTTTTAGATCACGTTGCTTTAATATTTCATTAAACACTGGGAAAATACTTGACATCCTACCAAAATTGTTGTGCACTAAAATATATAGTAACAGCAATGCTAACAGTTTGGGGACACAGATGACTTATCTGTATAAAATAGAGGGTCCAATAATATTTTCATCAGTGGCTTAAGAGCTTTTTTTTTTATAAGCTGATCTAACCTACTCCGAAAGAACTGGAATATGTATTTCATGTATTAGCAGCTAAACAGAGCCTGCAAAGGACTGTGGGAAGGACCTTTGAGGTTGAAGTTAAGAAATATTAACTCTTTGACCACTCATAAACCCTGAGAGTATAATAAATTATGCACTTTATGAGACTGTAAAATCCATGAGTGCAAGAACTGTGTCTTGCTTCTTGATATATTCCCATTTATTTATTTATCAAATATTTTCTGTGTAACTAATAAGGTAAGATTATTTTGCACTCGGGACATGGTAACAACGAGATAGACAAAGTTCCTTCTCTGAAAGAGCTTACATCGTAGTGGGAGGAGACAGCCAATCAAACAATCCACATAACAGAGGATGATAAATGCTCTGTGGAGAATTAAAATAGGGCAAAGTACTTGATAGTTACCAGCTGGTCACAAGATTGGGTATTCAGGAGAGATATCTGGAGAGGCAACATCTAGGCTGAGAAGTGAATGATGAAAAGCGAGACACTCAAAGAGCCAAGAAAGCACCTTCCAGGCAGAAGGAACAGCCTGCCAAGGCATAAAGGAGGTTGGCATGTTCCAAGAAAAGAAATAATATAATGTAGATGGAGCCTGGGGGTGGAAGAAAGGAGTGACGGGTGATGAGGAAGAAGAAGCAGTCAGGGCACAGCCAAGGAGGGTTTGTGAGACAGAGGAAGGAGCCTGGGTTTTATTCTAAGCTTGACAGGAAGTTAGCAGAGGGTTTGGGGCATTGGAGTCACATGATCTGGTTATTTTTAAAAGAGTCCTCTGGTTACTGCATGGAGATTGGGGTGTGGGGAAGGCAAGAGTGGAAGGAAGAAAACTAGTTAGGATAGTATCACAGTAGTACAAGAAAGAATGAATAGTGACTTGGACTAGGGTGGTAATATTAGCAATAAAGAAAAATGGATGGGTTCAAGATGTTTTGTAGGGAAAACTGACAAGACGTGATGTCAGTCAGATGCTGAATTTGTGGGAAAGGATTAAAAGGTAATGCCTAGATTTTTAGCTTGACTAACTAGGTTACTAGGACTTAATACGTGCTAATCACTGGGGTGGGGCCCACAAGTGTACCTTTTTAACAAGCACCCTGGCTGATTTCTATGTATGTAAAAGTTTGATCACCACTGACTTAAAAATGGGGATAACTACCACGTTGACATGATACCTAGGCACATTAAATAGCATAAAAGATGAGGGTGATGTAGACACTCCCAGCCCAGGGCCAATGTGGTTACAAAAAAAAAAAAAGTAATGCACAGGTGTATTTGTTTATGATTTTGTTTCTGCACAGCTGAATTTCCTATGAAAATTTCCTATGAAAATATTCAGTAAGAATAAGTCTTCAAGTATCTAGAAGCTGATTATCAGCAGTGTTAAGGATAACAAACCTGTTTGCTTATTAATTACTAAGTAATTGGAAGGAAATTATATTTTAAACTTTTGTGAGTTCTTAGCTTTTTCTATTTATATGACTTATTGGTGTGACTACGGACATTGGATGACAGATTCCTGGGCAGGTCTTCACACTAAAGGTACAAAATTATATGTGAGAATTATAGTACCATCCTCAAGGAGTTTTTGTGAGAACTAAATGAGACAACACAGAAAAAGCACCCAGGCCACTGCCTGGAGCACTGCAGAAACTCAACAAATGGTGAGATGTTATTACCATTCTTCAATTAAATAAGATGCACCTATGAAAAAATATAAAATGAAGAGGCAAAGCTTCTGAGATTTCTACTGTTTTAAAAAGATATTCTAACTCAGTTTTGTTTCTTTTTATGGCTGAGTAATATTCCATTGTATATATATACCACATCTTCTTTATCCATTCATCTGTCAATGGACACTTAGGTTGCTTCCATGTCCTGCTATTGTAAACAGTGCTGCAATGAACATTGTGGTGCATGTCTCTTTTTGAATTATGGTTTTCTCAGGGTATGTGCCCAGTAGTGGGATTGCTGGGTCATATGGTAGTTCTACTTTTAGTTTTTTAAGGAACCTCCATACTGTATCAACATATATAGACTACCGAATGTAAAATAGTTGGCTGGCGGGAAGCAGTAGCATAGCACAGGGATATTGGCTCGGTGCTTTGCAATGACCTAGAGGGGTGGGATAGGGAGGATGGGAGGGAGGCTCAAGAGGGAGGGATATGGAACATGTGTATGCATATGGCCGATTTCTTTCGTTGTGCAACAGAAACTAGTACAGTACTGTGAAGCAAGTATACTCCAATAAAGATCTATTTTTTTAAAAAAAGGATATTCTAAACTAAGCTTCAACTGTTTGGGGACACGTACTATCTGGGTTTTACCTCTCCCCTTTATTATTGGCACAGATAATAAAGAGCCGACCACCATTCTTCATGAAGACTGCCCTCCAGGAAATAAAGCTAACAACTCGCCCTCCAGAGAATACAGCTATGGAATGGAAATTGGCCCCTTTGTTGGTCCTCACTCCAGATCCTTCCTTGATCTCTCCTCCCCAAGATGGTGTGGCCATCTCTTCAGGCATGTGATTTGATCAGTCTCTTTTCTCCACCCAGAGGATGTCAACCTGCCTCTCTCTCGTTATGTATCGATCATAAGGGAAAAACCGTGAATTTCCAGGTATTTTCCAGAAAGTTAACCTCCAACTCTTCATTATAACCTAACTTTCAATGATAATATTTTAGGAGGCTTACCTAAAGGATGAGTCATCTGTCTACTTCTCAAAACATTCTGAAGTTTATCCTTAATGAAACTAGGCACACAAAGAGCTACACACCTGGACATTTTGGCCCCTTGGTAGAGGTGCTTTTGTGTCACATTTCTCCAGTGTCACACCACAATGCATGACTGAGCATCAGTGGTACCACCATGAGCATGCTCAAGCCTACCACATCCTGTGATGTCACTTGTACAAGGACTCACAGAAGACAGTTTTCTCTCAGGCCCTTAGCAACTGGGTGCTCAAGAAACAATCCTGAGAAAGAAAAACGAAGCCGAAGGAATCAGGCTCCCTGACTTCAGACTATATTACAAAACTACAGTAATCAAGACAGTATGGTACTGGCACAAAAACAGAAATATAGATCAATGGAACAAGATAGAAAGCCCACAGCTGAACCCACACACATATGGTCACCTTATCTTTAATAAAGGAGGCAAGAATATACACTGGAGAAAAGACAGCCTCTTCAATAAGTGGTGCTGGGAAAAATGGACAGCTACACATAAGAGAATGAAATTAGGACACTCCCTAACAACATACACAAAAATAAACTCAAAATGGATTAAAGACCTAAATGTAAGGCCAGACACTATAAAACCCTTAGAGGAAAACATAGGCAGAACACTCTATGACATAAATCACAGCAAAATCCTTTTTGACCCAACTCCTAGAGTAATGGAAATAAAATAAAAAATAAACAAATGGGACCTAATGAAACTTAAAAGCTTTTGCACAGCAAAGGAAACCATAAACAAGACGAAAAGACAACCCTCAGAACGGGAGAAAATATTTGCAAACAAAGCAACTGATAAAGGATTAATCTCCAAAATATACAAGCAGCTCAATATCAAAAAAACAAACAACCCAATCCAAAAATGGGCAGAAGACTTAAATAGACATTTCTCCAAAGAAGATATACAGATTGCCAACAAACACATGAAAGGATGCTCAACATCACTAATCATTAGAGAATTGCAAATCAAAACTACAATGAGGTATCACCTCACACCAGGCAGAATGGCCATCATCAAAAAAATCTACAAACAATAAATGCTGGAGAGGGTGTGGAGGAAAGGGAACCCTCCTACACTATTGGTGGGAATTTAAATTGATACAGCCACTATGGAGAACAGTATGGAGGTTCCTTTAAAAACTACAAATAAAACTACCATATGACCCAGCAATCCCACTACTGGGCATATACCCTGAGAAAACCATAATTCAAAAAGAGTTATGTACCACAATGTTCATTGCAGCACTATTTACAATAGCCAGGACATGAAACCAACCTAAGTGTCCATCAACAGATGAATGGATAAAGAAGATGTGGCACATATATACAATGAATATTACTCAGCCATAAAAAGAAACGAAAATGAGTTATTTGTAGTGAGGTGGATGGACCTAGAGTCTGTCATACATTGAAGTACGTCAGAAAGAGAAAAACAAATACTGGATGTTAACACCTATATATGGAATCTAAAAAAAAAAAAAAAAATGGTTCTTACGAACCTAGGTGCAGGACAGAAATAAAGACACAGATGTAGAGAATGGACTTGAAGACACGGGGAGGGGGAAGGGTAAGCTGGGACAAAGTAAGAAAGTAGCATTGACATATATACACTACCAAATGTAAAATAGATAGCTAGTGGGAAGCAGCTGCAGCACACAGGGAGATCAGCTCAGTGCTTTGTGACCACCTGGGGGGGTGGGATAGGGAGGGTGGGAGGGAGACACAAGAGAGAGGGGATATGGGCATATATGTATACATATAGCTGATCCACTTTGTTATACACCAGAAACTAATACAACATTGTAAAGCAATTATACTCCAATAAAGATTGTTAAAAAAAAAAAAAAGAAAGAAAAGAAACAGCCCCCTAAAATCCTAGGATTTACATCTCCAACCTGAAAGCCTAACTCCCCAGCCTGAAACTTCTCTCTGAGGCTCTATCAGAGCAAGCGGTCAAAGGAAGACCTGTTCAACTAACTATGCATGTCACCTGTTCTAGCTCTTGCTCCATTCCCCATGTGTTCATTAGAACCGGAAATCGGTTTTATGCCAATATTACAGTACAAATAGAAACATTTGCCTTTTGGAAAGATCATCTTGGTCTACAAATGGAAGTGTACCACTAAAAAATTTCTTCAAGATTTTAAAATTGAGAAGATAATGTTTTTTGAAGACTACCCAATAAAACCAAAGATGTGAGTTCTGATCATTATTCCATGAAATATTGTAAAGTATTGATTAAGGCTTCCATCTGCATGTGTCAAAAACTAACCCTAACTCACCTAAAAGGAGATTTTTTTAAAGAATGTTGGGCATTAACAGATAAAAAAACTAAAGAATGAAGTCTGTGGGCCTGTCAATCAGAAACTGTTCCCAAAATTATGAAACCACCACTGCCACCTCCAGTGGCACAGACCCTGCAGATGGCTCTACTGTCAGACAACACCAACACCGGGCACTGGACCAGGACACCATATTAATGCCCCACTGCCTTTAGGAGCAGGTGCAACTGCCATCTCTGTCACCACTTTATCCGAATGGAATCTGGCCAATTCCTCTTCTCTTCACCAGCTTCCCACATATATTTAGGCAGAAGTGTGTGTTTGGCAGAATTTGAGGTCATGTGACCATACCCTACCCACAAGAAATGCTGGGAAGGTGATTATCTGACATGTCCACCTTTACGGTGGGAAGCAGTACCTGCCTCACAAAATAGGAAATCCCCAGATGTTGGAAAGTTAAGATGTTAGGTAGCCAAACACAATAAATAACTATTTACTACAGCAATTGATCTACTTCAGTTTAGTAAATGAATTGGAAATGTCACTGAAATATGGGATATTGTAGTGAACATATAAAATCTTTTTGAACCACGGTCCTCCCATAAGGGTAATTTCTTTTGCTTCCCTGATATGGGACCTCTAAAACTGCAAGCACAGAAGTAAAGGCAAAACAGATATTTCCAATTTTTCATAAAGGAGAGGCCCAGTCCTTCGTATCTCCCAACTTAGCTCACAATTCCTTCATTCCTGCTCCTCCCAATTTGCATCATTGATGTTTTTCCAGGGAATATGGCAAGTGAATGTATCCAGATTCTTGACTATATTCTGATTATACCTCAGCTAAAGAAATTTCAAGAGGATAGAGTAGCTCAGTGAAAGAAGAATAAATCTAAAACTTTATATCATGATGGATAATTATATGTTACAGATCAAAGAATATTTCAAACATTGGATGATAATAATTATGGTTCCTAAACATAAATCCTAGATGGTAATTTTCTCAGCATTATTTAAGCAGGTTCTCCTGGTTACCTGAGGGTAAGCCCTGTGTCTACCTAATATTTTCTGTTAACTTCAAATTCCTAAATATCTATCACGCTTTATATGGGCAATCAATAAATACTCATTGACTGAACAAGGTTGTGTCACTTGTGTTTTAAGAGGTCAACAGAAAGGATCCATGAGCAGTCACTCTGAGAAAATATGCCTCTGTCTCTGCTTTTTGGATATTTGCCCATCTGCCTTTTTGAAATTTACCTAGCTGTGATAGATCATGTTAACTAATAATGAATCTATTAAATATTTGGTGAATGAGTTACAAATAAATTCATTTGTATCCAAAATCAAAAGGAGAATTGTATTTTAAGATCTTGCATTAATACCATATTAACAAAACAGCGTCATGAATTCATTTTTGGTCTACGCAGGACCCAAGTGCATAAAATACATGTGCTGAATGCCTGAACACTGCCCTTCACCCACACTTCCTTTTTTTTTTGGATTTTTTTTTTATTTTAACAGATCTTTATTGGAGTATAATTGCTTCACAATACTGTGTTAGTTTCTGTTGCACAACAAAGTGAACCAGCCATAGGCATAAACATGTCCCCATATCCCCTCCCTCTTGAGCCTCCCTCCCACCCTCCTTATCCCACCCCTCTAGGTCATCGCAAAGCACCAAGCTGATCTCCCTGTGCTATGCGGCTGCTTCCCACCAGCCAACTATTTTACATTCGGTAGTGTATATATGTCAATGTTACTCTCATTTCGCCCCAGCTTCCTCCTGCCGCTTCATGTCCTCAAGTCCATTCTCTATGTCTACCTCTTTATTCCTGCCCTGAAACTAGGTTCATCAGTACCTTTTTTTTTTTTTTTTTTTTTTAGATTCCATATATATGTGTTAGCATATGGTACTTGTTTTTCTCTTTCTGACTTACTTCACTCTGTATGACAGAGTCCAGGTCCATCCACCTCACTACAAATAACTCAGTTTCGTTTCTTTTTATGGCTGAGTAATATCCCATTGTATATATGTGCCACATCTTCTTTATCCATTCATCTGTTGATAGACACTTAGGTTGCTCCCATGTCCTAGCTATTGTAAACAGAGCTGCAATGAACATTGTGGTACATGACTCTTTTTGAATTATGGTTTTCTCAGGGTATATGCCCAATAGTGGAATTGCTGGATCATATGGTAGTTCTGTTTCACCAAGGAAGACATACAGATGGCCAAGGGGTACATGAAAAGATGCTCAACATCACTAATTATTAGAGAAATGCAAATCAAAACTACAATGAGGTATCACCTCACACCGGTGAGAATGGTCATTATCAAAAAATCTAGAAACAGTAAACGCTGGAAAGGGTGTGGTGAAAAGGGAACCTTCCTGTACTGTTGGTGGGAATGTAAACTGATACAACCACTATGGAAAACAATACGGAGTTTCCTTAAAAAACTAAAAATAGAACTACCATATGACCTACCCCACACTTCTCATAAGGGGTAGGTACAGGATTCTTTGCGGCCCCAGAGACATGTGAGAAAGGCAGGCAGAAAGAAGCTGGGCTGTGAAGGGCACAGGAGCAGAAAGCATACAGGAGGTGCAAAAAGAGTCAGGATGGGGTCAGATTGAAAAGGGTGAGCAGAAATGGGAATCAATGTGAGACCAAAATAAAGAACCTGGGACCAGGAGACAAGACCATAAGACAGGAGACAAAACTGTGCAGCAACAGGGAATGTTCAAAAATAAAAGGCAGAGAGAAGGAAGAGAATCCCACACCCACCATTGCCTGGAGCAGTGGTTCTCAAACGGGGGTGAGTTTGCGAATCACCCTGAAGCCTAAAAAAGGACAAGAGACCAGCCTGGCTCCTAGGATTAGGAGAGGGCCTGGACCTTTGTATTTTCACCAAGTTCCCCAAGAGATTCTGATTTGAACCAGAGCTTGAGAACCACTGGCCTAGAGCGTCAGTTAATGGATGAATAGAGTGGACTCTGAAATATTTCAGTGACTTACGTAAGTGAGAAATTATATTTCCCTAAAATGATCTGCATTGCATTTCCTTCTTCACAAAATGCATTTTAGGATGGGCAGTGACCTCCCCTGCAGGGGGAGGGGACCCTGCAGGGGTCTGAGCAGGCGTGAGAAACAAAAACGCTTCCTCCCAAGACGGAAATGGAAACAAGTTAAATGTTGTATATGATACCTTCACCATATTGTCATTAGCCTCAATGTCTAGAGTTCAAAAAAAAAATCAGGAGATCTTTTGTCTTTTGTTCTTCAATTCATTTGCTCTTCACTCTTTTAATTCAGTGTTTGGCCACTGAAGACTTCATATACGCATACCACTGTGGGCACCAGTCCCCACACAGGTGAGCTGCTCCCTCTGGCAGATCTCAGCTCTGCGCTAAGAACTGGGCTTATGCAAACAGGCGGCTTCTCAAGCATATTTTTCAATCAGCTGCAGTTTTCTCCCCTCACCTGTGCCTCCGGCCGATTCATTAGTCTAGTTCTGCCTAACTTCTGACTGACTTCATGAATTAACTAGCTAGTTAATTGATTAAGATAAAAATCAAACCGAACAAAGCATTCAAATCTTATCTCAAAACCACAACCTTCCTGTTTAGGAAATGTGCTTTATTCTCCTTGATGACAATGATTGAGGTGGGGCTGAGAGATCTTCCTTCAAGCTTTAAGCCATTCTGCTGAGTAGAGGAACAGTGCAGAAAAAAGGGAAGCATCCACCCTGTGATGTTTTAACAGCAATTGAGTTGTATCTGTGTATGTGGAAGAGGGAGGGGGATGTGTCATCTGTGTGCTTGTGACTGAAGAGTTAGGTTGGGTGTTAGACCCAACAATTATACGTACTGAATCCAAACTTTTCTGCCCCTCTAGATAAACTAAGGGTCTTGCCCATAATTGACATGGTGACTCACTCTAGCAGCCAAAATCTGTTTCATTTCATGCGAAGAGGAATTAAAGCTTTGTATCCCTCTACTCAAGACAACTGACCTTTCAACCAATCACATCAGAAGCATCGATTAAATACTTGATGCATTAGTCACTCTTCCAGGCCTTGGACATTCAAAGATGAAAAAGGCATGTCTCTTATCCTCCAAAAGCTCGCAGTCTAGTAGAGAAGACAGACATAACTGAAAAATAGACTGGCTTACCCCTTCCAAACAACCTCCAAAGCTGTCTCAGGAATCCCTTGATATAGTAGTGACGCTCTTCTGTGAATCTCTTTTTTCAAATCTATTTCTACTACCTTCTTGTCTTTTTCTTTTCAAGTCAAAGTTAATTCCTTTCAGTTTCCTTCCTAAAGCATTCTCGGAAGCATTTTAGTTCCACAATCAAAATTCAGAAGGGCAAAGGCATTTTTCTTAAAGTGCTAGAGATATCTAGTTCTAGGCTCTTCAAAATCCCAAGAATTCAAAATCTCCCCTGGGGATATTATAAAATGAGTGTACTGAAAAAAAACACACCTATGTGTAATCAAAAGCTTAACGAGATCCAGAGCTACACAGCTGTCCACATCACAAAGACAGACACAGCACTGAAGGGAAAAGAACTTGGGCTTTGAAGCAAATGGAACTGAGCTGGAATCTAAATTTGAACCTTTCTGGCTGTGTGACATTTAGGCGTGTTGCTGAAGCTTTTGAAATTTAGTTTTCTACTGTTTAGGAGCACATAAAAACTGGCTTGAACTGTGATGGTAGGTCTAGAAAAATGTTTGTGGTATGCCTTGTGCATAATGGCTGCTTTACAAATGGTAGCTATTACTGCATTATTCCGAACTCAATTACTTCTGGAAATTAAATTATTAACAACAACTTGGATAATTACATACCAATAAAATCACTACTTAAAAAAGCTGGCTTCATAATGAAAGCCTAGAATAAAATAGTTCGTTTTTCAGAAAAACAGGTTCTCTTGCCTTGTATACTTGAAAATGCACAATTACTGACTTAGCTTGATCACTGCTGGAAGACTCCCCATCGTCTTAAGCCTGGCCTAGGAGAGTGGGGAGCAAAGCCTCTCAGTCAGCATTTCTCTGGAGACGCCCTGGCGTCCTCAGCCCCTTGTTTCCTTCTCCCCTTCCTCTTCCTCTTGCCAAACGTGTTTTGTGTGTTTCTCTCGTCTTTAGTATTTCCATCCTTTATGAGACATGAAGAACATACACAAGGAAATACTAAGTAGTCATGAGGCCAGAGATAGATGGACCCCAGGCTGAACAGTTTCTCCCCTGTGGACAGAAACTCCATAATAGCAGAAACCCCATAAAAGCGGGATGATGGAGGAGGCTGGGCCCTGCCCAGATAAGAGATAAAAGACCACATATTCCTCGTTCTTGAAACCAAGGAGACCTCCCTGACTACACAGGCGCAGAAAGGTTCCCTGGAGGTCAAAAAGGGAGGGGGCGCCACCTCATAGTAAGTGATGTCACTACCCATAGGCCTCTTTGCTGGAATCCACCTTGGCTAAGAGATGCGCACACACACAGGGGAGAGCCCTGGGACATACCAAACACCGACTCAGAACCAGGCAAAGCAAGATGATTGGTCAAAGGAAACCCAGAAGAAATGTCCCATAAAAGTGATTCAAACTGCCATGAGGGTGCAGCTCTCTCTCTGATCCCTCCCATGTGTCTATCCACACGTACTGTACTCTTTTTTTCTCCTTATCAACACTTTACTTGTTTCACTACTTTCCGTCTTTGTGGGAATTCTTTTCTGCAAAGCCAAAGGGCCAGAGCCTTGTCACTGATCACTGGTCTAGTGGCTAGGATTCAGTGCTCTCACTGCCGTGACCCGACCTCAGTCTCTGGCCGGGAACCAAAACCCTGCTTCAAGCTGCTGCAGTGAGAGACCACCCGAGATCAAGTCAGAGCTCCTTGGGAGGAGGGAGAAACTATTTACTAAATGAAGGCTCCCTCATTATCTATTTTCAGTTTTCCAAATTCTCCTTACATTATCAAGTGTTGACTAAAACTGCTAAAAATCAGTCGTTATGGACATCTACTGCATCATGACGAGAATCTGGGTACCCAATAACCAATAAAAATACAATCCTTCTCTGTTAGGGTCCCTGAGAGCCCCTGAACTAGTTCTAGCCATTCATAAATCTAAATAGCTTTATGATTAATTTTCTCATGATAAGGCTGAAAGGCTAAATAAAACATCAAATTTAATTGTTTTTGGGGAGAAATACGTCAACTGAGTGAACCATCATCAATTATCTCATGTTGGTCAGAACCTTTGAGTGGCACTTACTGTATGTATATATCATTAAAGATAATGGGAAAACAAATCATTTTAACAAAAACAGTGCCAAAGACAATGTTTCAAAACAAGGGATCTGCGAGTGAAAAAAAAAAAGCCTATTATTTGGGGGGCCAGATTTGGGGAGACATTAGCCTATCTTATTTATCTAGTAGTAAGAATTTTATTAAATCATAACACTTTCTCAGCAGCCCTCCCCATTGCCAACATCACAGGTCTCCCAAGGGAGGGTCCTTTGATTTCTTGGATGAGTCCCTTTATCTGTTCTTAGTAGCATGAGACAGTCTCTGTGCCTCTCCGTGGCTAAATCATCAGCCACCATAGCTCAATGGATGGTCAATAAAGAGAACTGAAAGAATTAACGTTATTCCGTAAATGAAATGCATTCTTGTGTCTTCCAGAACTGCATAATTTATAACAAAAAAATCAGTTAGTAAAACTCATTCGCTGTAATATATTCACAGAATACCTCAAGAGTTATAGTTAGAAATAGAAGATACTGTCCTAAAGCATTCTCAGGTCTGTTAACATCCAAATACCCTATTGTAAACCAAACTAATTATCACAACAAACCTGTTTTAATTAATTTTATTTATTTATGTGCCTCTCTTAATTGCATTTCCTTTATAGGACTCATACCTTTCTAACACTGCATGGGAAGATAAACTGTAAGTCTGTCTGCCAAGAACAAACTCTGGCTGGACAATTACTAGGGAACAACTTCTACTGAGATAAGCACTGGAAGCCATTTCCTGTCGGTAAAATGGATTCTTGACTTTCCCAGCCAATCATTTCATCTCTGTGAAGGAAGAAATAATAAGGGAGACACAGAAACGCTGAGTCCAGTGGTGTTTAAGAAGTGAAACTGGCTAGAGAATGGAGGACCCCTGGAAGAATGCAGTCATCTCATGTAAGACATGTTAAGAGCCAGTGACGGGAAGACCCGAGCCCTAAGAAAATAGATTTCAAAAAGATTAGTTGGGTAGGATCCTTAGAAACTCTGAGAGGGGAGGTGGCCCAAGAGGGAAGAAAAGCTCACAGACATAAAATTCTGACAACACAATGTCAAATCATCCCGCTGAGGAAGAGGAAAGAGAAAACATGGCAATCAAATGTAGGTGAGCTATAGACAAGTGTCATGGACCTGAAAGAGCAGTGTCAGGCAGGCTAAAAGCCGAGAACGAGAAAAGGCTTTCAAAAATGCTAACAATCAATGAAAAGAGCTTTTTTTCTTTGAAGTAGATAAAGAAACTAACAACAACAACAAAAAAAAGAGATACACAACTTTGGGGCCACTGAAAGTGAAGGCATGACAGAAAGTCCAGGATAATCCGGTCCTGTTTTGTGTGTATCTTCTGTCAAGAGAAATGTTAGCTCGCCCAGAAAGGCAAGAATGAACCTCACAAGGTGGGATTAAAAACCAGGACTGGGCAGAATCACGTTCAAAATGCCAGGCAGTTTTATAAGATGAGCTAAGTGCTTCTGACCAGGTGAATTCCATCTCAGGCTTCTGAAAGAAACCACACAATGAAGTGGCTGGACCACACTGGAATTTGCATTAAGGAAACTTGGAGTAAAGGACAGGCACCAGAAGATTGAGAGGAGCTAATATTGACTTAATCGACTTAAAAAGATGAGGAGTAGAAGAGGGTGTTTCGTTAATTGAACTCGAGTTCTCTGTTGATTCTGAGCAGGGCTGGAGTTGAGAAAATCAAATGGGATCTGTATGGAGCCAACCAAGATTTGTGACGAACGATTCAAGACAGACCTAGCTCATTTTCTCTTTTGATAAAATTACTGGAGTGGGAGACAAGGAAAATACTATGGACATATAAATGTCTGAGTTTCAGGAAGACATTTGACAGGCTTTCTCATTTCACCTTTGCGGGGAGTATTTTCCAAACTGGTGTCTGCAGAGAACAGACTTCCACGGGATATTCATAGGTATTCCGAGAGCAGGGTTCATGCACAAGTACATTTGGAAAACATTAGTTAAACAAAATACAGATTTTGAAGAGAAATATATAAAATAATGTGCACTGTGGCTCTCAAAGAAGAGAATATAGTAAGGAGCATCTCCCAAACTTTTTAAAATATGGCACTGAATCCTGTCTAGGTACATCTCTTAATATCTTCTTGAAATAAAATGTGAGAACTGCTTTATTCAGACAAGAAATATGTATGGAATAAAATCCACAATTAGAAAGTGTCCTGATTATTACATCAACCACACCCATAAAAAGAGTCCTAGCTGAAGAGAGATCTCCTGTGGGGTGACACAAGGCTTTGTCCTTAATGTTGCCCTTAACATCATAATCACCGACTTGTCGGAAAAATTGGGTGGTACTTTGTAAAACTATGGATGCTATAGGCTAGGAATAGACAGCCAATATGTCACCTCAGAGAATCAAAATCCAAAAAGATTTCAATTGGATGCAACCATGAGTTGATTCTAACAAGATGAAGTTGAATAATATAAGGTCCTACATGTGGTAGGGGAAAAAAGTACAAGTGCAAAATGGAAGTAGGTTGAGGGAGGAGAAAAGTTAATAGCTGTGTATGTGAAAAAAACTTCAGATTTCGGCAAAAAGCTTATAAATTAACAGCACGATATAGCTGACCAAAATAATCTTAATATGCTCTTATATTATGAGGATTATGGAACCCAGGACAATGGAAGCAACAGGCTGCATCTATTCTGCTCTGGTCCCACCATATCTGGGAAACCTGTTACGCTTCAAAGACGCATTACCAAGCTGGAAGGATCCAAAGAAGTTACGCGTAGGGTAAGGGGTACGAAATGAAGTCACTTAGCATTAAGAAATGAGACAGGAGCTAGGACTGCTTAGTCTACAGGAGGAGGACTGAGGGGGCACAACAGTTGTCTCCAAACATTTGGAGAACTGTCTTGTGGAAAGAGAACAATAAACTTCTACGGGACAGAAGTGTGTTGAGTGAAGGCATCAGGAAGTACAGTTTTGCCTGAACCCATTCTCATAATTAGAGCTGTCTGAAGATGAGCTGACTCTGACATGTGTGAATTCCCTGTCATTGGTGTGTTCATTCAGAGGCTTGACAACTGGTTAATGGAAGTAGAGTAGAAGCAACTCATATGGGAGAGGAATGGACTCTGGTTTTTAGAACTTTTTCAAATCCTACAATTCATACTTTGGGCTAGGGACACAGGCGTGATGGTCCTCACTTGATGGTCTAGAATTGTTGGAGGGAATCAAAATGCCAGAACCGAGGCCAGAACCTGTGCACCAGGACTAAACTGAAGGAGAGCACAGGTCCTAAAATCTTAATCTCTTGGTATTAGTCTTGGGCTTGAGGACAGCCAGGCCACTCTAGAAGCAAGATGGAGACTCAGCCTTTATGACAGGGTCAGCAGGTCCTAAACCTTACTGAAGAATTTGAGTTTGAGGATATTGACCTGCCTCGAGTTATGTATTCCCACCACCAGAACTAGCCCAGCGACTGAAACAAAACTGAGCATGGGGTGGGAGGGTCGGGCAGCTTAGGGAAGTAACGGATCCTTGCAACCATGAGAAGTACGAGCAGTAGATGCTGGGAAATGTTAAGTCCATTATTTATGAATCTTGGACCTTTAATTTTTATCTGTAAAGAATATTATCTCCAATTTTACAATTTCAGATTAAACAGCAGTACTTTCTATTTCAACTTTAGTCTTAGATAGAAAAAATGGTTCCCTACTGGGTTACAAAAATGAATTTGAGCATGAATATCTGAAAAAAATCATGGAATGTATGACTATAAGAGGGAATACGTAGATTGAACTTGAGATGGCTACATCATGGAGAATTACGTTAAAATTCAAAATACCCAAGAAAAGCTGGATTATCTAACACATAATAAACAATAATAGAAAAAGTAATAATAATAACAATAATTATAGCAAACTCTGTGTGCTGAGCACTTTTCGATGCAGTATATACGTGAAAAACTGTTATTCCTACAACAACCCTGATGTAGCAACTATTATCATATCATTTTTACAGAGAGAAAACTGAAGCATAAAGCGGTAAAGTAATCACGGTAAATACAACTGAAGGGTAATACATTGAAGCAAAAAACAAAAAAGGCACACATTTAAAATGGGGCACAAATTAACAAAGAAAAAGAAGAGAATGCTAGAACCCCCTGATGCTCAGGGTATGGGAAAGCAGACATCTCATATGCTGATGGTGGGAGTACAAACTGATATAGCATTTCTGGAAGGGAATTTGGCAATAGGTATAAGAACTCTTAAAAATATCCATTCTCTTCCTCAATCCAGTAATTCCACTTCTGGAACTTTTCCTAAAGAAAAATAAATATGTGAACAAAGGTTTCTCTGCAAGATTATGCATTGTGTCATTGCTTATAATGGGAAACAAATTGCTTCAGTACATATGATAGCTAAAAATATTAAAATGCAATGCAATCTCTAAAAATGACACAGTAAATATGTCTATACGCATGTAAAGATACTCCTTACATTTTCTGAGTGAAACAAGCAGCAATTTTATTCTGGGGAAAAATCTGGAAGTGCATGTAATCAAAATAAAAACGATAGTTTATCTGAATGGTGGATTATCAGTCAACATTATTTTCTTTCTTTGGAGTTTTTTGTATTTTGGGATATTATGACAAGGAGCCCATGACATGAGAAGTAGTTAAGAGTATAGTTAAGAGCGGGTTCTGGAGCCAACACACAGGAGTTCAAATCCCAGCTCTACTGCTTCTCACTGGGTGATATTGGGTAAGTTAACTTAACTTCCTCATCTGTAGAACAGGAATAAAAATGATACTTCATAGGGTTGATATGGGAATTAAATGAGTGAATACAGTTAAAGCACTCAGAACAGTGCCTGGACCCTGGTAAACAACAAAAGAATTAGTAACTATTGATATTATTATTGCTTATCATATTAAGCAAGTTCTCAACAACAAAAATAATATCACCAACCAAGCCGTATGTTCAGAATAGGAAGTCCTCAACTTTCAACCTGTACCTTTGTGAATTCTCATACATAAGAACAAAGCAACACTCCACTTCAAAGAAGAAAAAAAGTCAACTTCGCCTGTTACCAAGAGATACTGCAGGCGTCATACCCAGCCACTTCATTCTCAGAGAGCACCTGTTTGTTGTGTCTGAGTCTGGTTTTGAGGGATTTTATAGTGGTACAGCTATTATTAGCCACACCATGTCCAGTTAAAAAGCAGCAAGTTTGAAGTATGGTAAAAACAGGCATATGATTACAATGGAAATAAAAAGAGAAAACATTTTTTAAAACTGAAAGTGGTGAGAAGGTGATGAAATGTTACACAACCAGGTGAGAAGAATCATTGGACCAGAAGGAAAATTCTTTAGGGAAAAAAAAATCATGTGACATTTGAAAAATGCCTGACCTAACTGATCTACAGGAATCAGCAACAGGTGAGGAAAAGTGAATAAGGACAATGAACAACTATGAGGACGTGGCCAGATGATGAGCATCAAAACTGGACATCCATTCACTGGCCACTCGTTTGAGAACTTAAATGCTACGCATCGTCAATACACTGCAGATGAAACCTTTGTTACAAACCATAGATGAATCCATGTGTCAAGGCCTTGTTTGAATCTGCCCAATTTCCTTATGGAGCTGAGAGGTGGTACGAACTTCACCCGAAGCCCAGAGTTCCCCCACGCTAGTTATGCAGGAACCAGGCAGGGAGCGTTTACTGGTCTCAACAGACCTGCTATGCAGACAAAACCAATATTTTGGGAAAGCTATCTGATAGACCGCGTGTTAACTGGGAGAAGAGCGTGCCTTGTTTCAACTCTCCAAACATATTTTTTGGGAATGCGCTTGGAAAATGAAAGCTTAAACCCTTCACAGGAATATTGCTCTGGCTTTGTTATTAACTTTAAAGCTAATCCTAAAGCCTGTATTATACTTTTCAGGCTTTAAGTAGTATTGTGTCATTCTGATTTATGTGCAAATGGACTTAGGAACGACTTTTTTATAAGTAGAGTGACTTCTGTACTTAGCCTCAATGAGGTGCCCAGAAAACTTGGAAAAAGGAAAATAAAACCAGCTGATGAATATATCATGTATATATATACAAAGTCACCTGGAGGAAGCAGAACGGTACCCAGGCCAGCAAGACTCAATTATAACTATAGTAATTATTTTAATATATCAAAAAAAGAACAAATTAAGCAAAAAGCAGTGTTCAGCCTGTAAATAAAAAAATATCATTTAGAAAAAGGCTGGCAGAGTCCAGTCTAGCATTGTCCAAGAAAGAGGAGTTGAGGCTAATGGAGAACTCTAACAGAAAGATGGATACATCTTACTATATCAGGCTGATTCCATTAAACATGAAATTCATCTAATTCTGCCCATTCTGTTTACTTGATTATCAAGTAACTCTCAAATTATGAGCTAACTTCCTATGTAGATATCCCTACAGAGACATAATGCTGTGTTGACAAAGCCCATTATAAACATTCTGGCCCTTGTGACCATAATTTCACATTGTATATTATTAAATTGGCTGATTATTGTTTTGCTTTCTATCTAGCTTGACAACAGAGAAAATCCATATTAATCCTGTGTCCATACATGTGAAGCCATTTCTTACTGAAATTTTAAAAACTGACGTTCTTATTTCATACATCAGTCTTCATAAACTTGGTTAATGTGAGTCAGACCTTAAGAAATGGATCCACTCTTCTTAAGGAGAATATGCAAGACTAAGGAACCTGACCTTGGACATAGGTAGCTAAGGCCATCCTATTCAATCCCCACTGACCTTTCCTGGTAGTAATATCCTGATGTTGCAGTTAGCTACAGGCAAGCATTCTACATTTCTACATGGAACAAATTCAAGAATTCTCTCTGTACTCAGTGGTGTTCATTTTGGGCTCCATTGAAAGACTCATAATTTGGAAAGGAACCAGGATTGGAGAAAGCAACAAATAAGATATTCTGATTAACTATGTGTTTTCATCCTGGGAAATACAAGACTGAGGGGGACAGAGGAGAAGTGGTCAGAGCTATGAGGCTGCAGAAAAGAGTGACCCTAACAGCAGCTAAGCAGACTGTGGATTCCAATTACAGTCATCCCTCAGTATCCACAGGGGATTGGTTCCAGGACCAGGGTAGTAAAATCCGCGAGGATGCTCAAGTCCGTTATTTAAAACAGCAAATACAGTCAGCCCTCCGTATCTGCGGGTTCCACATCCCCAATTCAACCAACCACAGATCGACTTTGAATTTCGGTTAAATACGCGAATGCTGAACCCACAGGTATGAAGAGTCGATTATACTACCTCTTTTTAAACATGGTGCTCTCTTTGGCACTGGTTTAGGAACACTGAATGTACTATGATTCCCTGCCTAATATACAATAGCACTGCTTGCTGTCCATGATCCTATAGAAGCTACTGGGCCAAGTTATAAAATGCTATCACTCTGAATTCACTGCAGAAACTTTACAATAAGTGTCCCACAGTTATTTGAACGACTTAATCTACACACAGAGATCTTACATCCTTTCCTCTGCTTCCTTGAGACACTGTTTATGATATGCTCACTAACAAGCACAACTGATCCTCTCATTAAGTCAGATTATTTTCACTGCAAGAATGAGAGTAACCAACAAAAGCTCCTCAAGAGGTTGGCAGAAAGGAAGTAGTTAAATGATAAAAATGTGAATTGTTATGCCACAAGCTGTGTACAATTAACTAGAATTCAAATATACACCTTGTTCCAATCCAAGCCATTTATCAGATAAAAATAGTCTGCTACAAGAATGTCATGATTAATGAGGTGAGACTCCAGCTAATTACTGTTTCCTCCAGAAGTAATTAGGTTGGCATTGCTAATCAAGATGAATGAACACTCTGACCTGCTTTTTTAAGTGTAAAACTATGAGCCGCTACTGCAATAACATCATTTAGTTCAGGCAGTGTAGTCTTTATTAGGCTTGTAGTTTGATTAAATTCTTTTGTTACACTAGGCTTTCCACACATGAACAGATGAATGCTGTGATGTTCAAAGAGTTTTTCACCCTTAATTAAAGACTGAAAAGTCTTGTTCAATTCACAGGGCGATACGTAGGACAGCTCTAAATTGACAGCTTTTAAGTAGAGAATAAGGGAAGGCAGCTTAGGGCTTGTCCACCTGTGAGAGGTTTCCTCCGCCTCCTCCTGTAATTCCACTTATTACGGCTGAGAAGTGAATGTGAAATACTTTTATTATATTTTATTAAACACCTTTTCCATTTCATCATAGCCTCTTTTAAGGAACACAATGCATATATCTGTACTTACTTAATTTTTAATGCAATGAATATAAGCGGGGAGGAATACAGCTGATTCAATGCCATTAATAGAACAAGCTGCGGTGTGGAACGCAGGTCTGTAAAAGCAGCAGAATCCACACTTGCTGATGTTTACAGCAGAGCGACTAACATTTCATACTCATGGTGATGGTGAAGACGTGAATATATGTCACTTCTTTTTGAGCCAAGGGACTAACTCCTTGATCAATCAGATGAAGTCTGAAGATGATCACTTATTAGTCTCTTACCAGAAATGTCAGTATCTTTGCCCCCAAATTAGCTTGCTAGAGGTTTGTCTTAGATCCTGGCAACCGCATCACTTCCACGCACTTAAGAAGTTTTCTTCATCTGCCTCCCCTTTCTTTACTTCTTCACATATTTCCATTTTCTGATTCTTAATGTTTTTCTATAGATATTCCAAAAGGGTGGGATTATCCTCTCCACTCTTTCTCTGCCAGTTGGTTTATATTTCCACTTGCCAGGTTGGGAAATCCTATTTTTGCATCTTCTACTTAATTATATTCCCAGTCTAGAATGTGCTGTCTCCTCTTTGATTGACATGTTTAGACCTCCTGCTGCTTTGTTTTTCTCTGCAATTTTGTATACAGGAGGAAAAATAATCTTAAATTTTGACACCTCTTCTAGGTCTAGGAGTCAGTTTCTTCTTCAGGGTTTTTCCTTGTCGAATTTTATAAATGGCTTTTAGTATTAATGCTTTCCATTTTTTCTTTAATTCTGTCTTCATTTAGAAAGGTATGAATACAGCTACCTGCAGGTCCTACAGTGTCTGTTCTGAACTCTTTTTAACAATCATCAGAAGCCAGGCATTCGAAGCCCCACGCCTGACAGAGACACAGAGCTGGAAAATGGGCCACAGTGGTACACAAAGCCCCACTGTGCAAACAGAAAGCCTAGACACCAGTGCCTGCAGCACCAGGATAGGTAAATGTGTCAGGACATGCCCCACTGCTCGAGGGTAATTGTCAGGGTGTCATTATACACGACACTTCATTCTCTTTCCTAATTTTCCAGTTGGGTTTTGAATTTGTCACAGTTCCGTGTCATTTACTTTACTCCATCATTATTCTACACTAGACTGCCTTTCTTAAATGCAGCTCTCCTCACGTCTACGGTTAGCGTTAGATTTCGTCTTAGGATGTTGTATTAAATAGCTCCCAAGTTTTTTTAGACTTGTCTCTCGGGTTCTCTCTTTTCCTTGGTGCCTGTCTGTTTAGCACAAGGATAGCTCCTGTTCTGCCTGATAAACCCAAGCTGGTATCTTGTGCTTTCTGCCATGTGTTATTTAATTAAAACATGTAGTTCTTTCTTGGTCTTCTAAATAGTTCTGGCACCATAATAGTTGCTGAGACTTGGGGCAGCAAAAGAACTTAACATAAAGCTCTTGACCTTGATCTAGCCTTTTACAGTTTCATAAATTTTTGTTTGTTGATTGTAGTATGTAGTCTCAACTCCCTGGCGAGAATTAAAGATAAGAACTTTGGGTTCAGGTCCAGTGCCAGGGATTTTCAGTACATATTCCTAAGGCTACAATATATACGAGAAATTCTTAATGTACTGAATTATGCTTCCTGAAAAAAAAAAAAAAACTTCAGAAGAGATTTTCTATGAGAAGATAATGTCTTTAAGCTGGACTCTATGACTGATGGACTAGTTGAGTTTATTCAGCAAAAAAGAAGTTAAATATTAAACATGTAGCACAATATCCATCAATAAAGTCATCCACAATGTTACCCTCTTCCTTAGTTCTTTTTAAATATCATCATATTTAATGGAATTATTTGGGTTTCTCCCAACTCTACACTTCACCAGTTTGTTTTGAAAACTATTGCATGGAAAATGAAAGTTAATTTAATCCTCCTCAGGCTCCCTGTTAATTTTTTTTTTTTTCCAAATTAGAGTTCCTGTGTTTCCAACCCAAGACTGTGAGTTTTGTGATTCGATTTCCTAATTACAAGGCAGGATTTTTTTAAAACTAACTTTTTCTGAATCCATCACAGGTGTATGAATACTCAATAAATAATAGTGGCTGATCCTGAGAATCATGACCTCTAGGAGTGAGCAGGAAAGAAAATTCTATTAAGGCAGCAGTGATAAGTTTAGAAAGTCTGAATCTCTTTTCTCACGGTATTATTTAGGGGTAGACTAAGGATGGACAAACTGTGGTTTCTTGAGTAAATTGGTGAGGAAGACAGGATTTTGTACACACCAACCTCCTGAGACCAAGACACAAACCCAGCCAATAGCAGGGGCTCCCTCAGTCAAGCAAGGCAAATGCCCAGAAAGAGTGGCTAATTCTGTCTTGATTTAGCCAACTGTCAGCACTAGGGTTGCAACAGATGGTGCAAGGTCCCAGCACATTGAATGGAATCCAGGGGACCACTGACATTTAGAAGTTTTAATATCAACTGTTTCTAATCTGAGGCCACCTATTCATTTAAATTATAGTCACTGGAAAAGAGGAAAGAGGACCAAGAACAGCAAGGGCCTTATCCTCTTACTGAGGTTCAAGAGCTGGGCTCCAGAACCTCAGGAAGAGACTAGAAGCCAAGATCGAAGAAACCAAAGCATTAACCCACTCTGAGACAGTGGAGCACATGGGAGAAGAAAAGCTGTGACTTATGGGCACAGCCCAGTGGCCAACTGGCCTGCCAAGGCATAATCATTCATCCAACAACCATTGTACTGCAAGAATGAGGGTTCCAACAATCACAGAGTTTACAAATGAGTGGAGAGATCACTCTAAGTCACTAGCAATAATAAAGTATGAAAATGCTAAAATAGAATAGCAGGAGTCCCGAACACAGTCTGAGATGGGCAAGGGAAGACGTCAGGAAAGACCTCCCTTGGAGGAACTTGTGTTTAAGCTAAAGCCAAATCCAGAGCCTGATCCGCTGCGAAGGAGAACCTCAGAGTAATTCAGGAGACCCACGTTCAACTACACCTGCTAGATCCATGAAAGTATGATAGAGGAAGTTAGGAAAATACACATTATTTTTTGCTGGCTAGAGATGTGACCCTAAAAAAGTATATGGAAACCTTGATCCTGGTGAACTCATATGAGCAGAGAGTAATATTTTCTTCTTGGATGATATGCAGTTTAAGCCATCTAGACTCCCATTTACCAAAGTGTGCTCCATGGACCACTAGTCCCATAGAATAATCTACACCAAAAAGGTTACAATGGTCAAGCGCCTTTGAAAAACTTTGAATACTGTTTCCATCTCTTTAAGAATCACAAATCATACCATATACATTTAATTAAGTATATAACCTAATTTATTAAATAATTACTATTAATATATTTATATGTATAAAGTTATAGCATCTATAATATTTATACAAATATGTCTCTTAATTTATTTAAATATATAAATAAAAGGACATATTAATTAAATATATATACATTTAAGGCACTAAAAAGATTTACAATTAAGAAATGTGCTTGAATTTTATAACCATGGTAATTCACAAACTTATTTAACCATGGAACTCATTTTTATGTAAAAACTACTAATATTTCTTGGAATTAGTGCTCTATGTATCATACATCAGCAAATTTTTCTATAAGGGGTGAAATAGTAAATATTTTAGGTATGGGGGGCCATATCTGTTACACAAACCAATTTTATTATAGTGCAAAAGCAGTCATGGACAATATGTAAATGAATAGATATGGCTGTTTTCTAACAAAACTTTAGTTACAAAAACAAGCATTAGGCCAGATTTGGCTCATGGGCCATAGTTTGCTGAGCGCTATTCTAGACAATGACTCGCTACCATAGTCCCCAGACCAGAGTTTACCCTTAGCCATCCAGTGACTAGTGGGCTAGCAAGGGAAGAGTGATAGCCAACCCAAGTAGAGACAATCTTAGGCCTGTATTACCCAGAGAGAATCCAAAAAGAGGAACTCAATGAAGAGAAGGAGAAAGCCCAAGAGATTACACTGAATAAAAAGAAAATATTTTAATGTATTTGCTGAACAAGAGAGCTCCATCACTTAGGACCACGGATCAATCGTGTCCTTGGCCAGATCCCTCATCCGCATTTTCCTGAGTAGAATGAGTGGGCAGCACTTAAAGTCCCCCAGCACCAACATGCAGAAATACCTTAAGTGAAATTGAAGAAAGCAATGACTGGGGGGTAAAGGCAGAGGTTGACAATGGTCAGAGATGCCTCAGGTGGCCAATAATCAGGGTCTGCCCTAAATATGGGGTGATAAGGCAGCTTTATACCTTTTGAGACTTCTGCAAATCTTTCCCACTGTCCAAAATTCCATCTTACAGACATAAGTGATCCTACAGGTATTATAGGAATGCAGAAAAGACAAGGGAATTGACACGTTGCAATGGGGGAGAACACACACATAGAGAACCATGGGGCCCCCCAGTAAGAAGCTGTTAAGAGTGTGTTATGGGATTGGGGCTTGGCTTAGATGTTGGTGGGGAGGATTCAAGAAGTGGGGCTTTGCTCTGGATTCAGTTTTTGTGGTTGGACAATGCTCAGATTTGGGGCTCGTGTTTGGACATGACTGTGGAGTGGTCTTGTTTTGTCTTGATCCATCATAGTCACGAAGTGGCCTCGTCTGATGTTTATGTTCTATAAAATTGTTATGTTCAACAAGAGGCCATCATGGCCTAAATGTGAGTGTGAGGCCAATTCATAGCAACCCCACAGCTTAGCTAGGTCAGGTCCTAGCTCTCAGGAGCTGCTTTTCCCTTTCACAGGACTGCAGATTTGAGAAAAGCAGTTTTGAGGAATAGCAGAGAGAAGACAGATGTGATTCAATAGGCATAGGACTAAAAGGAAAACTATTTGAGAGACATGAGAAGTTCTAAAACATAAAGTTAGGCAACACAATGTCAAGTGATTTCCAATGAAGAAGAAAGGGAGTGTCTTAAAGAAATTCAAAGTAGTAGTGCAAGGTACACTTAACGGGCTTATACAAAAAAAGAAAGGAAAAACACAAAACTAATGTTGGCTGGGAAAGGAGAGCAAGAACCAATGAGAAGAGACAAAATAGCTTAACACCCAGTATACTAGTGACTTCTATATCAGAGTACCAGCAGAGAACAGATGGTATGCTCAACTGGGTAACTGAGAAGAGATTAATAAAGAAACTCTTATAATCATTTAGGAAAGGGATAGGAATGGCATAGGCCCCCGGAGTTAGTAACAGCAGCAAGCTGTCACTATCTCCAGGTCTGAAGAGCAAGGGGAGGGCCGAACAGTAGCCCCGGACAAGAGACTTTATGGAGAAGGTTGATGGCAATGTGGCCTTTGCCAAAGGGAGGAGCCCACAATGGCCCAGCAGCGAGGAGTCCAGGGAAATGAATACCCTAATCTCACTTTTCTTCCTCCCTCCCATCTCCTGCCGGTGACTCCCATTCTCCAAATCCAACTGGAAGCCAAACAGCAAGGAAATCTGTGAATGCAGCCCATCAAGTCAGCCTCCTGGGGCACAAAGAAAGGTGGAATGTAGACGTGGAGGGAAAAATGGAAGATAAGTCACCTTCAACTCAAAGATTCTACTGCTCCCCGATACTGTTTAGTGTCTTCCATTCCCAAACTGGTAAAGCAAATCAGGCCACGCATAAAAAAGAAGCTGCAACAGTGACATCGTCTTTTCCCCTTCAACATGGACATACCCTGTTGGGGTTTCTATTCACTCTTTGCTAATTGCCTGCCATCCTCACTCCCCTTCCTAGCCTCCCATCCAAGAGCTACCATCCACTCTCCCTGACCTCTTTGCACAAGCATTCTTCCACCTGTTGTACTCTGCTAATGGACCCCTCTGGGCTGGTTCCTGGACAAGTCTCCCCTCTGCCAGTCCCAGTCCCCTGGCCCTATTCACACAACCTATCCATGCTCCTCCCAGGTGGTCTGGTGCTCCTAAGGCCAAAACAAATCATAATTCTTTATATGTTTAATCTGGGGGGAGTGTGAATAAGGAAATGTATTTAGGGCCAAAATTACTCAGAGATTGGCTTCATGACCTCTCCACAAGGAAACTCCACAATAATGCCACTCTATCAGTCCCAAAATATCAAGGAAATTATACAACTTATTAGTTTACACATGCTCATTTATAATTATTCACTACAGTCTAACCTAGGCCATGATTGAATTCAGGAAAATTCCTTTAGACCATTATTTTGGTTAAAGCTTTCAGGCTAGAAATAGAAGTCTGCTGTAATCTCCATGAGGGCAGAGACTATGTCTCATTTTGCTCACTGGTATCTCTAAAGCATGTAGCAAAGGGCATGTTCTTGGTTCTTAAAACTATGTTAGTTGAATAAGTAATTAAATAACATCTTCTGGATTCCCAAAAGCAAAAAAAAGGTGGTATCCCAATTTTGAGTATTATATTTTTTTCTTCCCTTTAAAAAAAAGAAAAAAAAAAAACCAGGTACAGAAATGAGTATATCATCCCTGTCAGCTTATAGCTTATACTCCTAATTAATCCATCTAAAGGTCTGCTAATTTTTCACTCTATTTCCCCCTTCCTGTCTGTGCCCCATTCACATTTCCCTCCTCAAAATAGGAGGAGGCTTAATGTATTTATAATTAAACTTTTAATTTTGAGATAACTGTAGATTCATATGCAATTGTAAGAAATAATATAGAGATCTTTTTACTCATTTTCAACATCTTGCAAAGCTATAGTACAAGATCACAACCAGAATATTGACACTGATGCAGCAATATACAGAATATTTCTATCATCATAAGAATCCCTCTTGTTGCCCACTTATAACCACACAACTTTCCTCCTGCCCACACTGCTTCACTCAGCCCTGGCAACCGCAAATCTGTTCTCTATTTCCATATTTTGTTATTTCAAGAATGTTATACAAATGGAATTGTACAGTACATAATCCTTTGGAGACTGGCATTTTCACTCAACAGAGCTCTGGAGATTCATCCAGGTTGTTGCATGTATCAAGCATTTGTTCCTTTTTATTGATGAATAATAGTCCATGGTATAAATGCACCACAGTTTGTGTAACCATTCACCTGTTGGAGGCCATTTTGGTTACTTCAGTTTCTAGCTACTACAACTAAAGAGGCTGTGGACATTCACATAAAGGTTTCTGCATAAACATAAGTCACACGGTCTAATTCAAAGACAAGTGAGAAGTCTACCAAGTTCACCTTGAACCCTGGCAAGGGGGTGGATGTATTACATTGCTACAGAAGAATGAAGTTTAGGGACCAATCATCCAATCTACCACAGCTGCGTAACCTCCAGCTCTAAGCTACCAAAAATAACGGAGCAAAAACCTTTCTTCAACATTCTCCCTTGTAGATCTTGAATGTGTGCTCGAGTGACATGCACACAAGAGTGGGATACTAGGCCGTAGGGCATTGGTATATTTCTCCAAACACTACCGGATTGCTGTGCATAATGACCATGACCATTAACACTCCCATAATCAATACAACGGAGTTCCTATCTCTTCACATCCTTGGCAAGACTCAATATTTACCGCCTTTTTTAACTTCGTATTTTCTGATATTTGAAAAGTGGTATTTCATTGCTGTTTTAATTTGTGTATCTTAGATAACAGATGACTTTATAAACCTGCTACCACTTAGACTCTATAATTTATAAATTGCCTATTCATATATGTTGTTCATACTGTTTCCTCAGTTTCCTGTTTATTTTTGTTGATTTTCAGTCCTTTCTATATTTGGGAATTATACCTTTGTCAGTTTAAGATGCTAAAAAGATTTTTTCCTATTCTGTCATCTGTTAGTGCTGTCTGCAGTTTTCTTTACTGAACGGAAATCCATATTTTTGATGTAGCGAATTTTATTAAATTTTTACTTGAATTCATCTGGAACCCACTTTTATAAGTGGTATAAGATAAAGATCTAGCAATATTTTTCCCCATTTTAGTGAGCTTTTTTATAGCATTTTGTACCGAATAGTTCACATTTTCCCCCATTAATTTGTGATGCTGTACTTATTGTATGTTGAGCTCCTGTATTTAAATAAATCTATTTCTGAGCTCTTTATACTCCATTGGTCAATTTACTTATTCATGAGTCAAGTCAAACTATTTTATTTCTGAAAGCTATGTAGTATGACAATTTCTTGTAGGATAAGAATCCTCATTTTATTCTTTTTCAAATTCGATGTAGCTATTTATTAACTTTATTGTACATATTAGAATGTGTTTGGCAAGCTCCTCAAAAATCCAGTTGGAATTCAGCACTGTTTGTAGATTATCTGAGGGAGAATGAACACCTTTACTAAGTCCTTTCATCTATCAACATGGAATATATCAATAGTTCCATTTATTGTAATCTTTTATGTCCTTAACAGGATTACAAAATTACCTATGCTAAGTTCTCATGCATCCCTTGATAGTTTGATTCATAGATATAGCATAGTCTTTATTGTGATGTGTATGTTATCTTATATTTTATTAAATTTTTAATAAAATTTGATTACTGATCAAATTGATTATTATTTGATTATTGCTGATTTGAGGAATACTACTGATTTTTGTTAGATCTTTTATCTAGCACATTTGATGAACTCTAATTAGCACTGTTTCTAATAGCTTTTTTTTGTTGTTGGTCCTGTTGGATTTTCTATGATGATCATCACATTATTCTCAAATAGTAACAATTTCCTTTTAAACCATATATCTCATACATTTTTCTTGTCTTATAGCATTGAACATGACTTCAAAATCACGTTAAACATTTGTAGTGATAGTGGTTAACTTGTCCTGTTCTTAACCTTAATGGACATGTAGCTGAATTTTCTCCAGGGTGTAAAAAATTTTCTAAAAGTTTTCAGAAAATATTCTTTATCAAAATAGAGAAATCCCTTCCATTCCTGATTTTATAAGGTTTTTAAAAATTTTAAGTCAATATTGAACTTAGTCAAATGCTTTTTCTGCATCTATTGAGATAATTTTTTTAAATCTCTTCTTTGTTTCATATATGTGGGATAAAATAATAATAATGTAGTTTTAATGCATTGTTGGATTCAACTAGCTAATATGTTCCTTAGGATTTTTACATCTATGTTCATATACTAAGGGGCCTGTGTGTGTGTGTGTGTGTGCGTGTGCGTAGTAGATATATATATATATATATATATATATATACACATTAATACAATATGTAATTTTGAAATTAAGGTTATTCTAGCTGTATAAAATACATTAGGTAGCTCTAAATTGTTTTCTATTAGTGAAAAATAAGATAGAAATCAACAGATCCTTAAAATTTTAATAAAACTTATCTGCAAAATTGTCTGGGCCAGAGGATTTGGAGAGCAAAGATACATGATTTCTATTTCCATTTTGTACAATTATTAGTTATTTAATTTTTCTCTTTCTTCTTGCTTCATTTATGTCAGTTTATGTTTTTTATCTTAAGTTATCAAATTTATTAGCATATAGTTGTTCATATTTTTTAATCTCATACCTATAGTCACGTCTTTATTTTTATTTTTTACTTTATTTGCACCTCTTTTACCTTATTAATCTTTTCAGACAACAGCTTTGGGTTTTGTTAATCTCTGTTGTCATCTATTTCATTGATTTCTGTCTTTATGCTTTTAATTTTGTTCTCTCTCAGAAAGGTCTTCTCTATTAATATTTTTCAAACTTCTTGAGCTGAGTGTTTAACTCATTTTTTTAAAATGAAACTTCCCTTAAAGGACTGTTTTAACTGTATTATACATACTTCACCATGTAAATTTTCATTACTCATCGATTCTAATTATTTTTCCATTTTCTTAATATTTTATATTTACTATAAGGGTATTTGCAGTAATGTTGACTTCCAGCTATATGGACATTTAAAACTTATTCTTTTATTATTGATTGGTGGACTAGGGCTATACTCAGTATGATCTTGTTCTTTGGAATTTACTAGAATTTTCTTTATCAGTCACAGTTTGGTGTATGTTCCATACATTCTTTACAAGAATGTGTATTTCCTACATATTGAATAAATCTATGTAGATATGTGTACTTATAATATACAAATAATACATGTGACATTTATAAAACTTTACATCCAGTAATACATTTTACACATAAGTTTAAGCAAATTAATTATCCTATTCCAACTCTCCACATTTAATTTTTATTGTCTCTTTGATTTACCATTTTCTGAGAAGAGTGAATTAAAGTCTCCAACTATGATTATTGAGCCATCTGTCTCACCTTACAAACCTATCATTCGTTGCTTTGTATATTTTGAATGTATATTGTGCTATATATATATATGTGTTTGTGTGTATATATATATATATAAAAACACCATATCTTTTTATCTGATTTCCGTTTTGCCATTTATAATGTCTCCCTTAATCCTTTACGACTTCGGTCTTGAATTCTACTTCTCTGATATTAAACTTGTTTCCTCAGGGTATTTATTTTAGTTCATATTTACCTAACAAATATTTTCACTTCTTTACTTTAAAACTTCAGTGTCTTATAAACAATATACTGCTATACTTATAATCAGATATTCCCACCATCTTATTTTATATTTTCTGTTCACTCCATCTTTATACTTTCTCCCTATTTTACTTTCTTCAATTCAGTAAGCCAAAATTTCTTCTGCTAAAAAAAATTGTATGCATGGTATTTCCATTTTCTGGTGGATACCCCATCTTAATAAGACCCATATTCATGTTCTTTTATCAACATCAATTTTCTAAACTTTCAATACTTAAGAATATCTTCCTACAGAAAAACTCCTTGACATTAGTCTTGGCAATGATTTTCTGGATATGACACCAAAGCACAAGCAACAAAAGCAAAAATAAACTGGTGGGACTACATCAAACTAAAAAGCTCTGCACAGCAAAAGAAACAACAAAATGAAAAGGTAACCTATGGAATGGGAGAAAATATTGGCAAATCATATATCTGATAAGGGGTTAATATTCAAAATATATAAGAAACTAATACAACTCAATAGCAAAAATGTAAATAATCTAATTAAAAGATGGGTAAAGGGCCTAAATAAACATTTTCCAAAGAACATATACAAATGGCCAACAGGTACATGCAAAAGGTGCTCAACATCACTAATCACCAGGGAAGTGCAAATCAGAACCACGATGAGATATCATCTCATATCTGTTAGGATGTCTATTATAAAAAAGACAAGAGATAACAAATGCTGGCAAAGATGTGGATTAAAGGAAACTCTTGTGCACTGTTGGTGAGAATGTAAGTTGGTGCGGCCACTACAGAAAACAGTATGGAGATTCCTCAAAAAATTAAAAATAGAACTACCTTATGATCCAGCAATCCCACTTCTGGGTATATATCTGAAGGTAATGAAATTACTATCTCAAAGAGATACATGCACCCCCATGTTCACTGCAGCATTATTTATAACAGCCAAGACATGCAAACAACATTAAGTGTCCATTGATGCATTAATGGACAAAGAAGTTGTGGCATATATATATACAATAGAATATTACTCAGCTGTAAGAAAAGGGGAATCCATTTTCGACAACATGGTTGGACCTTGAGGGCATTATGCCATGTGAAACAAGTCAGACAAAGACAGATACTGTAAAAATCTTTAAAAAAAAAAAAAAAAAAAAAACCCCGAAACTCATAGAAACAGAGAGTAGATTGATGATGGCCCGGAGCAGGGAGGTGGGGGAAATGGGTAAAGGTGGTCAAAGGGTATACAAACTTTTAGTTATAAATTATATGAATTCTGGGGACCTAATGTCCAGCATGGTGACTATAGTTCACAATACTGTGTTCTATACTTGAAAGTTGCTAAGAGAGTAGATCTTAAAAGTTCTCACCACCACCAAAAATTAAAAATAATAATAATAATAATGGTAAGTGAAGTAATGGATGTGTTAACCTTATTGTGGTAACCATTACACAGTGTATACTCTGTACACCATAAACTTAAACCATGTTATATGTCACTTATACCTCAATAAAGCTAGGGGGGATATTTTCCCACAAAATGAAAAAGTATTTTATCATATTTTCCCTCTGGTTGCTGTACCCTACCTTCTACCCCTGGACACATGGACATATCTTAGAATTTATTTCTGAGATAAATTATAAACGATATAATTTATATCATTATAATGATATACTTTTGCTTCTTTATGAGGAGACTTTTCTTGTTTGGATCATAATAAACTTTTCTAAGTTATTTAAAACCCATACTTCATATATCAATCAACTCATTCTCCTGGATTTACTTCCCTCCTTCCTGGAGCATTTCTTCCAAGAGAGTTTTAAAATATGGTCTTTGTGTGTCAAAATTTCTAAGGCCATGTCATGACTGAAACTTTCTTTATCACGATCTTGCATTTAAAAGATAGTTTAGCTAAATATAAAATTATAGTTTGAATAGACTTTAGAATTAGACAGAGCTGGAATTAAATCCCCATTGTGCCACTATCCATGTTACCTTGAACAAGTCGCTTTACATCTGTGAGCCGCACTTTCCTCATTTGTAATGAAAGAATGTTAATGTCTAATATGCAACATTGTCAGCACAGTTGGTGATACATGCAAGGTAACTGAAATGTTATATTAACCAGGGGCTTAACAAATGTTAGTTGCTTTAAAAAAAAGAAAAGAAAAAAGAAACTATAGTTGGAAGTTATTTTTCTTTAACATGTTGACACAATTACTGCATTGTCTTCTTGCCTCCAGTACTGCTACTGAGAAGTCTAGTTTCAATACAATATGTTCAATTTTGTGGATCATCTTTATAAACTTTTAAAATTTTCTCTTTGAATTTGGTATTCTAAAATTTCACACCTCTAGGTGTGAGGTTTTCCTTATTTATCTTATCTGGTACTCCATAAGCTCCTTTATATAACTATTGCTCATCTTTTCTTAATTCTGGAAAATCCTTTGTCATTATTTCTCAGTTGTTTCCTTGCCTCTGCTAAATTCCCCACCTCTCCTGTCTTCCTAAGAATCCATCATAGGCATATTCTCATTTATCCTCCTTATCATGAATTTTATTTTCTATTTTTCTTTTTTTTTTCATTCTTTCCTGTGTCTTCTGCAAGATACTCTTAGTCTAACCTTCCAGTTTACTAACTTTTTCTTTGCCTCCACCCTTTGTGCTATTTAACCCTCATTGAAATTGTTTATTTCAATTGTTATACCCAGTGTTTCTACTTGGCTCTTTAACTGCTCCTTCATGCTTCATGTAACCAATATTCTTTCATCTCTTTGACGACATTTATTATATTTATTTTAAACTCTTAATCTGTTTCATTAATTCTGACTTGCTTTTGATAGATAATCCAGGTGTTGTCTCTCTTTAGGCATATTGTGCTCCTCGGCTCTCTGGTTATTGTTGTGTCTCTCAGCTCTCTGCCAATTGAAGATTATTTTACCCTAGAGGAATTGCCTGTCTTAGCTGAAATGTGAGAAGGGCAAAGTTCAGACTTCTGCTTGTTCTCTTCATAGGTTTATGAAGAACAGGTGACCACACCCCAGGCCAGGGAGCTCAGTATCTTGACCAGTTCTATTTATTGCCCTCTGTCCTGTGTCCCCAACTCTCAGAGGATATTTTTATTCCTCTAACCTTGAAACTGCTCTCTTCTGAGGGTTTTCCTTCCTTGATATATTGATCTAATTTGGAGTATGGAGGAGTAGGGAAATAAGGAGGAGGAAATGTTTGGGGACAGCAAGTCATTCTTTATCTGTTATCTGCTCCTCACTCAAGCTAGTCTCTGGCATTGCCATAAGGTTGACCCACAAACCCTTGAGATACTGGGCTGGCACTACCGTATTTTCTGTTCTACAGTTACATGGGAGCAAATTATGATCTATCCAGGGCAATGTATCCAGAGGGAAACATCCACAACTCAAAAGCTCCCTCTCAACTCATTACCAATACACACAAACACACACACACACACACACACACACACACACACACCAGATCACAACTACCTTCTTGAGTGTTTGTTTCTCACAATCATTAATTTATTTATTCATACACTGTAAGGAAGAAGCCAAATGCCTTCTATGGCCTAGTCTCATTGATTCCTAGCCTCATTGTTTCCACCATATTCAACTTGTTATAAGTGAGTCACCAAGTCTAGCGCAAGGTAAGGTGAATTAACCTCCAGTTCTTAAAATGAAGGAAGGAATATTAAAGAATTTGCAGACATCTTTTAAGGATCACCACTGAGGGCTTCCCTGGTGGCACAGTGGTTGAGAATCTGCCTGCCAATGCAGAGGACATGGGTTCGAGCCCTGTTCTGGGAAGATCCCACACGCCACGGAGCAACTGGGCCCATGAGCCACAACTACTGAGCCTGCGTGTCTGGAGCCTGTGCTCCGCAACAAGAGAGGCCACGACAGTGAGAGGCCCACGCACCGCAATGAAGAGTAGCCCTCGCTCACCGCAACTAGAGAAAGCCCTAGCACAGAAACGAAGACCCAACACAGCCAAAAATATAAATAAATAAGTAAATAAAATTGAACTATCAATTCCCCCCCCCAAAAAAGAATCACCACTGAAACATAGAATAGTACAAATGAGTGATAGGTCTCCCTTAACCAACATAGGGTTTAACAAACCAAGTGCCATATCAAATTTTAGGACTTTCTTTGTAAATTAGCAAAGAATTTCAAGGACATAAAAGTGATATGTCTTTTGTCATGATGTGGTGAACAAATGTTATTCAAAGTTTTCTCTAAACATTTACAATACTGAAAAATGCTGACTAATGTTATAAGAACTCTAAGATGTTAGAACTGTTCAGGAAAAGTATCCAACACTTTGAAATAAATCAAAAGATGCCAAACTTACTTTTCAATGTCATCCTGGAGCACTGTCTAGCAGGTCTGCCCAAGGTTTATTTAATTCTCTAGGAGAATATATCTTTGTTTGACTCATTACTTACTGTTCATTAAAGCCCAGACTCTATGTAGATACATATTAATTTGTGGACTTTAATCTGATAAGTGATGATTTCTCTCCAATAGAAAAATAACCCTAATGCTTATGGTTTTACTGCTCTGTGAGATAAAACCTGTTTTGTCTCTTATTTAGCCAGCTTTTTTTATCATTCCTTTCAGAACTGACAATATAAATCTTTGTTCCTTGAATTCTTTAAACCAGCTTTACCTTCCAGCTGGATCCCTCATGAATGAGTTAATAAATTTTGACACGTTCTTACTTTATATTTGTATGAGAGTCATGTTTTTAACTTTCTGAAGAGTATACTTCAGTCATTTGGGAGCTTTTTCCCACTAGGATACACTCATCTGCTGGAGTCTGTTACACTGCAATGTCCAAGAAGTACACCTTGTGAGTTCTTTCCTCCCAGGAACATCTCTCTTGAGTCCTGGAGGAAATCCCAAGGGCCATATAACTTTTCTGCATTGACTGTCTGTTTTTTACTCTTCTGATTTTATGTTTTTATTTTCATTTCTCATTGTTAGTCTGTATTTTGTCAAATTTGTGATTTTGGCCATGTCTTTTTCCACCATCCAGCCTAGGGATTTATAAATAATGGACCATTAGGCCAATCTCAACTAGGTAGTCTAGAGATCACCCTGTATATATCAATACATGAGTCTGCTTCACACATGACTAATAAGTTATTCCTCACTGGTACAAAGGGTGATTGGAAATCTAATTTTATGGCATGACCCTGTCAATATAATGGGGACCTTTGTCAGATGAGAGGTGACAGATATCTAGTTTGTTTGACTTCTTGGTTTGTTGCTTTGTGTGCAAGTGAGCCCAACCCAATTAGGAAAAAGTTTTATGCTTACTAAAAAAGAGAAAATCTCTTTGAGATCTAGATGGGTGAGTTTTTTGTTTCTGTTTATTTTAGACCTGTGTCTGTAGTTGTGGAATTGAAGCTGCAAGCTTTCTGTGTGTCTCTGTGTCAATAACTGAGAAAAGCATTTTCCTTTCACTGTGTAACTATGAAATATTTTCCTACCTCTGGAGGATATTAATACATTAAACCATAAAACCTCAAATTAAAGTAGCTCTGTTCTGCTTGGTTATAGAGACCTATATGGGCTTACATAAATTTAGTATTCCTGGGCTTCCCTGGTAGCGCAGTGGTTGAGAATCTGCCTGCCAATGCACAGGACATGGGTGCGAACCCTGGTCTGGGAAGATCCCACATGCCGCGGATCAACTAGGCCCGTGAGCCACAACTACTGAGCCTGCGCGTCTGGAGCCTGTGCTCCGCAACAAGAGAGGCCGCGATAGTGGGAGGCCCACGCACCGCGATGAAGAGTGGCCCCCGCTTGCCGCAACTAGAGAAAGCCCTTGCACAGAAACAAAGACCCAACACAGCCAAAAATAAAATATAAAAATAAATTTAGTATTTCCAGAATTATTATAAAATAAAGAAACTGAACTTCTAATGCTCTGAATGTGCTAGGCTTTAAAAAGCAAAAATAGAACCTTTCACAGAAACTGCTAGCTCAGAAGCATTTTTATATAATAATCCAAGTTCATGCAATGAAAGTGAATATTACTGGACAAACCACAATGAATTTTCTAGTTTTGCTTAAAAAGAGCTTCCTGTCTTTTCCCTAGTCTTATCAATGTGAAGGATAATAAAAGCACACCTTTTTAAAGATTTGTATTTACTTATCACGAAGAAACTAGGAATCTGAAGTTCTTAGATTTTATTTTTTATAAGTTTATAAGTTCAGATAATATTGCTATTATATAATTTTTAATTGAGGAAAATTACACTTCAACTAAATAATTACAATTTTGATAAATACTTTAGTTCAACAGTAATTATGTCCTGTAGTGTGTCAACTGAAACTTGTTTTCCAAGGTCTTTTTTTTAAACTTTAAGACAGAAAACTAATATTAAATTGAGTTAATTACTGGATTATTCTTGGACACCTGACAATATCTAAGTAAGCATAGTGTGTTGTGGGGTTTTTCTTTTTAATAAATTTATTTTATTTATTTTAGTTCTGGCTGTGCTGGGTCTTCGTTGCTGCGCGTGGGTTTTCTCTAGTTGTGGCGAGCGGGGGCTACGGGGGCTACGGGGGCTACTCTTCATTGCAGTGTGCAGGTTTCTCATCGCGGTGGCTTCTCTTGTTGTGGAGCACGGGCTCTAGGCACGCGGGCTTCAGTAATTGTGGCACGCAGGCTCAGTAGTTGTGGCTCGCGGGCTTAGTTGCTCCACGGCATGTGGGATCTTCCCACACCAGGGCTCGAACCTGTGTCCCTTGTATTGGCAGGTGGATTCTTAACCACTGTGCCACCAGGGAAGCCCCGTAATCATAGTTTTAATATATGTGCTTTTGTTTCTTTTTCTTGCACATTGCAGAGGCTACACCTCTGAGCTCTGTTAACAAATGTGTTAGTTTTTAAGAAGGTATAAAAAGAAGGTATAAAAAGGTGTGTGTAGTTATAAAATATGTGTGTGCTCATAGGTTTTGTGGTCTGCTAAAAGGCTTGTGTATCACAAACAGTTCACAATGAACTACCTCCAAATTTTTTCTGATTAATACAAGTTAGTTACTTTGGTTAAAAACTGTGTTGTTGAAGGTGTACTAGAACAATTATGTACAAATGTGAAAGTAAGAAAATGGGGTGTGTGTGAGTTTTTTCCCAAAGGAAAAAGAGAGCGGCTTTGTCTTAAAGTACAGTGTCTTGTTTCAGAACATGGAAGGGAATAATGAAAGAAAACTTAAATGGATACAGAAAGTCATAGAAGGTTACAGAGAGTAAACTCCATTTGCTTTGGCTTCGAATACCTGCAAACAATGAGTCTGAAAAGAAGAAATGAAATGTGTAAAAGGAAAATCAGCAAAGTATGCTTAGTCTGATGCATTAATTCAAAATATAATGCTTTCATGAAAGACTATAATTGGGTTTTCTCTCTGTTAAAATGAAAAATTGTTCTCAGAGTAATTAGTTTGCTCTTAATAAGAGGTAGTAAAAAGATATTCTTCACATTTTCTGTTACCAGCCCAGGTAACAGAAATTCTGTATCTCAGCAGAATAATATTCTGTGTGCTTTGTGCTGAATTTTTATACCCTTACTTATTTTCTAAAGCAAACAACAGTAACAGGAAACTTAGAAGATAGACAATAGAAATTATACAGTCTGAAGAAGATAGAGAATAAAAGATTGAAAAACAAAAGTGAACAGAGCTTAAAGAACTTGGGGAACACTATTGAAATGTCTAATATATGTGTAATTGGAGATGCAGACGACGACGGATAGAAGTTGACTTTCTGGATTAACAGCTGCTCACCACTGCAGGGCTCTAGATTTGTCGACCATATTCCAGAGAGGTTTATATGTGCATATTAACATTCCTGGTTGCATCAATGTAAATGAACAGAACAATACACGACGTAATAAAACCTTTTTGTGATCAAGAATAATCTTTGGAGTTAATTATTATCATGGGGGGGGTTGTAATTTGTTAAGAAAAATGATCCAAAACTTGAAAACAAAGCAAAAGGATGACAGCTTATCTTTTCAATATCATACTGTGGCATTCTCTAATATGTCTGCCCAACATCTATTTAATTCTCTACAAGAATGTACTTTTGCTTGACTTACTATTTACCATTGACTATAACCCAGACTCTGAGGTCACATTCTAATCTATAGACTTTTATCAAGCAGGGATACAAATGATTTCTTTGATATGTGCTCCCTTTCCATTTGTACAAGTCATTATTTTAATTTTTTGAAACATCTGACAGGATGAAATCACTGAAATTCAGTTTTTGAAAAGTCAAATGATTGCATATGAAGCTTTGGTTGTAGGCAGAGACTGACACAGAATCTTCTCCAAAGAGTTATTTTTGTGTGTTTGTTTTTAGGGGATGTCTGCTGTAGCCTTAGACACTTTAGTGTGATTTCATGAGGCAAACAAAACCGAGATGTATGAACTTAAATGCTGCTTTAAAAATCATTAAAAACCATCCTAAAATCAATTCAAAAATTGACCAGAAGCCACTGCACTTTGCTCCAAAGAGAAATAAACATGCTGAGCAAGCAATGCAAATGCGCCTCACTCTTCTCCAGACTGAAGTAACCTGCTGGGTCAGCATGGTGACAGCTACAATGGCAGTCAAGTCAAAAACAGCAAACCCTGCTGAATGACAGCCAAAAGATGGACATTTCATTTACTCTGTTGTTAGTAACTATATTAGTATAAGTTTCTAGGAAAAGCATAATGGCAGAATGTAGCAAAAAACTTTTTGAAATATGCTCTAGAAAGCCATCTCAAAAATAAAAGAAATGCCATAAATTCCCAAAAGATAAGATAATCAGGTTTTTCATATCATCTGATATTTTTGATCAAGAGAGCTAAACTTAACTCAATCAGAAGTTTTGACTTCAAAGGAAGGCAGTAGCCCTGGAAATAGATGCAGCAGCTGTTTTCCCACAGAAGATGAGGCTTCTTTACACAATGCTCCAAGTATTTTCCTAAAGTCACCAGAATCAGTTCTTCTAAGTTCACATAAACACACTGAGTTCTTGCTGTAATGGCATCTTTGGGGCCCTCACTCTGTGCTGTTAGATGAATTTTTTTTAAGTATTTTCTGCTATCTCCAAAAATTAAACAGGTTTAGTTGGGCTCAGTAAATAAGTACAATCATTTCCTTCTCCCCTCCCCCCTCAAAAAAAACAAAAAACAAAACTGAAACAAGTAAATTTCCAGAATACGCCATGTAATAATGAGAGAAGACTGCTAATGAAGATGAGATGCATACCTTGAAAATACTCTGAGAGAATGGAACAGCAAATACCCTTAAAATCTGGTATTTTTGAAAATTTTTATGTGTTTGCTTTTTTCTATTTGGGCTCGAGATTACTACTTCAAGAAGCTTATATTGGCAATCCGATGACAGTTATGAAGTGGAAAAGAAATGGAAAGAGGGTAACATTTCAAGTTTTGTTGTTGTTTTTTTCTCACAAAGTCCATGGAGAAAAGTAAAGACAAGAGGAGAAAAATAAAGCATTAATTAGAGGACATAGCTTTGAACAAACTTGGGGAAAAAATTACATGTTTTTTTGTTTGGGTGTTTTCTTTCGCTGTGTTTTGTTTTTATATGTGTGCTATGCAGTGAGCTCTGTGGGACAGGATCTATTCGGTATCCCCAACTCTTAACACTGTAGTACCAAGAATTTGGTAGACATTCCATAAATATTTGTTAAGGACATGATAAAATCAAATGATTAATGAGCTATTAAAAACCGCTGTGATGATTGCCGCTATTTATAAATCAGATTTCGGTTAAGGCTAGATATGAAGAAGTGTTTCCGGCCAGAGCTTCTCAAACTTTAACATTCATACGAATCAGCCAGATATCTTGTAGAAAGGCAGATTCTGACTCAGTAGTTTAGGGTGGGGCTGAAGAGTCTGCATTTCTAACAAGTTCTTAGGTGATGCTAATGCTGCTGATTCATGGACCACATTTTGAGAACTAAGGTTCTGGACAATCTGATGGCTCTGTGTCAATAAGGAGGCTCCAGAGTAGGGCGTCAATGAGAAGTGTTGGGCACCTGGACAGCAAGGAAAGAGGAAGGCTTGGGCCAAGCGGGTGTGGCAATAGTGGGAGGGGAGATGACCATCCAACAAGTGTGTACACTGCCCCTTTCTTGCTCTACAAAATGAAAGCTTTTATCTCCTGCTTGAAAAAAAAATGTTTCAAGACTCAGCAAGAAAGTGAGAGAAGGGAACAGAGACTGGCTCCTTACCTGTGAAATCATATTCTGACCATCCATGTGGCTTTATGTGGCCAAGTGAGAAGGGTTGTGAAAGACCAGTCTCCTCCCCTTATGGCACCTTCTCAAGGGTCCTCATTTCCTGGCGGAGAGAACTTGGCTACAATCACAGGAGACCTATTCCCCAAGGACTCTGAAGCGTGGAGGAGAATGCTCTGGCATCACTGGCCTCTCAAGCAGTTTTCACCAATTAGCTGCCCCTTTCCCTCTCTCTTTCTGCCCAGTCCTTGACTCTAATTCCTCCCCCTCTGCTCCAAGACTCACAAATACTGAAGATACCAAGATGATTCACCCTGCTCCTGCCCTCTCCCTTATGTCTAGTCAGCCATCAGCCTCCATCATGGCCATCGTACTCACGGAGGTCATGATGCACTCAGTGAGACTGTCCCTTTCCTGAAAATATTGTTTAAGGGTCAGAGTGACTGAATGTATTCACCTACATTTCTGGCCCAGAGGTTACATGAATCTTTCATTTTAGTCCCTGACCTTATCTTTTGAGCTCAAGTTTTCTACAACACACACAGAAAAAGAACAGAATTCAAGGTATGGAGAAAAAACATGGTTATTTTCTGTTGCTCACTCTTCACCAGAGATGCAATGTGTAATTGTTCCCTGACTCCCCTCTTATTACAGTGATGGTCCTGGGCTGGTGCCCCGCAGTGCCAATCAAGAGGCAGTAGGATGATGGAAGTAGGAAGCTGGATGCTGCTGGGCTGCCACTCTCAGGGCAACCACGTGGCACAGCTCCAGGGGCTTAATTAACTTAGATGCAATGTGAAAGGCATCCTCTGGAGTGGTGTGATTCTGCAGCCCTGGAAGGGACTCTTGAGAGAAGATGACCCACAGGAGGAAACTGGGGGGAGGGGTGTACAGGTGGGCCAAGAAAGGTAAGTGAATTTCAGCTCTCAGGAATTTTTCTCTAGAACATTTCTCTTTAACTCTAAATGGGTATATATACAGTAACAATGATGATTAAAACGTATATTGCCTCAGGAAAGTATTGGTGCCATTCGTTGACTGCCAGATCCTCTCCCTGGCTTTGTAACAGAAACACAAACTATTGTCTCTTGTGTAAACTACTGAGCATTCATTTCTAATGCTCATGCTTTACAATAAGGACTATGCATAATACTAAATGTGTCAGTGTATACTATTGGGAGTCTTAATTTTATTTCAACAATAACCTACAGATTTTATTGTAGTTGGTATGTTTCCAATCCTGAATTCAACAAGTAAAAAAGGAAAAATTAGTAAAATTATCAACAAGCAATGTATGACAAAGTAAATGGGTCACCTATAACATAACCTATCCAAAGAGAAAAACTAAATGAGTAGTTGTGTTTCAAGAGAAACAAAAGACCGATCATGACTGACACGTGTCATCTTAACGCAAAATAAACAGTTGTTAAATGCTTGCAATTTTAAATGCAACGTTAGAAGCCATTGTGCTTAATCCCATTTAATCCTAGCAACAATCCTATAAAATTGGTACACTACTGTCTCCATTTTACCCCTAAACAAAGTAAAGCACAAAGGGGATCAGTAACTCACTGCAGGCCGTGCAATTGGTAAGGGGCAGGACTGGAATTCAAGCTCAGGCAGGCTTGCTGCAGAGCCCAAGATTTCTCCACTAAGATGTACAAAGTCCCTAGAACCAGCAAGCCACATTTGTTCCTCTGTACCTGACACTGGGCTGAGTGTTTTACATATATTATCTAAAGTATTAACATAAATCCGTGGCATATTCAGTTCTACTTCGGCTAGTCTGCAAAAAGAAAGAATGTCAGTAAGCCTAATGCGAGCCCAAAAGAGGAAGAATTCCTTAAAGTTTATCCAGGATTGTTCAGGGGAGGCAGTACTCTGGCCAAATAGTTTGAGCACTTCAAATAACTTAGCCACAGAAGGGGTATTTCAGATCAAGATCATCCAAACAACACCTCTTGTTCTGATACAATAATTACCAGACTTTCTGGTTATACATTATTTCTTAGGTTTTCTTTTTTTCCCCTAGAAGGAGAGAATGGAAGAACCACTGGCATCCTCCACAGCTTTCTCACAGTAAATTAACGAACTGGCATTCTGGTTTATACATCACTGTTTGTGAGTTGGGACACATCAAGCCTGTCTGCTTGAATAAACTATCAAAGCTGAGTTCTTTGATCTTTTATATCAAAGACCACACCAAAGTTCTGTCATTTCAAGAATCCGCTGGTGAAGTAGCAGACCTCCTGGCCTTTCAAGAGGATGTAACTATTTTGTGCCTAACTAAATGTACGTGTGCTCTTTTTTTTTCATGCATTGTTTCTTCAGTCACACACAATTTTTAAAACTAGGGGAAACATATCTCTTGACTATGAATTAGTTGCCATGAATTCTAAAGTACACAATTCCCTTGCAAGACATTTGGTCCTAACCAAAAAGTCCATAATACATTTGGTCCATAAGACATATGGTCCACACCAAAAGCTCCTTGAAATGTGGTCCAATCCAAAACGTCCATGAGCACATTTGGTCCATGCCAAATGGTTTTGGACAGAACCAAATATCCAAAAAATTTTGGCACGGACCAAATGTCTGCTAACCATACAATTCAACAAGAAGATGAAAAAAAAAGTAGAAGGGGAGAAATAACCATCGATGAATAACCAGTGGTAGTACTATTTGGGGAGAATGACTTTAAACCAAAATTATTCATGTTCCCAGTAGAAGAAGCTGTATAGAAATATAAGCCAAAGTCACACAAAATGAAGGCTACATAAAAGCCTTAGAGAAAGTCAGAGTTCTTTGGTCTATTCCTAATTTCCAGAAAATACGTTTACAAATGGTCAGGCAACTGAGCATCTGAGATCTAATTGTGTCACATCTAACAAACTGGTTTGATGTTCTCCTTTTAGAAAAGCAGATGGAGTCGTCTAAGACTATGAGAAACCCCTGAAGAAAGATGTGACAGTCTGAGGAACAGACTTAAACTAATGTTTAAAAAATAAATGCTTTCGTGAATTAGCAAGGATTTTGCAATCCAGATCTAAATGAGATTTTCATCATTCTGTAAACAATGCCACAGTAATTTTCTGGTTTTCAAGAAGAAAAAAGGACAAGAATTTAAGAAGTTAAATAAAGAGCAATTGATGGGAAGGAGTTCAGCACGAAGGCAACGTCAAGGAAAATGGCTTTAGATAGCTTTTCTTCTATTAAAAATGTCTTTAAAATACAGGGCAATGCAGAGAATAATATAATAAACACTTATGCATCTACTACATAGTTTTAATAAACGCTCCTATTTTGTCACACTTGCTTCAAGTCACTTTTGAGAGAAATAAAACCTTATAAATACAGTTGAAGTTCCCTCTATTCCCCTTCCTGCCTCCCCTCTTTATTACAAAACTCATTATTATGAGTTTTGATGTGTACTACATCTATTGCATATGTATGCAGTATAAAAATAGATAGTACCCCAAACACCCAGTCTATATTTAAGTAGATAACCAACAAGGACCTACTGTATAGCACAGGGAACTCTGCTCAATATTCTGTAATAACCTAAATGGGAAAAGAATTTGAAAAAGAATAGATACATGTACAACTGAATCACTTTGCTTTACACCTGAAACTAACACAACATTGTAAATCAACTTTACTCCAATATAAAATAAAAATTTTTTTAAATAAAAAAATAGTACCGTATATACAAGTATATATATGAACTATGTGTTGCATTAAAATACAGACTGGAAAAACACCAGACTTGTATATCTCATGTAATTCATATATCTCATGTACTTCCAAAATATATTCTTAAAATTGCTTTTAAACTGAGAAATTTCAGAGTTAGTTGACATGGCTAAAAACCAGTGGCCATTTCTTCTTGGAAAATAAGAAAAGAAACAAAATTTAGAGCAAGGACTTTGTTATAGTGAATTCTGAAAGCTATTTTATAAATTCTGAGAAGATACCAAGAATGAAAAGGGATTTCAAAGGTGGTGATGTGACCAAAAATTCTACAAAGAAGCTCACGTTTTATAAATTTGAAATTAGAAATGTGGCTTCCCTGGTGGCACAGTGGTTGAGAATCCGCCTGCCAACGCAGGGGACACGGGTTCAAGCCCTGGTCCAGGAAGACCCCACATGATGCAGAGCAACAAAGCCCATGCACCACAACTACTGAGCCTGCACTCTAGAGCCCGTGAGCCACAACTACTGAGCCTGTGTGCTGCAACTACTGAATCTCACGTGCCTAGAGCCCGTGCTCCACAACGAGAAGCCACCACAATAAGAAGCCCACGCACTGCAACGAAGAGTAGCCCCTGCTCGCCGCAATTAGAGAAAGCCCACATGCAGCAATGAAGACCCAACACAGCCAAAAATAAATAAATTAAATAAATAAATTTTTTAAAAAAGAGAGAAAGAAATGAAACAAGTCCAAAATAGATTTCAAAGGTGAACCCAGGTACTATAAAAGATTATGGTGGCTCATTGAATTCTCTTCCATGCATGCTAAGCTACTCTCTGGGAATAATTTACACAGCTTTGGAAATGACAATAACTCTTCAAACCTCTAGGGTACTGTTTAGTTAGTTATTATCTGATGTACTAAATTTTCTTAGCACCTAAATTATTCTCACAACATCAGCTATTCCCTGAGATTAAGTTATGGCCTCCATAAACCATACAGTTTTCTGATTACTTAAGTGTTCATGTGACTTTCAAATGTGCTCAACTTATACACAGAAGTCATTTAGGCCACCTAGAAAATCCACCTAAACAAGTGAAATTCACTCTGATGCCACTGTGTCCATATGCTTAAAGACAACAGCATGAAGAAGGTCAACCTGATATATGCAAGCCTATTAAAGAGAGAATCTATTGACTGTACCACCAATCCAAATGGCCATTATGATTGGCAAGCCAAGCCAACTGAATAAAGAATGGTTCACTTATGGCTTTTATGTAGTCAGAGCTTTAGTAAGTTATAAATGCTCTATAAGTCTGGCTCGTGGTCAGACTTCCTGGGATCATTAACAGTCCCCTGATAATTTTATCAAAGAGAGAGGTATCGATTCCAGTATTTCAGCCAAATTCTAACTTACTGAATTATAGCCAACTCTTCCCAAATACCCTCAGATTAAGTGATATATTCTGTGAGGATAACCACCCCGCACTTCTAATGTGCTTCTCCCAACCCACGCCTCTTTGGGAGGCCAAAACCAACTCCTGCTGGCCCAATTCAGTAGCACAGAAGCCTTGATGGATTCACAGAAGCCTCCTCTCCCATCACATACTCAACAAAGAATGAACCTATTTTAATCCTTTTTTAGCAAGAAATGTGTTTTCAGTCATTCCACTGGCAGGATCAACTGAACATGGCATGGACAGATACTTAATTTACAACCACCTGAGTTCTCTACAGACCTTCCCAGGAGCAACAGAGAGAAGACAAAGTGTAAGGAGCAAAGTTGTGAGCTTCGACTCCTGCTGGAAGAAGAGAAAATCATCAGCCTAACTGTTATTCCCCTCGGAAATCAACATTAGCTTTACTGGTTCAGAAATGGAGATCAGAAAACACCAAACAATTACATTATTTTAGCCAATTGAGAAATCTGATCATTACTTTTTCCCTAAGAACACCTAGGGGAGATCATCTTTAAAGGGGCGTAAACTAACATGGAGTAAAGTGGTCCAGCAGGTGAGGAAACTGTGGTGTCCCACCAGTCTGCAGGATAACTTGGGATGAGAAACCATGGACTAGGTGATTTTTTTCAAAATCATTATATGTCTTATAATTTTGTCAACAGGAAACTAAATAATATTTATTTGTTTGACTTCATTTGAAAACTCAGTTGATTCAATGAGAAAAAAATGAACTACCACGGTTTGGTAAAACATAGGTTTTAATCCCGTATGCATTAACAGGTTAACAGAGTTTTAGTTTTCATACGCTTGTTTTGTATCATGTTTATATAGCTCAAGCTACCTATAAACTCTAGGGCGGGATTCTTCAGTAATAAGGATTAGAGGCATTGTTATTGTGGGAAATAATATAAATGACCACAGCTCAGAAGGCATTAATGCAATTTCTATGCATATAAACTATAGCATAGTTGGCTGTGAAACATAAATACATCTAGTTAACACATAAGCACATTTTGAGGGTCTAAAAAATCATCTTTTCTCTTTTTAGGCAATACTGACACTCATTAGCACCTTTGAATATAATTTCATGCGATTTAATTTTCTTATTTATAAAACCGTTTCCAGGTGTGATTATTGTTCATCCATCACAAGATATATTTTTTAAAATAAAAACTGACAGCATTCACTTCCAAAATTTATATATGCTGGTAGAATGTTCTAATTATACAACAAAGGGATTTTGTTAATGTAATTTTTTTGGTGTTTGGTTACACTCTCTAAAATGTTTGCAAAGTTAAAAAAATTAAACTCCAAAGTCCAGGTACTTTCCATTAACACTATTCACAATTTCTTTGTGGATTATAACTACATAACCCAAGGTGATGTCTGGTAATTCTTTCTCAAGTTCCTTTTCTTATTCTGCATAACCAGAAACACCAAAGACAGGGAGAAATAGCATCTTCGATATAACCGTGGGCTCACTGTTAGCAGAGCAAACTGTGACAGCAGAGTCTGAAAGAATTACTTCAGAAGGAGGGTCCTGAAAGTGAGAAAACTCAGGAAACTTTCAGACAGCCTTTATCGATTTGTGAATCCAGACAACAAAAGTACAACAAGCTATCCCCAGTGCTAAAGAACTCCAGAAAGGTGTTCCACTTTAGGTTAAGATACAGGTGCAATCATTCATTCATTCAATATTTACTGAATACCTATTAGGTAAGGTACGAGGTAGCAGTGATCCAAGGATGAAAAGGATGGGTCTCTGCTCCAGTCTAGTGGGGGAGACAGATGTACAAGGGATTTGCCTGTGGTGGTTAAGATTGGGTGTGGTAGATGAGCTCATCCTGGGAATGACGGGTATTCCGGGTAACAGTCAGGCCTGCTCTGTAGGAATATCCATGTTAAAGAACAATCAAGAGCAAAAGACACTAGCCTCTGGGCTCCTCTTGTGACTGAGCATCAGAGTCTGCCGGCAGAGACCCTGTAGTCTCTGGCTTAGAAATTCTCCCCCTTGCGTTATGAGACCATGAGTTCCTAGAGGACACCCCCAAACAAAGGGGCCTGGTGGGCCTTTCTGCCTACTGCATTGTTTATTTATCCTTTCTCATAATTAAACCTTCTTCTAATCCTACAAGGTAATAATATTTGCAAATGGAGAACACCTGGCTATCCAACATGATGAATTTTCCAGGCTTCTGGGGAAAGAGCTGTTCAAGCCAAAAGAAATCTAACATGTCCCTAGAAAGGAACCCAAGCCCTTCACAATATGAATACACAGGCGCAAGGGTTAAATGTATAATGTATATTCAGCACAGAGAAAGCATGAATATTGTGTGTGTGTGCATGTGTGTGTGTAACCATAGAATTCTAAGCTTGGAGGTTGTGCTTTACATCTATATCATATGTTATCCAGATACCAGTTGTATATTATAAGCTGCATATGCAATACCATATGGACACCATAAAATATCACATGTGGTGTCAGGATCATTTTACATTTAGTGCATGATTAAAATGTCATATTATATACCTATCTTTTCTGTGTGTACATGGATTTGTCTCACAAATTGCTTTTATTATCAAATTCAGATATCAATCAAAGTCAAAGTCTCTTTATTGAGATTTAATAAAAAGCAATATGGAAACGTGAATACAGTCTCGTTTTTTTCCCTAGATTTTTCTGCCATGTAGCATTTAACACTGGTGCAGCTGTCAATACCCATTCATCTGCTATCGGGCAGCTTTTTCCTTTCACTCACTGTGACATTTTTAAAGTGGCAAAAAAAAAAGCTTAAAACAGCATATTTGTCACTTTTTTCTTTCTAGTGACCTTTTAAGCACTAGGAAAAATTACCCTATATGTACTAAACGCTTTAATCATTCCACATACATTTCACAATAGTGCTTTCTATAGGGGTATCCTTTAATTAAGTTTAAGAAATTTACATTGTACTTACTGCTGTTCATTTAATTATTCAAAAATTTAAACATAAGAAAACCTCATAGCTCTTAGCTATGGCAACCGTGTGATGCAACTGTAATCTATATTAAGAATCACTTTTCATAAGGAGAATTTCAGAAATAACTTGTACATACCCTCGGCTTCCAGCCTTTAAGTCCTGATAAATTGCTACATGAAGTACTTTTCTTCAGTATTTAAGAAATTTAAGAATTTAAATTTAAATCTAGTGAAGAAAAACTGTCTTCATGTTTCCATATTGCTTTTTATTAAATTTAATAAAAATTAAGAAATTTAAAAATTAAGAAATTTAAGGAAAAAGATATGTGGATGATGAGACATCACAGTGAACATTTGGAGGAGGAAGATGTTAAGACTGAGTCTCAACCCTATTTTGGATCAGCTGTGAGACCTTGAGGGAGTCACTGTGTATCTCTGATGGCACCTGGTATCTCATCGTGTGCACAATAAGATACTGATAGCCACTTCTCTCCATCACAATGTGATTGTGGGAACCAAATTAGCAAGTATCTGTGAATATGCCCTGAAATCTATAAAAAATGAAGAGTAACATGACTTTTAGTTCAAAAACAGATATTCTCTGTTTTAGAAGTGGAGAAATTTAAAATTCTTGTAACACACCAGAAGAAGTCAAAGGTTTAAAACAAGCTAAAATATCGACATTGGCAGTACATTATTTTAAAGTTAGTGTCCTTTCTAAAAGCAGAAACAGGGCTTCCCTGGTGGCGCAGTGGTTGAGAGTCCGCCTGCCGATGCAGGGCACACGGGTTCGTGCCCGGTCCGGGAGGATCCCACATGCCGCGGAGCGGCTGGGCCCGTGAGCCATGGCTACTGAGCCTTCGCATCCGGAGCCTGTGCTCCACAACGGGAGAGGCCACAACAGTGAGAGGCCCGCGCAAAAAAAAAAAAAAAAAAAAACAGAAATACTGCTGTACCTGCTATATAATGGCATTAAAAACTGCAAAGAGTAATAATTCTGGATTGCCCATTTAGTCTCATTTTTATTCTTTTCACTTTTACTATGATTGGCGTGTCTTTAGAAGTGAACAGGTCTCACCGACATAGAAAACAAACTTACGGTTACCAAAGGGGAAAGGTGGGGAGGGATAAATTAGGAGTTTGGGATTAACATAAACACACAACTATATATAAAATAGATAACCAACAATGACCTACTATATAACACAGGGAACTATAACCAACGCTTTGTAATGACCTATAAGGGAAAAGAATCTGAAAAAATTAGATATATACGTATATGTATAACTGAATCACTTTGCTGAAACACAACACTGCAAATCAATTATACTTCAATTAGAAAAAAAAAAAAAAGCAAGTGAACAGGTCTTTCTCCTACCTCGCTACTCTGAGACCCTGATAATCCAAAGTGAATGGGCTGAGCACCCTAGGACAAAATATCTACGTCACCACTTAGCAATCAGTCACCAAGAGTAACCTAGCTTCTCAAAGCGTGTCTCTGCAAAAGAGAACATAATACCTATCCCAGAAGGTTCTCTGGAGTCATAAATAATGTATATTCAGGGTCTGGTATACGATAAGCTCTGCAGAAATGGTATTTATCACTGTTTTTCTGGCAAGAAATCTCTTAACCGCACTTGGCTCTATCGGTAACGTGGAGGACTTACTGATTTTGAAGTTCAGCAAGAATCCAGCCAGGGTTCTAGAACGTTGCTGTGGTAGCGCTCCGGCGCCACGTGAGGACCAAGGGGAAGGAGGAGAAGCAGTAAAGGCGGCGGGGGCTGAGGCGGGAGCGGGGGTGGGGGTGGGCACGGACCCGGGGCTGAGGCGCGGACCCGGGGCTGAGGCGCGGACCCGGGGCTGAGGCCCGCCCCCTCTCCCTTCCGCCTCAGTGGCCGCGCCCAGGGCGGAAGTGGCCTCAGTGCTACGCGGCGATCATGGCGAGCGCAGCCGCGGTAGAAGCACCGTGGTGTCATCTGTCCCATCAGTTTAGCATCCCCCAAGGAATCTGACCGCCTACTTACACAGAAACTAATTGGCACCCAAGTCCTTTGGGGGTTTTGGGAGAGGAAGAGAACCGCAGCGCAGGATTTTCATTTGGGGAAAATTAAATAACCTGGTAAGAGTTTTTACGTTTGGATCTTATAGATGAGGAGTACCTACGAAAGGTACCGATACTGATGCGTTGTGTGTTGCCCCAAGACATGATGATCGAAGCGACTTTTTCACCTCATTCTATGATAAGTTGAAATTACAGTGAGAAGTAAAAGATGTAAGAGCTGTCGAAGAGGCATTTGTAATAAGTTATCAAGCTGTGTTTTCATGGGATAGAGATTGATATTTTGTTTGCCAGATGAGCACTGCAGACTATTCCAGAAGACTTGGACTTAAGAGATGACAGTCTGCTTAAAACTTTAGATGCAAGATACGTAAGAAATCTTGACGTTGCAGGGTAACTGATGAAATTTTACATCTAGTACTAAACATTGACAACTTCAGGTTAACCCTGAGATCTATCAAACTGTGGGCTAAATGCCACATCTATTCCAATATATTAGGTTTCCTCTGTGGTGTTTCCTGGGCTATGCTAGTAGCAAGAACTTGCCAGCTTTATCCAAATGCAATAGCATCAACTCCTGTACATAAATTTTTCTTGGTATTTTCTAAATGGGAATGGCAAAAGCCAGTCCTATTGAAACAACCTGAAGAATGCAATCTTAATTTGCCTGTATGGGACCCAAGGGTTAGTGTATTATTTTTTCCCCTAGAAATTCACACTGTGCAATAACAAATAAAAATCATCTGCAGGGCTTCCCTGGTGGCGCAGTGGTTGGGAGTCTGCCTGCCAATGCAGGGGACACGGGTTCGAGCCCTGGTCTGGGAGGATCCCACAGGCAGTGGAGCAACTAAGTCTGTGCGCCACAACTACTGAGCCTGCACTCTAGAGCCTGTGCGCCACAACTACTGAAGCCCGTGTGCCTAGAGCCTGTGCTCCGCAACAGGAGAAGCACCACAATGAGAAGCCTGCGCACTGCAGCAAAGAGTAGCCCCCACTCACCGCAACTAGAGAAATCCGCGTGCAGCAACGAAGACCCAACACAGCCAAAAATATAAATAAATAAATAATTTTTAAAAAAAACCATCTGCAAAAACTTCAGGGAGACTTCCCATTCTGTTACCTATGAGTGGACATTATACTTTCTTTCAGTCTCAGCTATAATTGCCCTCTGAAGTGAGAAGTGTAATTATGTACCCTGTGAACTACATTTAATTGTACATAATTTGTAATATCAAGGTCACTAACTTTTTAATTCAGTCTATACAGAACTACCTTGTAAGTACAAGTTGCATGGGCATTTGTGCTTAAAAAATCATGATAAAAAGATACTTAAAAAAAAAAAAAATCCAGCCAGGAATCAAGATGCAGTTCTCGGACTCCCCTGGTGGCGCAATGGTTAAGAATACGCCTGCCAAAGCAGGGGACATGGGTTTGAGCCCTGGGCCAGGAAGAGCCCATATTCCGCGGAGCAACTAAGCCCGTGCACCACAACTACCGAGCCCACGTGCCACAACTACTGAAGCCTGCATGCCTAGAGCCCATGCTCCGCAACAAGAGAAGCCACCGCAATGAGAAGCCGTGCACCTCAACGAAGAGTGGCCCCCGCTCGCCACAGCTAGAGAAAGCCCACACACAGCAATGAAGACCCAACACAGTCACAAATAAAAATTAATTAATTAATTTTTTAAAAAAAAGATGCAGTTCCCCCCATCCTTCAAGTAGTCCTCTTGAAGGCCTCCTCATTGGCTTTGTCATCCTGGTAAAGCAAGGGCTGGGAAGGACAGCCCTCCCCTCAAGGCCAAGGATCACTGTTAGTTTGCAACCTCAGGAATTTGGTTGGTTACCTGGATGAAATTTAAAATTGGCCCCCCTACCCAGAGGAGAGACCAATGAAACAGGCAGACCACTCCAGACTGGTAGGGGGCAGATGTAATCAGGGGAGATTACGTAGGAGGCTTGTCTTGGGGCCACAAGATGAGTAGGTCTCTGCACCTGCTGGCGGGAATCTTAAAAATGTATATAGAGGCCTTAATTATGTTCAGTCATGTATGTACCATCCAGATGGTCTCAACAATATCTTACCCCTCAAGGCTGCGTCCTTGAAATAGCTCCTCGTGTGGAAATGGTGGGTGAAATGTACATTCCAAAGACAGGGGAGAGGGCTGGGAGCCTCCAATTGCCCGCATCCAACTGGCAGGTCAACCTTGACAATGGTGACGTCTTTACTCCCTCGCCATCATCTTATACGGACAGGGAAGTGGGACAGTGGGCTGGCGTCACGCCTGGTAGTAATCGGACTGTTCTAATAGAGTTCACTAAACATCATTAAGAAAGGGGAGTACTAGGGTCACTTGAAGCCATCATGTCAGGGAGGTTTGGAACAGGAAATTGGGCTGGGTCTTAAAGGATGCATGAAATTTGCCAGGCTGGCAGGACTGAGGAGAAAGATTCCCTAACAAATACAACAGTGTGTCCAAATCGCAGAGAAATGAAATGGCGTGATGGTTCACTGTGCCGAAGTCTGATTTGAGAGCAGACGTAGATCAACAGAGACTGTCTCATGGCACCATCCTGAGAAGTCCTGAGAAGGTTTTATCCTCTCTTCTGCAGGGACCCAATGAAATGTTCAGTAGGGAAGCAACTTTCCCAGATTTGTGTTTTAGAAAGATCATTTAACATTTGTGTAGAGAATGGGTTGGCGGGAGTGGAGTGGGGAGAGTGCACAATGAGAGATTAATTGGTAGACTTTGGAATGGTCTAGACAGGAAATAGTGTGTGCCTGAACTAAAGCAGTACCGGTGTAGTGGGAGAAGAGGACAAGTAGGAAATGGAATCAACAGAACAGAGTGAATGAACCTAAGGAGTGGGAAGGAGAGAGGAGCTGAGTTTCCTAGTTTCCTGACTAGGGTGCTGGACTGGACAGTGGACAGAGTAAACATAATGAAATGATATGTTTTTCAAGGTGGAAATTCTCAAACGCGAATACATGAGGAAACATAATGAAGTAGTCCTATGTTTGCACTTATCTACAACAAATGTTTAGATTTAAAACACACTTTTGTTTCTATTTGACATCTTGAAATAAAGGCTAAACAATTCTATTCCTATATACTTTAAATCACTTTGAGTGTGCAATAGCTACAAACACTAGGCCATCTTCTGGGCAATGATATGCTGTTCCAAATTGGGAGATAACTCGGTAATATTATGTCATGCTTGATAATGTTCTCACCAAAATGTGACATAATTTCCCTTCCACTTACATCGTAGTTGCATTCTTAGAAAATTCTGTATATGTTTACATGGTAAAAATTTACTGTATGTTCATAGGTAAAATGGTGTTACATTCCAGGCTTAGAAAGTTGTAAACAGCGTTTTTCACTTACATGGGTGCCTATTGGGAACATCTGAAGTTGTACAGAATACAGGACCATTCTTTTTGTGAGACTGTCCTGGTATTACAAAATCTTGACTGTCTCTGCCTCTCCATATGCTATGGTGACACTTAAGCCACTGAAGCACCTAAATCATTGGGACAATTCAAAATATTCCCAACAAATTTCCTAAACATTCCCCAGGGGATGCATCACTCTGACCCCACTGAGAACTAGTATGCTTGGGGAATGTTCCAGAGAGAACACCACAGCATTTTCTTTCTCAGCATCTGTGGGCACCATTTCAGCCCAGAAATTAAAAATCAACTACCTTTAAAGGGAACTTTGATCCTGATAATTGAGAAATTTTCGTAGGTTTGACTCAAACTGTACAAGACACACTCATGTTTAATCAGAAAGTATGAGAAGGAAAAAACCAATATCTTATCCATTCTTTAGTTTTTAGAAGAAGTCTCATTTCTGTCTCTGAGTGTTGGTGGGACCTTAGTCAATTCATGAACTGTAACAAGACCTGCTAGTCCAGAGGGAGAGTTAGGGGCGAGATATGGAGAATGACCCTGGCTTTACTTTATGGCTGCCCTTGCCCACTGGTTTGTTTAATCCAGCAGTGTGTTGGAGTCAGCTTGCGCCGGCTTTTGAGAGCCAATCTAAACTTTGTGGAATTTGTGAGCTGGTGGACAATATATTAGAAACTTGAAATTGACCATGACGATAGTATTTAAATCATGGAAATCGGAAGACACTACAAATCAGTCCTCTCCCCACCGCCCGGAGCCAGTGGTTAAGCATTTACCAGCACCGCACTGGTTGAAGTTCTCCTCTATCCTGTAGGAAAGGGAAAGGTTGTCCCTGGGAAGGCATTATACAAAAGCCCATCCTCTACATCCCAGCTGGTCTCACAGGCTGCTCGGTATAACTTTAGTGCTTGGTGATAATGCTTATGTGTTAGTTGTGGACACCTCAGTGCTGTTTCTCTGAAGCATCTGTACAAGGGTCCGTGCTGAGCACCTATATAAGCAGCTGAAATGACTCGCCCCAAACAGACACCTTTGGGAGATGCTAGCACTTCAATCTGGCAAGGAGTGCATTCCAGCCCTCCCCTAATCCTCTTACAGCAGCTAAGTTTTACTCAAAGCTTCAGCTTGGGTATAAAAGCAGACTCACTCCTTCACTCAATCGGCTGCCCCTGCAAGACCAAGCTTGGGGAAAAGCCACAATTGCCTCCAAAGCAACTTGAAAAGGGCAAATCCCTGAGCTTCAGTTTCTGGGCCAAAAAGAGTTAAGAGTTTTGTCAGCCCCGAGTCACTAGAGGCTTCAGAAGTCCGTCAAATCTGCCGACTCAACACTTTTTGCTTTAAATAGGAAAGATGCCAACTGGAGTTGAATGACATGAATGACAAAAGAGATTTCCAGGGAGTGGAAAAACTAAGGAGAATGTCCGGAAAAAGAATATGTAGGGATAGTAATTATTCCTACTTCAAACAATCTAACAGCCCTTTTACTAGCTATTCTGCCTCCTTTCTCCACCCTGTCCTCTGAGCTAAGTATTATTTTGTCTATTTTACAGGTGGCAAAATTAGATTGGTCAGATAAATAAGCTAGTTCCAGGACACTTGGAGAAATCAGAACTAAAATTCTGGTCTTCCAAGATCTTCCTCTCAATCACTCTGACTCTAGATACGTGTTCCCTATTTGGTAACATGAAGACAACAGAACTAAAATATCCCTTGAACCTCATCCATGCTTAGGCTTTCATGTACATGAACCACTTTTAAAATAGTTGAAAATAGTCAAACATCCATTTAGTTCAATTGAATTCTAGTACATCTTTTAAAAATCAATATAAGCTACAATAACTCATATGTTATTTGATCCTTATTTTTTTTCTCTTTTCCTTTTTTAAAGCAACTTTATTGAGATATAAAACATGCAATAAGCACAGTAAGTGTACAATGTGATAAAGTTAACATACGTATAAATCCATGAAACCATTATCACATTCAAGGTAATGATACTTCTATCACTCCCAAATTTCCTCATGCCTTTTCTAATTCCTCTCACTTACTCATCCCACCTACCCTCTCAGGCAACACCTGATCTGCTCTGTCAATATAGATAAGTTTTCAAGTTCAAAGTTTTATCAAAATGGACTCGTACAATATGTACTCAATATCTGGACTCTTTCATAGAAATTTTGGGATATATCCATGTTGTATAGATCATTAGTTCCTTCCATTTTATTTTTAAGTAACATTCCATTGTATGAATATGCCACAATTTGTTTATCCATTCACCTATTGAAGGACATTTGGCTCTTTTCCAGTTTGGGGTTTTTACAAATAAAACTGCTGTGAACATGCATGTAAAAGTTCTTTGTATGGACATATGATTTCTTTTCTCTTAGGTTAATACCTTAGAGTGGAATGGCTGGGTCATATGTAAGTGTATGTTGAATTTTTAAGAAAGTTAAACTGCCAAACTTTTCCAAAGTGGCTTTACCATTTGACATTCCCAACAGCATAGTTTGAAAGTTCTAGCTGCTCCACATCCTGGTCAACACTTAATACGCCAATCTTTTTAATTTAGCCAACTAATAGGTATGTAGTAGTATCTCACTGTGGTTTTAATTTGCATTTTCCTGATACATAGTGATATTAAGGATCTGTTCATGTATTTAGTTGCCATGCATGTAGCTTCTTTGGTTAAGTCTGTTTAATTTTGTTGCCCATTTTTAACTGTGTTATTTTCATGTTATTGAGTCTTGAGAGTTTTCTGCATATTGTGGATACAGTGCTTTAGCAGTTATATGCTTTGCAAATATTTTCTCCCAGCTTGTGGCTTGTCTTCTCATTCTTTTCTCCTTTGGAGAGGAGAAGTTTTTTAATTTTGATGAGGTTGAATTTATTAATATTTATTTTATACATCATATTTTTTGTGTCATAGCTAATAAATCTTTATCTAGCCTAGTGTCACAAAGATTTTTACTTTTGCTTTCGTCTGGATGTCTTATCGTTTTAGATTTTACATTTAAGTCTCTGATCCATTTTGAGATTTTGAGTTAACTTTTGTATGTGGTATAAGGTTTGAACTGGTTTGTTCTGGTTGTTTTGCATACAGATATCCAGTTATTCCAGCACTATTGTTGAAAAGACTATCCTTTCTCCACTAAATTCTCTCTGTACCTTTGTCAAAAATCAATTGTCCATATATGTGTGAGTCTGTTTCTGGACCTTTCTGGTTCATTGATCTTTTTTTCTATCTTTACACTATTACCATAGTTTATTGATTACTGTAGCCTTATAAGTCTTGAAATTAGGTGATATTAGCCTTCTAATTTTGTTTTTCTTTTTCAAAGTTATTTTGGCTCTTCTAGGTCCTTTGCATTTCCATGTGAATTTTAGAGTCAGTTTGTCAATATCACACACACACAGCCTGCTAGGGTTTTGATTGGGTTTGTATTGATTCTATAGATCTCTTTGGAAAGAACTGACAACTGTATTTCTATATATGTGCAACAAACATTCAAAATTTTAATATTAAAAATAATATCACTTACAATAGCATCAAAAATATGAAACACTTAAGAATAATTATGATAGAAGATGTGAAAGACCTGCTCACTGAAGAATACAAGACATTGCTGAGAGAATCACAGACCTAAATAACCTGGACAATATAACTTGTTCATAAGTCAGAAGACTCAATATTGGAATGATTTCTTCTTCCCTTTAATAATAGAAGCTATTGTACTTTCACTTCTCTTGGAGGTAGATGTGGCCATTTGACTATGTTCTGCCTAAAAGAATCTGAGCAGAAGAAGTATGTGTAACCTCTGGGTCATATCTTTTTTGCTTTCTGTTTTTCCCTTCTGGGGGCTAGGGAGGATGGGGACAGCACTCAAGAACAGTGCCTCTTCAAGTCTAGTCCCCTGACAACATCAGTATCACTTGGGAGCTTTTTAGAAATGCAGATTCTCAGTCCCCACCCCAGACATACTGAATCAGAAACCCTGGTCTTGGGGTCCAGCATTTTGTGTTTTAAAAAGCCCTCCAGGTCTGACACAGGCTAACATTTGAAAACTGCTGCCCTCGGGAATGCAAAGCATCAAATAGGACCTAGTTGGCTGATATCCTCACTGAGCAGAGTTGCCTACTCTCCCTGGACCACCAGCTTACCTTCACCCTCTTATACGATGGAGAAATAAACTTCTCTTGCTTGAGACTTTTATATACTTTTTTTTTGCTCTTCTGAAATTTTTTTATTGGAGTACAGTTGATGTAGACTTTTGTAATTTTTGTCTATTTGTTATACCATCCCTAACTATGCCCCCTTCTTTCCTCCATGTGGTATTATCCTGTCCTTGTATCAGGGAAGATTCTCTTTTAGGATATTCTGTTTACCTCAATGATATCAAGAGCATCATTTCATGTCAAGGATTGTATAGGATTGTACACCGAAGGGTACATCATAATAATAGGTAGTACCTTTCCTATATAAATTTTGGCACTTTGAAAAGTTGGATAAATAATAAAGTTACATAAAAATGCTATAGTCAAAGAGACATAAATTATCATATACAAGTCAGTCTTAAAAATTAAAATATGAAACATGCCATTTCCCTTTTTGCATAATTTCTCTTCTTTTTCTCTAACTTTGAAGAGGAACTATGAGGATTTTCCTTTCCCTTCAAAGTATTAACTTTTTCAATCCACTCCTATCATATAGGTACTTTAGTTATCAATAGCAGCAAGAATTACCCTGAAGACTTGTGCAAACGAATTGAGAAGGTATGAATAGCCCTAGTTGCTGAAAGTAAAAGAAAAATACTTTAAATAATATTCACACTTGACTGTCCTAATCAAATCCTCAAGCAGGAAAAAAGAGAAATAAATATGATGTCGAAAAAAATTCATATTATTTTAATCATTTAGGTAGATAGAGAGAAACTTTTAATCATACATATGTATATGTGTGTGTAGATAGATATCATAGATAGATAGATAGGTACTTCCCAAAATATAGTGAAATACAGCCTAACTGTATTTCATCAACTCTTGATGAAAATTTTTCAGTGATTCATCATGAAGCACTTCTTATGATGCTTGAATGAGCCTGTCAAAAACTTGAATACTTCCTAGTGACAGGAGATTCAAGTGTTCACAGCTCATTCAATAATCCACTTATTTGTTGAGCACCTACTCTGTACCAGGCAGCCTCTTCAATTTTTGAACAGCTATAATTGTTTAAAAGTTCTAACTCATGTCGAGATGAAATCCTCCTGTAAAGAGCTTCAACACCTCTTAAAGAACTTCAACACAAAGTGTTTCTCCGTTGCAGAAACACAGTGTACTGGGAGTTGGGGACAGTGACACAACTGCCTTTAGGGACCTCACGGTGTCATGCGAGCAGGGGTAGGACATCTGACGGTGGAATAATAAATGCCAGTACACAGACATACAAAGTGCTCTCTGAGAAACTGGATGCAGAAGCCACTACCTCTGCTAAGGGAGTGGTCAGAGAAGGCTTCAAAGAGAGCATGGTCTTAGAGAAAGGGTGAACAGGACTCAAAAGAAAAAGAACATTCCAGGTCCAAGGAATAGTATAAATACAAGCATGGAAGCCTAAAAGAGCACAACATATTTGGAAACTTCAGGTGGCTCCGTATGTCCCGAATAAAAGGTTGTGGAGCAAAAGATAAGACTGACAGAAGTCTGTTAGAGGCAAATTAGGAAAACACTTGTTCTTCGTGACAAGGAGTTTGAACTCCAGGCTATGGGGAATCAGTAAAGAATATTAAATGAGGAAGTGATATGATGGACATTCTTTTTTTAAGTTCTATTAATCAGCTTTGTTTTAAGCAGATGTGTATAATTCCCTAGAATTTTTTTTTAATTTTTATTTTATATTACAGTATAGTTGATTTACAACACTGTGTTACTTTCAGGTGCACAGCAAAGTGACTAAGTTATACATAGACATATATCTATCCTTTTTCAAATTCTTTTCCTATTTAGGTTATTACAGAATATTGAGCAGAGTTCCCTGTGCTCTACAGGAGGTCCTTGTTGGTTATCTGTTTTATACATAGTAGTGTGTATATGTTAATCCCAAACTCCCAATTTATCCCTCCCCCCCCTTTTCCCTTTGGTAACCATAAGTTTATCTTCTGATTTGAAAAATTACTCTGACTGAAGTTGAGGATGAACCAGAGAAAGGAGAAAACATAAGAAAGAATAGAGAGGAGACCTGTAAATGGTTTGTTTCTTCCCCTTTCCCTCTCCTACCTTCTCGCTGTTCCTTCCTTCTGAAATAGGAAATATGTCTAAACAAAGGTGACACGTGTGAGGAAGAGATGAACCAACAGATTTCAGAGGTAAGGAAGTAGAATCATCATCGTACTTTCTGACCAGTCAATATGGGGATTGAGGGAGAAGGCTCTAAGTCTGCCCCCCGGGGCATCACGGAATTCTTCCCTATGATAAATCTTCAGTCATTTGAGAATAATTATCACATTCTTTCCCTCACCACTCAAGAAAGCACTCCTCTTCGACTTAAGAACAATAAAATGCCATTCCCCAGTCCTACTGTCCTCCAGTGCTTTGATTAGGTAAAGAGGGTGCCTTATCTAAAATTTCTCAACTCAACAATATACCCAAACTCAGTAAGTAGATAAATGCATTCTTCTTCAACCTATAGGTATTTACACCAGCCAAAACATCTCCCTCGCTGTTCAGCTGTCAAGAAAATATATTAATGCTTCTAAATCAAGAACAAAAATAAAATCACTCAGAAATAAGTTTAACATTTCCTATTTTTGGCATTTAAAATATTCCTCTGTTTGTGCTATCCTGAGCATATGACTTGCAAAGTGAAGTAGCCATAAATCAGGCTACTCTAATACCGCTCCTCGCAGACACTTGTCAGGAAAAATAATTAACATACTGGCTAAGAGAACACTAATAAAGCAGTGTATTGCATTTCATTTGGTCCTTATTCAACAACAGCAAAGAGTTCCAAAGCAAAAGACAAAGAAAATTAGAATGATCATTATCCTATACCCTGTCCTATTGATGAAGCACACTCTTGATGCTGGCAAAACTCCTGGACCTGATCTTTATTTTTTAACCTACTGATTCTTTTCCATCAGTGACAGACTTGTTCTGCCACAAGAGATGGGTTTCCAACTTGGCCTGAGGGAGGCATGTGGGTTAGAAACAATATTGTCATTGGCCTACTTTTGGCAAGATTGGTGGAAAATCAAACAACTGTTATGTTTTGGAGTTGTGGGCTAATAGTGCCCTCTGTTTTCCATTTTAGCTCCCATCAACAGAATTACCAGATGGCTAAGAAGCCACTATAATAGAGGTAATGTTCCAATATAGTGGGAAAAGACCAACCCAATAAACACTCTAACATTTATCCAGTCGCTTAAAATAGCAATCTAAATGTTTAAACATAAATTTTGTTAAAAGAATACATAGCAGAAACTCTTGAAGCCTCACTCCTTTCACCAGAATACTTGGTCTTTTTAGAGCAATATATTCATTGCAGATGCCAGCACTCTCAAAATATCTCATCCATCCTCCAAAATGCCAAACGTTATAACCCAGTGGACCACAATCACCTGCAAGATTTGTAAGACTCTTCCTAAACCCCCCAGAGATTCTGAGTCAGTGGGTCTATGATACAGCATAAGAATCTGTAATTTTTAAGAATTTTTCCAGATGACAGGGGAACCATTTAGAGAAGTGTGAGGTCTACCTGTGGGAGAAATTTTTAAATAAGGGTGTTGGACAGGGAAGCAATCAGTTGGGTGGATTTTCAGTTTACATATATCCTCTCCTCCCACCCACAGGTTTCTTCATGCCTCCTAGTGGATGGAGGGTGAAGTACTCAGGGTGGATGTGATCCCTTGGTTGAGAACCAATGCTCTTCGGAATAAAGAATCATGGAACTGCTTGGAGGAAAAACAAAAACAAAAAGCTTCCTCTCTTAAAGTGTGAACATGTAAAACTAGTAGGATTCAATTATAGAACCACTGTTTTCTTCAACACCCTCAATTTTGGTTCATTCTATGGGGTTAATGCTTCCTCTGCTCCCGAAAGAAATTCTGGGAAGATGGAATTAGTTTTTCCAGGCATTCTCAGATAAGAAAGTCGTTTTGTCTGAAAAAGAGTCTCATAATTGAAAGTCAAAATTACAGAATTTAAAGCTAAAATTTCCCTCCTCCCCCTATTCGGACCTGCACTCCCAGTGGGGACCCACACATTCAACCTTTTCTCAATTTCCCCTCTTGCTTCTCCCTTTCCTCCATCTCATTCAGTCAGCTTCCTCTCCCCTACGCAAGACTGAAGGTGGAACTGGGGTCAGGAGAGGGAAGGGAGGAGAGGTAAGGACACAGAGAGAAGGTCTTGCCTGACTAAAACCGATGCAATCTGCCACTGGCTCCCTCTGGCAGGCTACTGTGTAAAGCTGACTCACTCACGAGGTGCATGAGTGTTCTTTGTGGAGCTCCTGCCCTCACTGAGACCTCTCACGCACAGAGCTAGGAAAATCGCTTTGCTCTGGCTCCTGGCTCACAGGTCCTGCAGCAGCTCCTGACTTGCTGCCGCCTTTCTCGATGAGCTCTCTTGCCCTACCTGCCCCAAGTGCTTGGGCAAGATTCAAGGCAGTCCAAGACCAGCTTTCTTTCTCACAGGTGGCCCACATTTGATCCATGGAAAAGACTCATGTCATTCTCTGTCCCATCATCCAAGCAGGAAGCTCTAACCAGAGAATCTTGCTTTTAGGTGCTTAAAGCATGTGTCAGACATCGGTCAACTCTGCCCCTTGAACAACAGGAAACCAATGTATTCCTTTGAAGCACATTTTGCTTGACTTAAAGCAAGAAGAAGCCTCTCCACTACTTCAACTCCATGAGGAAAGGGGATGAGCAACATACTAAAAACTCTCTCTAAAGAGTCCTCTCTTATATCTCCAACTGAGTCCTCTCAATCTCTCCAACTGCTTTCATAGACTGGCGCCAGATGATCTGCAAAATCAGTCCATAACTACCATCTTCTCAAAATGTGTCTAAGTGAGGCTGCACCTCACTTGGCATGCAGTGCTTCTATTGTCTTGCGGCCTCAGGGATTTAAAGAGTTCCCTTTTACATTCGGGTGGCTAAAATCCTAGTCTTTTAGGCTGCCAAACTGAGAAGGGCAATGAATTTCCATTAGAGGATCTGAACATGCCCTGCATTCACTTGGCCCTTTGACATTTGAAATCTGGGCAGACTGGCAAGTCCCGTTTGCCAAGGAGCAATTACTTCTGTAGTAATTAGGTCTGAAATCATGTTGCCTCTTTGAATCAAAAGCAGTTATCTGCACGATATAACATTCAACCAGTGCAGACACAGAAGAGAAAATAAACAGCCAATGTTTCTTCCACCAGATGCAGCACTGAATTTCACACAGATAAAGATTCTGAGAGTATTAAACATTACAAGACTATAATCATAAGAATACCAAAGACTTTTTTTTTTAATTTCTCTTTGGCTGCGTTGGGTCTTAATTGCTGCGCTCGGGCTTTCTCTAGTTGTGGCGAGCAGGGGCTACTCTTTGTTGCAGTGCGCAGGCTTCTCCTTGCAGTGGCTTCTCTTGTTGCAGAGCATGGATTGTAGGCGCACAGGCTTCAGTAGTTGTGGCTCGCGGGCTCTAGAGCACAGACTCAGTAGTTGTGGTGCACGGGCTTAGTTGCTCTGTGGCATGTGGGATCTTCCCGGACCAGGGCTCAAACCCACGTCCCCTGCATTGGCAGGCAGATTCTTAACCACTGCACCACGAGGGAAGCCCCCAAAGAGATTTATCGACTAAAGCCATATTATTGTTATTTCTACTACAATAGGGAAAGAACAGGGGGCAAAGTGAGGAAAAAGAAGGAATCTTAAGTGGTAAATGGAAAGCAAAAATTTAGATATATCAAGGACTCTGAAGATCAGCTAGTTTGATTGCTTTGTTTTACATAAAATAATAACAATAATAATAGGCAACCCTACTGAGCATTTACTATGCCTTAAGCACATTCTATATGTTATCTCATTTAATCATCACATATATGAAAGACTGTGGTAGATTAGATTATTGTTCTTGGGTGTTCACTCATTCCCATTCTCTGCTATGCAACCTCACAGCACGTTATAGAGGGCAGAGTATATTTCTCTACCCCATTGATGTTGGGCTTGGCCATGTGACTTACTTCGACTAATGGGTTGTTAGCACATGTAACACAGATGTGTTTGTGTAATTTGACTTGTCATCCTGAATTCTTGAGATTGTTGTTGGTTCAAGAGGAATGAAGAAACATATGGAGCAGACCTAAACTCAACCTGAAACCTAGAGCCAAGGTCAACCAACGAGCATCTTCAAGCAGATATGACCCAACAAACTTGCAGGACCATGAGCCAGGAAAATTAATGCTGTGTAAGTTGCTGAGTTCTGGGCAGATTGGGATATGGCATTATTTTGGCAACAGCTGACTAACATGGAGACTTAGACAAAGAAAAAGAATTTTTGCCTATGACCACTACCAAAATAGAGTTCAGAATAGTCATATTCCCAGTTTTCTCCCATACTACCAACTTATCTCAATTTAGATACCTTGACTCTAACCTGTGGTCACTGCTGGATGTTAAGAATTTTATTGGGAAAAGAGTTCTATATGAAACTCACAGAAATTCTGAATTACTAAGAGAACTAAAAATTTCCTCCTCCCTTTTTTTGTTTTTGCTTTTGTTTTTGCTGTGCATGAGATAAAGACAAGCAAAAGGACATCTACAGTTTGACTCAAGCAACATATCAGCTTTAGAATGAACAAGAATAAAGCAAATTGGCAAAAGTTTTTCATGCAAAATGAACCATCAAATCCCAGGACTAGAAGCATATAAATTCTTGGCATTAATCAATGGGTATTTATTGAGTGCTCATGCAACGTTAAGCTGAGGGCAAAGATGGCAGTGGGGAGTGGTTGCTTACTGAGTGGTTAAAAATAAAAGTATGAAAGAGAGATCTTCCCTTGAGAAATTTTATCCTCATTAAAAAGTAACTCTCGGGACTTCCTTGTTGGCGCAGTGGTTAAGAATCTGCCTGCCGATGCAGGGGTCATGGGTTCAATCCCTGGTCCAGGAAGATCTCACATGCCGCAGAGCACCTAAGCCTGTGCACCACAACTACTGAGCTTGCGCTCTGGAGCCCGTGAGCCACAACTACTGAAGCCCGTGTGCTCTAGGGCCCGCGTGCCACAACTACTGAAACCGAGTGCTGCAACTACTGAAGCCTTTGTGCCTAGAGCCCGTGCTCTGCAATAAGAGAAGCCACCTCAATGAGAAGCCCATGCACCTCAATGAAGAGTAGCCCCCAATCGCCACAACTAGAGAAAGCCTGCACGCAGCAACGAAGACCCAACATGGCCAAAAATAATAAATAAAATTTTTTTTAAAAAAGTAACTCTCGTAGGTTCAAATCGTTGCTTCAAATCCCAAAACATTCAGAACTGCATGGAAAGTCTTAATTTGCTTCAAAAATATATTCCAAATTTGCTAACAAACAAAAACATCTACCCCACCCTCAAATAAAACCTACAGCAAACAACACAGTAGTGAAACTTTTAAAGCATTAACTTTAAAATTAGAAAAAAGGCAAAAGCCTGATATCACCATTTCTATTCACATTATACAGAATATCTGAACCAGTAAAATAAGAAAAAGAAAATAAGTCAAAAACATGAGAACTGAACAGGAAAAGTCAACAGCCATCATTTTATGCTTGTATACATAGAAAACTCAAAAAAAAAATTATATAGGTAAAGTGTTAGAACTATTAAGACTTTTTTTTTTTTTTTGCGGTACGCGGGCCTCTCACTGTCGTGGCCTCTCCCGTTGCGGAGCACAGGCTCCAGACGCGCAGGCTCCGCGGCCATGGCTCACTGGCCCAGCCGCTCCGCAGCGTGTGGGATCCTCCCGGACGGGGGCACAAACCCGTGTCCCCTGCATCGGCAGGCGGACTCTCCACCACTGCGCCACCAGGGAAGCCCACTATTAAGACATTTTAACATGGTAGCTAGATATAAGATTATTAGTTTTTAAATCCATATTAAAAAGTCAATTGTACATTTACACACCAGGAACAGACATTTACAATACACAACTTTTAAAAATACCCCCTTAAAAATCAAAAATTAAAAAAAAAGTTGTATAAATAAATTTCACAAAATCTTTGCAAGATCTCCAAGAAGAAAAATATAATACTTCACTGGAAGGCATGAAAGATGACTTAAATAAATGAGAGACATACCATGTTCATGGATTACATGAACATGTATGTATTCTAACCATATCAGTTATCCCTAACATGTTCTGTATATTCAGTTTAATTCTAGTCACAGTTCAGTAGGTTTTATGGAACACTAAAAGCTAATTTTTTAATCATATGTAGATTAATGGGTAAATAGAGAGATGGACAGTTATGTGACAAAGCAATATGGCAAAAGGTTAATTATAGAATCTAAGTAGTGGGTTCATGGGTGTTTGTTTGCTATAAAATTCTTTCAACTTCTTTTCATTCTTGGAACTTTTCATAATAAAATGTTGGGGGAAAATCATATGGAAATGTCAACAGCTCAGAATAGCCCAGACACTCCTAAAAAGGAAGAGCCAGGTGCTTTACCACACAGGAAAATTTTGAATAAAAATTATAATAATTAAGAGAGTGTGGCATTGGTATGGGAACAGAAAAACAAATCAATGGACTATAATAGAAATCAGGCATTTATGAAAACCTGATTTATTTCAGATATGACATTATAGATCACTGGGGAAAGGGTGGATCATTCATTAAATGGTTCTAGGAAAACTGGTATGCAAATAAAAAATAATTAAAATGTTAACAAAACTTTAAAACTCAGGAAAAAAATCAAGAGAATATCTTTTAAATATCTTTAAATTAATCAACGCACAAAAAAGTATATAATAAAACCTTTTGCAAAAAGAGTTTAAAACAGAGAAGATTAAGATATATATATATATATATATTAGGGTTACTAAAAGGATAAGGAAAACATTATTAAAATTTATGGAGTGTTTTTCTTCTCATGCCAATAACACTCTTGCAAACATGGTGAACATTCTTAAAATCCACTGGACTTTCTGTAAGAAGGGTGGCAACACAAACCCCCCAAAATAACAGTGCAAGAAGGGCAAGGATCCTCAGTATGCCCAGGGAAAGCAGCATTATAACAGGAATCAGAGCGACTATGGTAAGCATAGACTAAGCTGTTTTTTCTAGGAAAAGGCTAAAACTACAAAGAAGATTGCACTAAGGCTTGAACGTATTGAGCCCAAATGTAGATCTAAAAGAATCCTGGATATTTAGAGATGCAAGCTTTGGAACTGGGAGGAGATAAGAGAAAGGGCCAAGTGATCCAGATCTAAGCTTCATCTTTTGTTTTGTTACGAAGACAATACAATTTTGAGGTTATGTTCACTTCATTTGGTTGCTTTGTTCTTTGGGGAGGCAAATAAGCTAGTGTCATCAACAAAATTCCCCTTGTGGGGAAATTTACACTTTAAAAAATTGTATGGAGTGGAGGGATGAGGTTACAATTTGGAATGAGCATATCGGGAGCCACAGGTGTAGTAATAATGATCTATTTTTTTAATTGGGTGATATATATGAATGTTTATTTTATTTATAGTTATAGAACTGGATACATACTATTTTATATATGATATAATATACAAATTAAAGATTTTAGGTCAAATGCAGGATGCTAAGAAACCTAATAGGAAAGTAAAAAATCTAAAAAGCTAATCGAGATAGAAAGAGATAAGCAAACTCTCTTAAAACCTTAAGGTTTTCATGTCCCTCAACTTTAAAGAAAATAAGCCAAAATAAAGGTGGCACTAGCTTATATTTTACTTTAGTAAATTTGGTAAGGCATCCATGAAGTATAATCTAGAAGCTTAAAAACTACACAGGACTTCATGAAGTTCTTTTTTATTAGCCTTTCAAAATTTATGAATTGTAGCTAAGTATGTCTTTCTGTCTTAGGAAAGAGAGCAAGGGAGTGGAAATTATGACCAAATATCCTTCCCTCCCTCCTTCCTTCCATCCTTTCTCTCTCCTTCTGTATTAATTTTAATTTTCTAATACTGTATAACAAATTACAAAAAGAAGAAGAAGGAGAAGGAGAAGGAGAAGGGGAGGAGGAAGAAGAAGATATTAGAATATCCATAGGAGTTCTGTTTTGCGTTAGTACCAGAGGTGTTTTCAAGTGTATCAGACCTCCTCGATGCTGTAAAACAGAATTCATTAACTCAGTCTCGTTTAATCATTCTAGAAGCAACAGTAACAGCAGCAGAATGAAAGTCAAATCCAGAGTGAATTAGTCATAGCTTTTCTGTGATGCTGGGTTTGTTTTTTTTTTAATGGCATTAGCTAACATTTTTATCCCACTGACCCCTGTACCGTCTGAATTGTATACAGCATGTATACTCACCACGGAGAAGCACACTCCTCTTCTGTCTTATTTCTTCCTCGTCTCTTTACAGCCTGTGGTGCTGTCTTGGGGCCTTAGAGGCATTTCATCCAAATATCCACATTTGCACAAAATGTTCCAACACCTTCCCAGTACAATCCTTGACATTTTCCCTGCCCTCCCTGAGAAGCATGTGCTGTGAACCTGCTCCTTCTTGCATGTGAAATGGCAGCTGGGCTCATTAATGGTTCCCTCAGATCCTCTACGTCCTTTATTCCTCAAAACAAACTCTTTGGCTCCATTCATAACAGGTCTGATAGCACCCTAAATAAAGTGCCGAGACTTTGCTGGAAGGCATGAAAGATGACCTAAATAAATGAGAGACATACCATGTTCATGGATTACATGAACATGTATGTATTCTAACCATATCAGTTATCCCTAACATGTTCTGTATATTCAATCCGGGTTAGACATGGATGGAGGTATAAAACGGTACGTGTCCTATCAAAGTATTCCCAGATTCCCTTAATTACACTTAGGGAGTTGTTCCCTTTGAATCCCCTAAACAGGTGGTGAGTGATGTTTTCTTTTTCCCTCAGGGGCTACTAGCCTACAATATAATCATTTAACTGGGAAACACACGGGTTATGCTGAAGTCATTCATTTTATATATATCTGGTATACCTAGCATTACTGAGCATATATGGTTACCATGCACTGTGTGAAGCAATTTATATGCATTATTTTTACCAATCTTTATAACTCTGTAAGTTATGTTTAATTACCAATATCCATTTAAACATAAGGAGACTGAGGTACAGGGAGTGTATTAATGTGTCCGAAGTCACTCAGCTAGCAAGTGGCCAGACCAGGAATCAGACCTGGTCAGTCTGGCCCCAGAGCCTGAGCCATACTCACTGACTGCCTTCCCCTTCACCCTGGGTGAAGCTCTGCAGTAGGTCCTAGAGTCATGTGCATGGATGCTGAAGACAATATTTCTGCCCCACATCCACCCAGAGCATAAATTCCAAGAAAAACACCTTAAAATCTATTACAGAGCTAAGAACAGAGTGGTGGTCCAGCATGGAAAATGGAATAACTAACTCAGCCTAGAGGATTGAAGAAAGCTTCCCCAGGGGAGTGACATTCAAGCCACAAATGTGACAAAGAATATCTGAGGAAGAACAGACTATATACTATAAAGTACAATGTTATAAAAGGGGATGTACCAGGAAAGGCAAGAAGCTTGATATGATGGCACGAGACGTGGGACCATGGAGAGAGGAAGAGGATGAGAGTGACAAGAGACTGAAAGGTTAAGTTAGGCCTTAATTGTGATGCTAAAAAGTCTGCATATTGTTTTCAGGTAAGGGAGCCAACTGCTTTTAAGCAAAAGTATTACATTATTAATGTTAACTCTTGGGTTGATTTTTTTTTTTTTTTTTAAAGAATATTAGCCAAGTTAAAGTACAGATAATGGAGTAGAGAGAAAGACCAGAAGAAAAGAAAAGGCACCTGTTTGGAAGCCAAGACAATAGCAAAAGCAAGACATAAAGAAGGGCGGCTTCCCTGGTGGCACAGTGGTTAAGAATCCACCTGCCAATGCAGGGGACACGGGTTCGAGCCCTGGTCTGGGAAGATCCCACATGCCGCGGAGCAACTAAGTCCATGCACCACAACTGCTGAGCCTGCACTCTAGAGTCCATGAGCCACAACTACTGAGCCCGCAGTGCTGCAACTACTGAAGCCCACACGCCTAGAGCCCGTGCTCTGCAACAAGAGAAGCCACCGCAATGAGAAGCCTGCGCACAGCAAAGAAGAGTAGCCCCCGCTCGCTGCAACTAGAGAAAGCCCGCGTGCAGCAACGAAGACCCAACACAGCCAAAAATAAATAAAATAAAATTAATTTTTAAAAACAATGCTTTAAAAAAAAAAGACATATAAAGGGCCTGAGGCAGACCAGTGGGAAGGAAAGGCCAGAACAAGACACAGGAAAAAATTTCTCCACACGACTTACTCCACCATTTTCATACCATATAGTTACTTAATAATTTGTTTATTTTCTGTCTCTCACTAGATTATAAGTTCCATGAAAACTTACAAGGATTTTTGCTGAATCCTTAGTGCCTAGAACACTGCCCCACAGAACCTCCATAAATATGTTTAGAATAAGTGAAGTAAATTCAAAGGAATTGAGGGATAAATTGGATTTAAGAGATGAGAGAGTTAAATGACTGAAACTTCTCGCTAAGGAAACTGAATGGATGGTGATAGAGCTCAAGAACCCACAAGACAGTTTTAAAGTGTCTACAGAATTCAGATTGATATATGTTGAAGGCTGTTTAATGTTTGGAACTGGAACACCAGGGAAAAGTTGAGACTGATTTTAGAGATTTTGGAGTCATCAGTATAGAGTTAGAAAGAGTCCTGAAGTCATGGAAATGGACAAAACCAGGCAGAGCCCGTGAGAGGGAAGGAGAAGAGAAATAAGGAAACCACGAGCAACCACAAAATTTAAGAGATATTATAACCGAGAAGGACTCTATGGGGCTTTCCCAGGAAAGACCCCCCCACCTCCCCTGCCCATGTCCCCTCTGCCTGCCTCTTGTCTGTAGAAAAACTTTAGCCTGAGAAAAATAAATTTAAACAGAGAAATGAGAAAATGCAAAAAGCAAAGGAAGATAGTCAAATAAGACAAAGTAATAATAGTTCAACCATTAAGCAAAGTCAAGGACCTTTAGTTCCTCCTCAAGGGCTATAGATAATATTTGGATAATATTTGGAGCCATATCCTTCGAGCTGCTTCCAGGTGGAAGGAGTTAACTACACGATGACCAGACTGTAGCCATGACATGAGTTGCTCCATCTTACACAATTCCGAGAACAGGTCTCAAGGGAAACGGGAAGGAACCAGCCCTGGAACTGAAGATTAACTGTACCTAAAACAATCAAGACGACACTGATCAGACCACCACATGACCAGTTTCAAGATGATTGTTGGAGCTGGCTGTGCTGTTCTGCATGTAACCCCCTCCCTCTGCCTATACACCCTTGAAACTCCCCTTTAAAGGCTCCTGCCCTGTGAGTGGCAGTTGGGAGTTGGTTCTTTGGGGCATGAGTGCACCTTCTCCCCAGGTTGCTGGCCTCCTGAATAAAGCAACCTTTCCTTTCCCACCAACACTTATCTCTCGAGCATTGGCTTTCAAGCAGTGAGCAGCCAGACCTGAATTTGTTGACAATAGGAGAGCCTGTAACAGAAATAAAGAAGAAACAGTGAGAAAGCTAAGAGGAAAACTGGGAGAGAAGGGTGTTCTGGAAAAACCAGAGGGGAGAGTCTTCAAAAGCAGAGCCTGGGGTTGAGTTGTGCCATTAACCTTATCTGAGTAAAATCAAATGAAGATAGAAATCAACTATACTTCAATAAAAATTTTTTTTAATAAAAATAAATAAGTAAATAGAAAAAATTGAATGAAGATAGAAAATAGGACTTTTTTTCCTTTATTAAAAAAAAAAAACCACAACTTGCACCAGAGCACATGGACTGGCAGGCAGAGCAACACTTCCCCTTGAGCCGAGGATCTTTGTGAAGGACAAAACCTGCTCGACTCCCAGGAGGTGGTCCTTGCTAGGAATTAGGCAAGGACTTATTTCAGGGTAGTGAGACCAGAATGCAAGGACCAATAGAGTCATCAATCTAAGATAACGGACAAAAGAAAAGTAAAGGAGAACAGGGCAGGAGATGGAAACAATCCATCTTTGAGTTTAAGGAGCATGGGGAAGGTTTGAATCAGAGGAAGATAGAACTTGTTAAAGGTTAGAAAAAGGGTGATCTGATCTGTATTGATAGTTCACCTGAGGTTGGATCCTAGTGCCACAAATTGCACAGGTGTGTAATTTTTTCCAACAGGGTTCAGAAGTTCAGTAACAGGAGCAAAGAAAGCAAGTGGTTAGCTTCATCTTAAATTTCTGTAGAAATTTACATAATGCTCTACTACCCATTTTAAAAATTGACAGCAATCACAAAAGTCTAGACTGTAGGAAACTATAGGAAAAATAATTTTAGTTCCCTCAACAAATAAATCATAAGTTGAAAGAGAGAGAAAGAAAGCAGGAATCTGTACATTGAAAAAATATGAAGAGAAGGAGCAACGCATCACAATGTGGGGACATATTTGGATACTGATTCCAGCAGACAAATTATAAAATAATATTTAAAAATTGGCATGATAGGCATTAGAAATGTGAACATTAACTGGGTTTTGTGCTATTAAGGAATTACTCACATTTTTGGAGTAACATTGCCATTGTGGTTTTGCTTAAGAGTCCTCAGGTTTGAGAGATTGATACAGACACACTTACAGATGAACTTGGTACAGGGCTGGAGCTTGCTTCAAAATAATCTGGGAAGGGCTTCCCTGGTGGCGCAGTGGTTGAGAGTCCGCCTGCCGAGGCAGGGGACACGGGTTCGTGCCCCGGTCCGGGAAGATCCCACGTGCCGCGGCTCGGCTGGGCCCGTAAGCCATGGCCGCTGAGCCTGCACGTCCGGAGCCTGTGCTCCGCAACGGGAGAGGCCACAACAGTGAGAGGCCCGCGTACCCCCCCACCAAAAAAAAAAAAACCTGGGAAGTGGGAAAGTGGGTGGGGACATAGGTAAAGTAAAAATTGGCTATGAATTGATAACTGCAGCTGGGTGATAGGTACGTAGGGATTCATTATACTATTACGTGCACTTTCATATAGGTTTCAATTTTTCTATAACAGATTTTGTTTAAGGACAAAACAAGATTCTATTCAGTGAATAATGGAAAAATTGCATTACTCCTAATCATGGCCAGTTAGGGAGATAATGAAAGAGAGGGGAAATTTTTAAAGGGAGGATACACAAGTCAGAAAAAGGCAGAAAGATGAAAAGGACTGGAACACAGAGAAATAAAGGCATAAATACAAACAGAAAAAGAGGAAGCAACCAAGTGAAAGACAGACTTGTGAAATGACATTACCACCTTGTGGTCTTTTAGGATATTGCCCCTAAATACTCCAGCCATGATGTTTTTTCACACCTGTAGGCATTTGTGGGGATGTCATGCCCACACTTGCACCAGGTGTAACTGAGGTCATGGCCATACCTAAGCTTCTGTCTGGAGGTTTATTATTTGTGACTGAAATTTAGTTGACTCTCCTAATATTTTCAGACTGTACTTCCACTCATTCTCACAAGGTTCCCACATTTACTAAGTTTTATCATCCTGAATGTCCCACTTTATATATTCAGGATTAGCTTCTAGTTTGGTATTTCAGGACTTTGTGAACAAATCTTTGTTCACCTTATCCAAACCCTTAGTGTATTTTATTTTATTTTATTTTTTAAAAAACAGCTTTATCGAGATATAATTGATATCCAAAAAATTGGACATATTTAATGCATACAATTTGATGACTTTGGAGATATGCCAAAACCATCAGGACAATCAAGGTAATAAACCTATTCATCACCTCTACTTGTTATATCATCTACTTGCCACTCTAACTCCAGCCTAATCTTAATTTCCGATTCCTCCATCTCCTTGTGCAGTCTACTCACGTTTCTCTAACCTTGTCCAACTCCACAGAAGTTACTTTTCATTGCAGTATATGACAGAGCAGCATACGGTATTCATACAGTGTGGGAGTGCCCCCACGAGACAAAGGAAAGGATTGGAAATGTGGAACCAAAGGGATTCTACAGCTAAAGTGGCCCCACTATTCAGTCAGATGACCCAAAGAAGAACGTTCCATCTCATACTCAACAGCCCAAATAGCCCCGATGCAATTGCTATCACCTGGTATTATCTTTTAAATTCCGCCTCCTCTCCATCCACATTCCTCCTGTGTGAGCTCTTGCTGGACTCCCTGGCATGGACTATGCTAGTCTCCAAGCTAGCCTCCTTGCTTCCATCCGGTAGTGCCCTCACCTGACCCTCCACACTGCATCTAGTTACTTCTCCAAGATGCAGATCAATCCTATGATTCTCCGCTTAATACCTTCCAGGATTTCCTAACATCCACGAGAAAAAAAATCCTAAATGCAGACCGCCAAGCTCTTCCCAACACAATTCCTGCTTTCTAGTCTTATCCACTGCAGTGTCCCCAACGTACACACTCCGCTCCAGCCATGCCAGGCTGCTTGCTATTCCCAAGAAGGCCACTGAATGTGTCACACTCCCTTGTCTTGGCACAGATTGTTATTTCCGTCTGAAAACCCATTCTTATGCCTGGTTAACTCCTAATCTTGGTTTGTCTTAACTTAGACACTGAGTTAAGACTCAGACCTAACACAGCTGACCGCACTTCCCACCTGAGTGTTCCCATAGCACCTTAACGCTCTTACACTTAACTTATTGTGTTGTGATGATGTGTTTACAGGTCTCTCTACAGCCCTGCCTCTAGCCCCCTTAGACTCAAATGGAAGACAACTGGAACTGTGCTGTACTTATTTAAGCTTTCCCAGAACTTAGCACGGTGGCCCGCAAGGCGTGGGTATGCAATAAAGATTGGCTGCCTTCTCCTCTGCAGCTATTTGTGGAAATCTGATCTCCAAAGTATAGAGTGGGTGGCCAGAGCTTTAATGAAGAAAAGAGATACCATTTGGAGCTGATTGGGTTGGGTATTTTTTAATGATACTTAGCCAGTGTTAGCAAGGATTCTCTCTTAAACTTCAGCGAGGAAGTAAAAATGTGTTCAAGTCTTGCAGAAGTAGATACAACAAAATATATCAAACATATGTGTATCATTAAACCCAGAATTCCACGTGTAGGAACTGAAATTGACAATATGCACAAAAAGCTTGATACAAGAATATTTGACACTTGACAATATGCACAAAAACCTGGATACAAGAATATCTGTCACAGCAGTATTGATACAGCCTAAAAAAAATCTGGGAACCCAAAATGTCGAGAATAGGAGCTTTAAAAAGCAAATGCAGTATAACCATATGATGGAATTCTAGGCAGTCATTAAAAATTATATAACATGAAATTTAAAATTATTCTCTTGAAAAGCAAAAAACAAACGCTGGTTATAAAACAACTGTGGCCAACTTAATAGTGCATGCATGTGTGTGTGTGTGTGTGTGCACATGTTCATGCATGTGTTTATTTCTATCATGGACTAATGCAATAGACTTATGTACATACATACACTTATACACAAACAAGATACCCATGCATAGTGAAAGTTTGGGAAATATGTATAACCAAAATGAAAATAGGTTTATAAATAATGTAATTGTTGGCTCCTCTGTACTTTCTTTTCTTTTCCCCTGTATTTTATTTATCTTTTAACATCTTTATTGGAGTATAACTGCTTTGCAATGGTGTGTTAGTTTCTGCTGTATAACGAAGTGAATCAGCTATACATATTTCTCTGTACTTTCTGATTTTTCTCCAGTGAACAGGTATTGCCTTTAAAATAAAAAGGGGGAAAATAAAGGGTGTTTTTTTGTTTTTGTTTTTGTTTTTTTTTAAGATAAGAGGAAGAAGAAAGGAAAGGCGGCAGAGTCCCTGAGGCCATCAAGAGAGAACCTAGGAAGCTGGCCTGAATCTAAAAGAGCATCTGAATCTTAATAACACAAAAACCAATGGAGTTTTACAGAAGGTTAAGCCAATTGGTCATATGTGCCTTAGTGTCAAGTACTCAGATCAATATGTACTTGAGGTCAGTGTCAGTGAATGGAAATGATTTGAAGAGGAGGGAGCTAGAAAGAGGAGGTGATATCTGTCAATATTATGGGTCAGACTATTCACATAACCCTTGTTTCCTTGGTTGCCCTAGTTCACCCCTTGACTCGCCTCCATCCTTACTACAGGGACTTGGAGAATACTAGAAACTTCCTTTATTCATGGAGAACAGGAGGGATATCTGTGGAAGTAGTGCACAAAGAATATCTAGGCCAAGTGTCTGCCCAGACTATCTGGATCTTCTTCACTAGACCTGGGCATCCCTCCCCTAACCCAGAGCTCAGTGGACAGAGCCTAGTGCTTGGAAATTTATTAAGTTTAGGTTTCGTCAAAAATTTCATACTGTTTGATTTACAAAGAAAACCAATAGGGAAAATCTCCTGTCTCACTAGAATGGATATCAAATACTCATTTTGAAAATTCTTTTGTTCTGACAAAAAAACCCCACTAAAATCATACTAGATGAAAGAGGGAGTTGGAGGTTGTGATGATTAATTGTATGTGTCAACCTGACTGTGTCAAGCGATACCTCGATGGCTGGTTAAACATTATTTCTGGGTGTGTCTATGAGGGTGTTTCCAGAAGAGATTAGCATTTGAATTGGTGGACTGAGTAAACCGGATGGCCCTCCGCAGCGTGGATGGGCATCATCCAACCTATTGAGGGAGGTGAAGGAAGGGAAGCTGTGCTCTCAGCTTGACTGTTTCACCTGGACCATCAATCTTTTCCTGCCCTCAGTGCTTCCGGTTCTCAGGCCATCGGACCCAGGCCGGAAACGACACCATTGACTCTCTAGCTCTCAGGCCTTTGAACTACACCGTCGGCTTTCCTGGGTCTCCAGCTTGCAGACAGCAGACCATGGGACTTCAAAGCCATATGTATATGTATATATATCCTATTGGTTCTGTTTCTCTAGAGAAATCTAACTAATAGAAAGATGAAGTAGAGATAGCAAGAATACACTAATTTTAAAGAACTTTTTGGCTGTGAAGTCGAGAGAGAAGGGTGGAGGTGAAAAGAGGTATGCATTGTTATTTTGTTTGCTTTAAGGCAAAAAGAGAATTTTGCATTCTCGTGTCTCATGAGGAAAGCTATTAGAGGGGAAATATTGAACATAAAGGAGAGGACACAGAGGGAGGCCTTGGGATCGAATGAGATGGAGAGCATTAGAGCATCTCTACTTCCGAGGTTGTGGAAAAGTAAGCTATGGAGATGCATAATATTTGAAGTTTTGAAGATGTAGTGTGGTGGGACTTTTTATTTGATTCTTTGTGAAATTAGAGGCAAGATCAACTGCTAGAGGGAAAGGAGTGTACAGGGGGTGGAATAGTCGTTTTAAAAGCATGATATATTTTTGGATAATGTTTTCTTGGAAAAGATACTTCATCACAGGTGGTGTTCTCTGGGAAGCAGACACTGGGACAGAGTTGGGGGTACAAAGGATCACCAGAAAGTAACACCTGTGAAAGAGGAATTATGCTGTACCAGAAGCTCAGGGTTGTTCTCTATTGTTGGACATTCAGAGGAAGCAGATCCAACTTGGTAGGTAGGAATTCATGCTATTAAGCTCATACATCATAGCCTTCATCACTGCCTTCATCACTGTTAATGTGGTCACATCATCTATGTGCCCATCGTGCTAGCCCTAGCGTGGCCACTGATATAGGCTGGCAACGTCAAAGCCCAAGCCATTTTGACTGCTTATTTGTTTAGTGCCTCTCCCATGGTGGATTCTATCTGGGGCATGGCTAATGTAAGAATGATCTTTACACATCATGTCCACTCCCATATACTCATCCATATGTCTCTTAGATCTTGTCATCAGTCTCCCCGATCTTTTCTCCTTCTATCTCTGACCAGCTTGTCACTGCCGTTAGTCCTCATACAGTGTAACTTCCTTCCACACGAAGTGGATAGCCTAGTGTACCACCCACTGGGAATATTTTCCTTCACTGTAATTTTTTCAAGACCACACTGAGTGGAGCAGTAATTCAGCTGCTGCCCACATCAAGCTTACATCTACAAAACAAGCCAAACCGCCTATCAACCAAGCTGAGGATTTTCCGCCTTCCTTCAGCTGGTCCTACAGGTCCTACAGGCCCTCCCACATGACCATAGGTGTGAACTGGAGGAGGGGCAGTGGTGCGGATATGATGGGTAATGTAAGGGGGTGGGTCATCTGCTCATTCATTCTGCTTGAATCTTTTGGTCCTGCTCATACTTGGTCCAGATGTATTATTTCCAACCCATAATGGACTGCCACTGAGCCCACCTGACTTTATAACCTGGTATGACCAACAGGAGCCGGATCATGACGGCCATTTTAAGACACATGGTTACTTGGGGACCCATGTTCAACTGTTCCATCTCTACTGGGGACCAGTAGCACACTAACAGCTATTTTTCAAAAGGCAATTAATTCTCCGCTGCAGATGGCAAGACTTTACTCCCAAACCTCAAGGGGCCAGTTTGTGATTCTTCCACTGGGAGAAACTCCTCATTGAATCTTTCTCTACCATTGACACCTCCAACCCTGTAAGGTCTATGAAACCATACAGCCCAAGTGGCCGAGCTACTTACACCAAAGGTTCCATTTGTTGCCGAGGTTACCAGTTCTAAGCCCCACTCGAATCTGCCAGTCTCCCATATCACTCACTATATGGGAGGAAGCAGTATTCTTAGGTGTGGAATGTGGTGCCTCTGGAATCCAAACAGACCTATTATGCATTGTGATTCCTTCTTCGTAGTCAAAAATGCACAATATAGCATTTTCTCATTTCCTTTGGGAGGGGACATCATACCATATTCTGACCACTGGACTCCTAGAAACTTTACTTAAGAGGTAGATCTATGAATCACCTTAGGGCTTATCACGTATGTGTTTTACCAAGGCCTCCAGCACGCTAGCTACCCCTGACCCCGTTTATCTTACCTCATCAGCAGAATGTCATTGCCGTAATGGATCAATATGATGTTCCAGGGGATGTCCAGATGGTCTAGATCTACTCGGACTATATTATGCCAGAGAATGAGAAAGTTAAACATTTCCTGGAATAAGATTACAAATATATATTGTTTTTCCTTCCGTGTAAATGAATACTCTCTCTGATCCCGGCATGACTTAAGTGTGATTCATGTCAATCGGAGGCAAAAAAGGACATCAATCAGAAGTACCTATTTGCATCACAGAGCAGTGGTCTTGAAAGCCCTCAAATAAGAGAGGTGCAATGCAGTCACCCTGGGAGAACTGCCCAAGCCTAAGGAGTGCAGTAACCACCCTGGGTACCAGCAGAAGAAGGGCATGCAGAGTAAAGGATGCTAAAAACCACACTCCCTGCCCTTGGGTGCTGTAGATCAGAGCCAGTACCATGGTCAAAACATATAGTAGAGAATCAATGCATGGGCCTACAAGTGGTTCAATCCCAGGAGTCAGCAGTAGACCATTGGTAACCCAGAACCCTAAACTCATTCTGGTCATACGTAAGAGTCATTTCAAGAGCAGCACGTCAGAACTCTTCAGGCAGTGGTCTTGAATGACCCGTTGATGTGCTGTAGCTGGCTGATACCAGCTCATGAGAGCCAACTGTTAGCATCTCTTCCCAACTCTGCAATCAGTGACATCATGTTAGTAGCCTGAAATTGGCCACGGTGAGTTTTTATACCATGGGAACTGGCGAACACTTCAGGGCTTTCTTGTGAGATAGCTGGTTGTTAAAGTGCTCTTAAAGGCCAAGCTACATTGGAGACTACGAAACTGTAGGAGCATCAACTAGCAAAATTGTGCCCCCCAGCAGGGCCAGCCCCAGAGGCAAGAGTGGATGAGGCATATGGTTGGATATATCAAAGCCTAAGGATTGGTTAGACAATGATGGGACAAAAACAGAGGTGGCAAGTAGGTGAGGATGCTGGTAGGAGGGCCTAAGGTGACACACCAGAGTCTAGGCTATATAACAATGACAGGCCAGAAGAGGGATGTTCGGACAGAAAAGGAAGAGGTCCAAGTTCTGGAGGTTTTAATGAAGGAAGAGAAAAAGTAAGGTGGAAGAAAATGAAAATGAAAGAAGTTAGATGAATAGGAAAGTGTAGCTAACAGTTTTATATTTCTGTGGTGCATTTTCAGATGACAACCTAGGCATAGACTATGATCAACCAGATAGGACGCTGATATGAAATGGAAATGTTAAAATTTGAAGAGGGTAAAGAACTTCCAGCCTGGGTTGCTGGAGAGACATTCTCAGGTACAGCTAAGTTGTCCGTGGTGATGACAGCAGTGGGAATGAGAGAGGACTGTGACTGAGATCCTGAAGCCCCTCGTGGGCAAGGAGGCCTGACCAGAAGAATAGAAAATGACAGTAAGAAGAACAAGTTGAGTATGGCATAGTTCATGAACTTCACATAAGGCAAGTGTTTGCTGGAAAGAAACAGTAGTGGAAGGCTAAGAAAAATTCTACGGTGCTCTGGGCCCTAGGCGCACGGATTAAAGAAAGCATGAGCAGCCTCTGCTCTGGGGACTCTGACTAAGTGGTATCCTCAGGAGAGAAGCTGTTCTCAGTTCAGGCAAAGAAGAAAATACCTTGTGAAACAGTTAATGTTTTTATACACTCTTTCCTTAAACGCCGCCCCCTAACACACCCACACATACTACCTACTTGCCTTCCCTACGTACAACAGAAAAACCCTAAGATAGTCTGTGTTCCTGCCATCTGTATCAGTCAGCTTGGGCTGCCATAACAAAACACCGGATTAGGTGCCTTAAACAATATTTATTTTCTCACAGTTCTAGAGGCTGGACATCCAAGATCAAGGTGCCAGTTGATTAGATTTCTAACGAGGAACCTTCCTTTCTAATGAGAAACTCTCTTCCTGGGTTGTAAACGCCGTGTGCTCACAAGCCCTTGCCTCAGCGCATGAGCGCGTGAAGAGAGTGAGCAAGCTCTCTAGTGTCTCTTCTTATATGGACAGTAATCCTATCGGATTGGGGCCCCAGCCTTAAGAATTCATTTAACCTAATTACTTCCTTAGAGGCTCCATTTCTATGCTGGGGGTTAGGACTACAACATATGAATTTGGGGGAACACAAACATTCAGTCCATAAAACCATCCAAAAGCTAGGCAAAAATGACCCTTATTTACCAAGAACCTAGATAATATTTCAGAGATAAAAGACTCAAAGAAGTGAAACTCAAAGCCTGAGACCTCCAAAGACAAGGTACCTCCCTGCAGTAGCCAGTGTTCAGATAAGGTGAAGCTACGGGGAGTCAGCTCATGTACCAGCTGCGTGACTCAGCAGTTTAAGTAGGGGGCACAGCAAAGGAAGGGCAGGGATGTACCAAAGTGCAGAATAATACCGAAGAGTCCCAAGTTTTATACGGAATCTTTTCAAAAGTATTTTGTTTACTGTATTCTAGCATTTTAGAACTAGAAGGGACTCTAGTGGTAATCTCATTTAATCTGATCATTTTACAAATGAGAAAATGAAGCCCACAAGACTCCTGGTCATTACTGGGAGTTCCTGCCACCTGAACAGAAGGATCTTTCTACTATGTGACACTTTACCTCTAGTTTCTGGCTGTCTCCAAAAAGATGTTCTGAGTTGACAAGGAAAAAGAACAGAAACTAAACTCCACTCAACCTATACAAAGACTGGTGCTATTACCAACCCCCCTCTAAGCTTTCATTTTTTTATTGCAAAAGAGAAAAGAGCTGCTGTTGTCAACATAGTATCAGGTAACATGAAGACAAAGGAAAAGAACGCTGCTCCTCTAACCTAGGAAGGACACTCACTGGCAAATGTAGCCAAGTGGTTACTTTTCTTGTTGATTTTTCTTTTTAGACCATTTCAAAGCTGGAACTCAGAAATCTTTTTTAGCAGGATTGCTTTAAGTTGTTAGGGATGTCATAAAGACAGCCTTTTACAAGGCACCTACACAGCCTTCTGCTTCCATGTGAAAAAAAAAAAAAAGAATAACTGCGAGAAGCACAATAAAATTTTAAATTCTTTTCAAAGTGTTACAAAGAGGAAGAAAGAGAACAGTTTGAGTTAGATTCGTCAAATGTGGTGAGAATAAAAAGGCAATCCTTTATCAACTAATTACTAAATATATATAGTTTTTAATAAAAGAGACTAAATCATTTTCAACTATTAAGATTCACAATACAGAGACTTCCCTGGTGGCGCAGTGGTTAAGAATCTGCCTGCCAATGCAGGGGACACAGGTTCAATCTCTGGTCCCGGAAGATCCCACATGCCGCGGAGCAACTAACCCCGTGTGGCACAACTCCTGAAGCCCGCGCGCCTAGCACCCATGCTCCGCAACAAGAGAAGCCACCGCAAGAAGCCCGTGCACCGCAACAAAGAGTAGCCCCCGCTCGCCACAACTAGAGAAAGCTCGCACACAGCAACGAAGACCCAACACAGCCAAATAACTAAATATTTATTATTAAAAAAAAAGATTCACAATACAAAGAGTTGAGAGAAACCGTGAGAGAAACTGCAGTAGAAACCAGAATGCTTGATTCATAATCTTGTGTTGAATTAAAATAGTACAGTAAAAATACTTGATATGTCGGAGTAGTTTTAGGTTGATTCCTCTTTTGTGATATTCTGGTTGGGTTAAGGGAGCAGAGGAGATAGTCCAATGTAACTGCCAAATCTTTAGTAAAAAGTAGATTGTTGCCTGCATAACAAGTTATTAATGATGGCTACTTTAAAAAATAAAGTTCTGGTATAAATCAATCATGTTTGGCTTGGGTTTTATTGACACTTATACAATATTATGAGAAAAACAATTATAGATTCTGACTGAAACTCATCTAGAGAGAAAAAAAATCTTTCACTGCTTGTTTTAATGTTAGACATACATTTTAAAAAATATACACTGGTTGAGGGGGCTTGAAAAGCTGCTGGGATGCTAGATTCTAAGAACACTGAATTCTGGTCATCTCCAGGAAATCAACACACAAAATATCTCAAACTTTTCCAAATTTGGGCTCAACTATATAAATTAACATCAAGCCATGCAGAAGTATATGCAAAAAAGTAGAATGGATTTCTAACTTCCAAAGTAGTGAAGTACAGCTCCCCTAATGAAATCACTTTTCAGGTATCACATCAACTCAGGAAAAGTGATTCTGGATAGCCATTTCCGAGGCTCATCTGTCTCCAAGATCAACCACTGCCTTTTGATTTTACTTGCTTTTTGCTCGATTGGAAATATTTCCTAATTATTCAATACTTTGATTCATTCATTTAACAAACATAAAGTGAAGTCCCATTACATAACTAGTGCTATGTAAGGTTATGATACCATAAAGATAAAGAAGGCTCATGTTGTGAAGGCTCATAAAGTATACCTGGGGAGGCAAACTTATAGCCAGACAATCCTGGATACGTTCACTGATAAGAGGTGTCCTGGGCACTGCAGTGAAGCAGAGGAAAGGGCCAGAAGGGACAACGGCGCAAACATGGAGATGGCTTTCTGGAAGCGATACTTCCAAAGTAGTTTGCACAAAGTTTTTAAAAGCTTTAACAAAGTCAAGAATTAACCTGGTCAAGAGGATAAGAAGCATGGAAAAAAGCACAGAGTTTTGAACAAGATTGACATGTCCAGAACTATAAGTAGATGGGTGTTGCTCTATCTGAAAGTATAAGGCAGTAGGTGAGAAGCATCTGAAGCTGAAAAGAAGAGCTGAGACCAAACCAAGGAAGACTGTGCTTGGAGAGCCATTTTAAACAGTGAAATCGTCAACAAAAAGCACAAAAATGGAAAAAACGTGGTCCTAAATACGTAATGAAAAGAACATTTACAGTATGAGAGCTAAAACAAAAGGCAGAACATCAGCTTGTTCAACCTCAGCTGGGAATTCGCGTGTCAAGGGACTCAAATTTTTCATCACTCTGCACAGGCACAAGTCCACAAATGACCACAAAAGTGCCCCCAAAATTGACTTTCCCCAAAAATAAATAAATTTTAGCACATAGGCGAATTCACAAATATGGAATCCATGGATAATGAGGATAAACTGTGTGTGTACTCTCACATACACACATAAATATATACATGTGTAACACTACACACTGACAATAGAGAATATGCCTTCTTCAAGAACACAGGTTAACAGTGCCCAAAGTGAATCATATATTAGGTCAAAACATCAATAATTACCATAAAGTAGAAACAAAAACACTCTCTGATCACAATGGAATAAATCAAGATATTAAGAACAAAACCAAAATTAAAAAGGTTCTTCCACCTAGAAATTAAACTTGGGTAAAAAGGAAAATATATACAAATTACTGAATAATAATTAAAACACTGCAAGTTAGAATATACGGTTTTTGTTAACATCTATGCTAATTTACCGTATCAGTTAAATTCCCAACTGAAAAAGCTACACTAAAGAGGTTCCACATTGAATGATGGAGGAATATCTCCTATTGGACCAAAGTTCTCACAGATAACTATAAAATTGGGATATAAAACTACCTAAAAGCACTAGAAAGCAATAAATAGCAAAAGAAACCAGATCAGGATTTACATTTAGAAAAAGAGAATGGCACTGAGTTTCCCATATTATTAACCTGAGGGCAAGCCACAAGTCAGAGGTTTGTGGGGCACCTAAAACTCAAAAAACCTGCAGTCCTTACTTGATGAGCCAGAGGACAGAGTTCAAAGTAACCGCAACAGCTGGAAAGTATGGAAAGAAATTCTGAGAGAGACCCAGAGATGACACTAAAATCTGCATACAGACCGACCAAATCTCTGGCTGACTTGTAAACTACACAGGTGTGGGGCACATTCCAAACAGCCCTACTAAATCTAAAAAAAAAAAAAAAACTGATCAAAAATTTAGCTGCTGTCCACCAAGGAGAGCCAGAGTTTGAGTACAGCCAAGTTACATGCCTGCTAAAACAAACAAAATCAATACTTTTCAGAGGATCATAGCAGAATCAAGAGTCTCTACAACATATCAATCACAAGTCCAGGAAACAAATCAAAACTACTAGATATACAAAGAAACAGGAAGATACGAACCATACTCAAAAGAAACCAAATCAACAGATGGTCCCTGGGATGATCCATTGTTGAAATTCGTGGACATGGATTTTAAAGCAACCATGCTCAAGGATGCAAAGACTATACTTATATTGAATAAATAGAAAATTTAAAGAAAAATAGAAACTCTAAAAAACAATGAAATGGAAATTACAGAACTGAAAATAATATCCAAAATTTAAAAAGTCACTGAACAGACATAACAGCAGTTTGGAAATTAGAAGGGAGGAAAGAAGTCAATGAAGTATGAAGACAGATGAACAGAATAATCCAATCTGGAAAACAGAGAAAACAGACATTGGAAAAATAATGAACAGAGCCTTAGTGACCTGCTGAACAACTTCAGTCTAACCATGTGTAATTAGGGACCCATAAAGGGAAGAGAGAACGAGTCTGAATACTTGAAGAAATAATGGCTGAAACTTCCCCAATTTGGTAAAAGACATAAATTTACAGATTCAAAATGGTCAAAATTCAAGCAGAATCATAAATACAAAGGAAATCACATCTAAATCACATCTAAATAATCAAATTGCTAAAAACCAATTAAATACAGGTCATGCAAGCAGTCAAAAAAAAAAAAAAAAAAAACAAAACAAAAACCCCAAAATACCACACTACAAACAGAGGACATTCATTTGAATGATCACCAACTCATCACAGGTCAAAACAGTGTTCTTAGGAAATACAAGTATTGAAATATTAAGGGGTAAAGAAGATTTATGTGTGTAAATTGCTCAAGTAATTCACAAAAAGAAATAGAGCGAAAATGGTAAAGCAAAGGAAGTAAAATATTACTGGGGGAATCTGGAAGAGGATATATGGGAGTGCATTGAAGCATTCTTCTGACTTTTCTAGTATTTCCTAATTCTGTCAACTGATGGAATTTAGAAGCAGTAATGCCCAACAATGAACAATTAAGGCAACTAGGCCTTAATTTCTAAATATTCTCTAAAAAAAAAAAAAATGTCAGGGATCCGTGAAGAAATAGCTGAATTGAGGGTTGGGGCAGGGAAAGTACAAACCTAGCCTGGAACACCTTATGTTGCCAGAAAAGGAAGTGCTCTAAAAATGAGGTGGGCAATGTTGAAAGAATACAGCAGCCAACTTGAAGGAGCTCTCAATCACCAATCTAGAAATAAACTGAGCAACAGAATGACTGTAATAGAATTATAGCTCACAGAATATCCTTGTGTCCTTACTGCTTGGTAAATAATAAAGGTACAGCTCTTCCTTACAGTAAAATTCCAATTTATGAATGTAGAAGGAAAGAGAGAAATAGAAAATCAACATCATGCAAACATCACAATATTGTTGCAGGAAAAAACTGCCAATGGATGCTAAAATTAATAGCAAAGAAACCACACAACTTCCAAGTATCCTCTTCCACCAGCTAATTACCAATTAAAAGTAAAACGTGGGGAGAGAAACCTGGCAGACACTTCAATTAAGTAACTAAGGTTAAAACCACTAGTAACATATGTATTAACATCTTACACCTCATGATACACTGAAAAGGACCTATTTCTATGGTAGTCTTGAAAAAATACCTATCTATATTATCAGAGTAAGGAAATAAGAAAAACAAATATGAAATGGTAGAGGCAAGGAAGAACTCTGGAAAGCTGAATCAGAAATTGGAGGTGTCAGTATGGACTCAATTTCTAAAACATACATGAATATGAGCATGTGTGCATGTGCAGACACACAACACGTGCGCGCACGTTCCCTGCTCTGCCAGCTAAAAGGGCCTAAGATCAGTAATAGCCCAGGAGCAATGAGCATCCCTAGTTCTCAGATCTAAATTTCTAAATACTAACACCCCCAAAAGGAACCAGGCTCCTTGGAGAAAACGCCTGATTCCAGGGGTCAGGAAGGGAAGTACAAAATTAGTCTGCAATTTCTTGTTTTACTAGAAGGTAAGGAAGTGCTCAAAAAATTTCGGGGTGTATCAAAAGGACATAGGAACCAGATTTGATGGGGTTCCCCCAAGCCAAATCTCAGACAATTTAACATCAATATATGGAAGTGTAGTAACAAATTATAATGCATTGAATAAAACAGAAACCCATGAGTATATACTTAAAATACGGTCCCATGCATGGCAGATCAGAGAAAGATAACAGACACAAGAGGATGATTCCTTACAGTAAACAGAGATAGATAGATGATAGACAAGAGATTCCTTACGGTAAAAGGTTGATATACGTGAAGCATGCAGCAGCACTAGAAGTGACTATTTTGCAGCCATCACAATAAAGACTGCTTTAGATAATTATCAAGTATTGTTAAATCAGGGGAGGAGGACAGGAGATGTTTGCCAAGGAGCAAAATACTTAAATCTTAAAGTATCTCCCCAAAGACTGCTTATTAGTTACCACAGGGAAAACAACTATACAGTGACGACATAGAACAATACTTTGACCAGGTGATCAAAATTAACATCAACATTGATTTCCTCACATGTGATACTCTAACAAGGACAAATCACTCCTGTAGTATTTTGGCTGCGATACATAACCTCAATCTAATCATTAGAAAACACCAGACAAACCCAAATTGGAAGGCATTCTAATAAAACAAACACACACACACTGCTGACTATTTTCATTATGGAAAATTGATCTTCATGATAAACATTATCTGAAGGTAGAAATCATATCTTATCTTTGTATCTCCACCATCTATCACACTACCTGAAAATTAGAAACTGAGCTTAACTAACATTAGTTGAATGGATAGTCCTTGCCTAGACTGTAAGATGCCAAGTCCCAACCAGTGTCTCTATTCCTGCTTCCAGCCCCTAGCACAGTGAAAACACATAGTGGCTAGAATAATGAAATTTTAAACTAGGTAAACAAAATTTGTTCATAATTTATACAATATTCTACACTCTCATCTCAACCAAATTTTCAAAAGTAAACTTTTTTCAAAACTTTTAAACACTATATTAAAAAACCAGAGATTAGACATTTAAAGACTCACTTCAAATATACAAATAGTTATACACGAACATTTAAAAGCTTTTTCTACAATAGGAAAACCACAAAAATAAGTTGAAGTAACAAGATTTATGGATACAAGCAGTTAGAACTCAACTTTATTGTTACAACCAATTTTTATTTACAGAATATAAATCTCTTCAAAAAGATACATTCCTTTATTTAATCAATGATAAAAGGCCTTATTAAACAGAAATAAAGCCTAAACATCACTTATATTTAAACAGAAATACAGATTCATTAAAAGTTTATGAACACATAGCAAAACTGCATTTTTATTTAAGCAGTTACATGAATGAGGCTGTTTTTAATTTTCTTCACTGGTAACCCCATTTTAACCAGAGAACAAATTTTACTTAAATTAACAGTAGTAAAAATGTAAAAATTAAATTTTAAACATGAAAAGAGCAACAAAAAACAGGAAGTATCTTCATTACCAAACAGATTAACAAGTTCCCAGACACTCAGATACTTTCTGAGGCATATCAAAACACCTACATCAAACGTTGCATTCATTTGAGAGGTATCAATACATTTTCAGTGCTGAGACTATTTGTAGCACTTACAGTATTTACAGAGCAGCATTATACTACTATGGTTCACATTTGAGAAACATAAATTTAACCTTTATGCCACAATTTCCCAATTCAACATACAGCTAATGCAATGACAATTATTCATTTTGGTTTTTTCTTCTGAAACTGATAAGGACATTGTCATTTAAGAATATGTAATAATGCCAGGTCTTCTTTCTTAAAATAATGGTATATTTTAAAATCCAAATACTTCAAATCATGGAAACTTCACCCAGCTACACAAAGGCTCCTAAATACAGGAGAGTTTAAAAGTTTCCTTTTTGCAGATTCTACCAATTTAGAATTACTTTAGTACACGTAGGTAACAGGAAACCTCTTCAGATTGTTGAACAATAAAAATTACAGGGTGTCACTACAGGATTTAAGCAGCAGCACAGTACAACCATGCAAGTGCTCTCATTTCCTCCACTGATTTGGGGGTCTTTCCCAGTTCACAGGAGCTAGTTTACACAGATACTATCAGGTCTTAATCTCTCAAAGTTCCTTTTGAAATTTAACTAATGGAACAACTCAAATCAGCCACTTTTTTCTTACCCTTCACTAACTAGTTCAAATATAACATGTAATGTTTTCAATTTGTATAAACACCTTGTGTTTTGTTAAAATGATTTATGGTATTAATACCATTAATGGGCAAGGTGTAGACAAAAATATGCCTACATTTAGGGATTAAGAGTATTTTACAGAGCAATTTTTTCGTAACTAGAAAGCCATAGGATGCATAACGAACACAGATTTTATTTTAACTTGCTGTTTGATAACATCAGTAGCACAGTAAGTGCATTAAGTATAGGAAAGAAGAGAAAGCAGATTTCAGGACAGAAACCTACTAAAAACTTGAATTCTGAATGCCTCAAAGTCAAAAGGGTATTTTCTATAAGCACTACATTATTTTTTCTATTCAAATAGTTTAAATCTGTCCATTTCAAATTATGATTCAGAAAGGAAAATTTTAGTGTTAAAAACTGTTCAGAAAAGTCTAATTCATTGTGTAATATATCTTATTAATTTCAGTTTTCAAGTATTCAAGTAATGCAAACTCAAACATTTTCTTTTATAGCAATACATTTATGGACTAAACTTCAAAGATGGGGGAAAGTTCACTTAAAATAATCGTTACACTTTTCTGTCTGAAGACATCAAACCCAAGACATAACACTGTAATCTCACAAGTGGTATGTAGCAGAAAAAAAAGGTGGTTCCATATAACTAATGTCTTTCGTTAAAAAAAGAAACAAAAACAAAACAGATTGCCTTAATATGTAACTTACATTATAAGTTACATAAATGCCTTAATATGGAAACATAAGTTTCCAGTCAAAGCCATTCTAAAAATCTAATGAAGAAAATTCAGAGCAAATCAATTTTGAAATAAAGATAAAGCTGCTTTACCACATACTTATAATTCACTTTCCTTTGTGCATAAAAACTACTAGCATTTGCCTTTTGTGTAAAGTAGTGCAAGTTGCTGCCAATAACAAAACTCTCCTAGCATAAAGCATTGTTAACTTTGTCTATCAATTGAATGACTGACTAATATTAAAAGCTTAAGTCTATATCACTTTGGAATGCAGTATAAAATGCTTATTAAAAAGCAATTTAAAGCAGAAAATCAAACTGATAGTTTTCTCATTTACATTATGAAGGAATTCAAAAATGGTACAGAAAGCTTTGTGTAATGTAAAAAAGAAATATCCATATAACTTTAAAAGTGGAGGTTTTTAACTGTTAATTGAGAGTGTTTGGGGGGAATTTTTCCTTTAAATCTGGAAGGTTTCATAATAAATATATTTATGAAGTTAACTATTTTTAGTTCAGCAAAAATGGAATTAGCAGTCATTAAAAGAGCACATACCTTTTCTGTGTTTTACAATCCCATAATGAACAACTTTATACTTAGAGAAGCCAACTGAGACATGCTTAAGTTGAACTAGGAGCTATTCCTTATCATTTCCCTTGTATATGTGGGACTTAAGATTCACACTGAGATATATAAAAACGCAAAGGTTTTTTTTGTAGAAAAAGGTTAACAGCCTTGAAAACAGAAAAGGATAACACTTCAGTCTGCAATCATAAAATTATATTTTTAATTTGCTTTAGCTTAGAGTCATGACTCAAATGGAATTCTAACAATGTATTAATTTACTGCTTGCAGGAATCTAACCTCCAAAAGCTAGTGGTCAACTAAAGTTTGAAAAAAAGTCATATTAGGCACTGAGAGGCTAAATAAATAAGTACTGACATTAACAAAAACTGACAAACCCTATTTCCAGTTCCTCTTGTTATCCCACTGTGCAGCCCGATTTGTTGGCTATTTCCAGTCTAAAACCAAAGAGCTGGATCATGACCTTACAGAAAAATGTCTACAAAAGGGAAAAGACTGCAAAACAATACACAATCTCATATGCAACATACAAGTCACACTAATTTACAAATTTTTATTTACACTGTTTTATATACATTCCAGGCAGACCTAGTTGATGAGTTTTGTGCTCATATTGATCTCAAATGATCATGTGAACAGTATGATTTACTACCACATCTCTTTAATTCCCAGAAAGTGGTGGTAGCATGGGGTCAGGAGGGGAAAAAATCAAGTATTACTGGTCAGTTAAGATCATACAAGTATGTAAGGAACAAAGGGAAAACAAATTGTGGAATTTTGCTTGCTAAAGCATCCAGGCCACTATGGTCTACTGACTAACACTGAGTATACATGAATGCCACTTCTCTAACAACCATTTTCATATTTACAAAATGAGCTTACTATCAGTTGAGTTATTAGGTAAGGCATTCAAGTTCCTTAGCTTAACATAAAAAGGCAAAAGACATCCCAGCAAGCCACAGGACAAATTTTAGAGGGATGTTTTCCCTTTAGAATCCCTTAAATGATCAATTAAAAGGGAAGCAAATTTTGAACCCTATTATTAGGCTGAAGCATGATCCCAAAAACCTGTACAGGAAGTGGGAACATCATAATACCCAAAATCTAGCCTAAAAGTGGGGGAAATATCTTAAATAGCTTATTTTGTTCCCAAGATTCATTGCCTAGGGCTAAAGTGAGAGCCTTTATTCCCCTTTACATTCACTTCTATATGAATCTCTCTGAACCACTTACAAGAGTATCACAGCTAGCAGCTAGGCACAATCTACCAGCAATGGCTCGGTGAATCTCTATTCAAAATAGTTTGAAGAATATGGAGTAAGGCAGAAAAATGATCTCTCTTCCCACAGTTCTCCAAGATATATCTGCACTTTTAAGAAGTCGGAAAGCAAAAAAAATCAAGAGTACTACATATTCTTCATTGTTCTAAGAAAATGTTCCAGCCCCAGATGAAATTCCACCAAAAACAATTTTTCAAGTTCACTCTAACATTATATAAAAAGCTATTCATTGTTTAATTGGTTCCTTTCATTTAGTTAATTAGGTAAAATTCTATTGATCCTACAGTAATATGGTTTATAAAAACAGAAGTGAACATTTGTAACATTGGGGAGGTAGAAAACAAATCTTGGTCTAACACTGTTAATATAGACACAAAACAGATTTTAAGATTCTATTCATGTAACTAGAATTTACCATTTTAAATGGTCTGTAAGTGTTTCTACTTACTTTATTAGCTTTAAACATCTTGAGATAATCCAAGTATTTTAAAGCACTTATCTGAGAATACAAGTCACTTGGAATAATACATCAGACTCCCCAGAAGATTTCTCAGAGGATTAATTTGTAGTTGCATATTCTGAATATGCAGATCCATTAAGCCAACTTTGTACATGGGCACTTATGTGACCAAAGTGCAAAGCTTGTCAGACTAATTTTCTAAGCAAAGTTAACCATGACTGCTCAATTCTACACAGCAGTCTTCAAAACTGGATGCTTGCTTATCTATCTCAAAGATCTAAGTTCCTTCCAAATAATAACTGCCATCCTCTCACTCTCAAACAGACAAAAACAAACAAACAAAATCAAAAGAAATCAAACCAAACAGAAGCCCTCCTACCATGAGTATTTTTGCTTAATTCACATTGTTATATCAGATTTTAAGTGTACAAGATTCATGTTCTAAAGGTTCCATATTTAATTCTTTTAACCATCTCAACTTATTTCTCTGAAACTATTGATACATTTATCAAGTAATCATTTGCTATAATTCTAAAGACATAGAACCAGACTAAAACATTAAAACCACAGTGTAAGGAATGAATCTGAAGAAGTAAAAAAGAATTAAACTAAATGACATTTTCTTGTTCCCAAGTATGATAAGCATTCTGTCTTTGTTTCAAAAATTAACAATTGCTGTACTAGCTACTATTTAATAACAAACAAAATATACAACATCTCAATAAGTAAAACAAAATTTTTGGTTAGAAACAATTTGATATAGTAAAATTTTAAAAACAAACTGTAACTTAAATGACCATATATAGTATATGAAAACATTATTTAATACAGATTTTGGTAACATAAAATCATCATATATCTATTCCAGGATTATATGGTAAATATTAATATTTATACTGCCAGACTATGTAGCAAGAGGGGAATTTAATTCTAAGATGTTCCCCCCCAAAAAATGCTTTCCAATACTCCAGAAAGATGTACCACTAGCATAGACAGTAAATGTACCTCACTCTCCTAAACAGATATTTTTCTATGAACATCTTAAGTTATCTAAACCAGTGTCTGGCATTCCAAGAGTAAATGATTCATTTAACTAACAGTGTGTCAAAATAAAAAGGTTACACTAAACACCTAAAATGTTTACTAAAATTAATGTTATTAAAGTAAAACTTAAAAGAAAATTTTCTCTGGAAAATTTTTGTTGCTTACACCCAATCAACAGATGAAACAGATGAAAACAGTCACAGAATTCATGTTAAATTTATAATAAATAATTAACATATAACATAGATTAAACTATCAAAGGATTAAACTGACATCTTTATACCTTTCTGCTGATTTAACAAACTTCTAACCCACCACATACTGAGAGCAGTAGGTGTATTTCTTAACATCATTCTATTTAAAAAATAAATTGGTTGTTTAGAAGCATAATTTGTAAAGCAAGATAACCAAATTAAAAGAATTTTAACATATACTGGCTTTTTGGAATTTCTTAAAATATCCACAAGTATTGTTCAGCTACTTAAGAATAATTAAATGTCTTCTTTACTCAGGCACCTTTAATGCAGTAACCTCAGGCTTCATCTTAAAGTATTGGTTAAAACGAACAATTGCATACCTATTGAGAAAAGAGAGTAACAACATAATTACAGCTAAAAACCTTAATCCTTTGTTTATTTCCACCCACCCGTTCTAAACTGATTTTTTTAAGTTTTTAAATTTTCAAGGGACATACTTTTAGTTTATTGCACCACCTACTGGACACTTTTCTAATACTGAAATCATTTAACAGATTATACCAGATTTCCTTGCAGACCAATTATTAAATGTATGCAACCTCTGCAACATTTGACTAAAAATAATAACTACAATGTCCCCTATAAATTCTAAATGTAAATCCCAAGAGTAGAGCCAAATGTAATGCATACAGTAAAATTAAACTTACCCAAGGAAATCAAACTCAATAGTGGAGTATTTGGCTTGAATCAAAGCCCACAATCCCCAAAAGAAATGTGAAGCCTAAAAAAAGGGAAGAAAAATCAAGAATTATGATAATGCATTTCTTTGTAAAACAAATATTAAATTGTAAGTTTCTTCCTTTTTCATCAACTCCATGAACAATACCTTCTTGATGCTTTTTTAACACAAAGTATCTAAAACACAGGTAATACTGAAGTGTACAGTTATCTGGATGGCTATAGACCACTTTTGTCCACAAAAGAGGTTACAATAAACTATAATCACTAAAAAATAAATAGAGCCCAGTTCCTGTATCCTGCTTTGTGTGGGCAGAGTTTGGCATCAGCACTGATACATGTTGTTAGTTAAGTGTTTTTAATGGGTCATAATTGCTAACAGGATTTCCTATAAAATACATTACCAAAGGATTTTGTTTCTTAAAATATATACAAAAAGGAAAATCCAAATCTCAAAAATAAAACATATACTGAAACCTGAAGATGTTCAGGGGGTGACAAATTTCTGAAAGCAATTTTTATTGACCCAACAATTCTGCGCAATCAACGATGATATAAAGTTACACAACTTATGTTGGAGAGAAATGAGTCTTAGGACTTAAAGAGTAAACAGATGACTGTATAATTAGGAGCTGCACAATAATTTTGTATGTGTGCTTTACAATCTATTTTCATTTAAACACGATATTTTAAGATTCTGAGGGAGGAACCAAGATGGTGCGGTAGAATGACATGCTCTCACTCCCTCTTGTGAGAACACCAGAATCACAACTAGCTGCTGGACAATCACTGACAGGAAGAAACTGGAACTCACCAAAAAAGATACCCCATATCCAAAGACAAAGGAGAAGCCACAATGAGACGGTAGGAGGGGCGCAATCACAGTAAAATCAAATCCCATAACTGCTGGGTGGGTGACTCACAGACTGGAGAACACTTATACCACAGAAGTCCACCCACTGGCGTGAAGGTTCTGAGCCCCACGTCAGGCTTCCCAACCTAGGGGTCCAGCAATGGGAGAAGGAACTCCTAGAGAATCAGACTTTAGAAGGCTAGAGGGATTTGATTGCAGGACTTCGACAGGACCGGGGGAAACAGAGACTCCACTCTTGGAGGGCACACACAAAGTAGTGTGTGCATCAGGACCCAGGGGAAGGAGCAGTGACCCCATAGGAGAGTGAACCAGACCTACCTGCTACTGTTAGAGGGTCTCCTGCAGAGGCGGGGGGTGACTCTGTTTCACTGGGGGACGGGGACAATGGCAGCAGAAGTTCTGGAAGAACTCCTTGGTGTGTGCCTTCCCAAAGTCTGTCATTAGCCCCACCAACGAGCCCAGGTAGGCCCCAGTATTGGGTTGCCTCAGGCCAAACAACCAGCAGGGAGGGAACCCAGTCCCACCCATCAGCAGTCAAGCAGATTAAAGTTATACTGAGCTCTGCCCACCAGAGCAACAGTCAGCTCTACCCACCACCAGTCCCTCCCATCAGACTTACACAAGCCTCTTAGACAGCCTCATCCACCAGAGGGCAGACAGCAGAAGCAAGAAGAACTACAATCCTGCAGCCTGTGGAACAAAAACCACATTCACAAAAAGACAGACAAGATGAAAAGGCACAGGGCTATGTACCAGACGAAGAAACAAGATAAAACCCCAGTGAAACAACTAAATGAAGTGGAGATAGGAAACCTTCCAGAAAAAGAATTCAGAATGATAGTGTAGATGATCCAGGACCTCAGAAAAAGAATGGAGGCAAAGATTGAGAAGATGCAAGAAATGTTTAACAAAGACTGAGAAGAATTAAAGAACAAACAAACAGAGATGAACAATACAATAACTAAAATGAAAACTACACTAGAAGGAATCAATGGCAGAATAACTGAGGCAGAAAAACGGATAAGCGACCTGGAAGACAGAATGCTGGAATTCACTGCTGCAGAACAGAAGAAAGAAAAAAGAATGAAAAGAAATGAAGACAGCCTAAGAGACCCCTGGGACAACATTAAACACAACATTCTCATTATAGGGGTCCCAAAGGAGAAGAGAGAGAGAAAGGACCCAAGATAATATTTGAAGACATTATAGTCGAAAACTTCCCTAACTTGGGAAGGGAAATAGCCACCCAAGTCCAGGAAGTGCAGCGAGTCCCATACAGGATAAACCCAAGGAAAAACACGCCAAGACACATAGTAATCAAATTGGCAAAAATTCAAGACAAAGGAAGATTATTTAAAGCAGCAAGGGAAAAATGACAAATAACATACAAGGGAACTCCCATAAGGTTAATAGCTGATTTCTCAGCAGAAACTCTACAAACCAGAAGGGAGTGGCATGATATACTTAAAGGGATGAAAGGGAAGAGCCTACAACGAAGATTACTCTAGCCAGCAAGGATCTCATTCAGATTCCATGGAGAAATCAAAAGCTTTACAGATAAGCAAAAGCTAAGAGAATTCAGCACCACCAAACCAGCTCTACAACAAATGCTAAAGGAACTTCTCTAAGTGGGAAACACAAAAGGAGAAAAAGACCTACAAAAACAAACCCAAAACAATTAAGAGAATGGTCCTAGGAACATATATATCGATAATTACCTTAAACATAAATGGATTAAATGCTCCAACCAAAAGACACAGGCTTGCTGAATGAATACAAAAACAAGACCCATATATATGCTGTCTACAAGAGACCCACTTCAGACCTAGGGACACATTCAGACTGAAAGTGAGGGGATGGAAAAAGATATTCCATGCAAATGGAAATCAAAAGAAAGCTGGAGTAGCAATCCTCATATCAGACGAAATACACTTTAAAATAAAGACTATAACAAGACCCAAAGAAGGACACTACATAATGATCAAGGGATCAATCCAAGAAGAAGATATAACAATTATAAATATATATGCACCCAACATAGGAGCACCTCAATATATAAGGCAACTGCTAACAGCTCTAAAAGAGAAAATCGACAGTAACACAATAATAGTGGGGGACTTTAACACCTCACTTACACCAATGGACACATCATCCAAAATGAAAATAAATAAGGAAACAGAAGCTTTAAATGACACAACAGACCAGATAGATTTAACTGATATTTATAGGACATTCCATCCAAAAACAGCAGATTACACTTTCTTCTCAAGTGCCCAGGGAACCTTCTCCAGGATAGGTCACATCCTGGGTCACAAATCAAGCCTTAGTAAATTTAAGAAAATTGACATCATATCAAGCATCTTTTCTGACCACAACACTATGAGATTAGAAATGAATTACAGGGAAAAACACATAAAAAACGCAACACATGGAGGCTAAACAATGTTACTAAATAACCAAGATATAACTGAAGAAATCAAAGAGGAAATAAAAAATACCTAGAGACAAATGACAATGAAAACACAGCGATCCAAAACCTTTGGGATGCAGCAAAAGCAGTTCTAAGAGGGAAGTTTATAGCTATACAAGCCTACCTCAAGAAACAAGAAAAATCTCAAATAAACAATCTAACCTTACACCTAAAGGAACTAGAGAAAGAAGAACAAACAAAACCCAAAGTTAGCAGAAGGAAAGAAATCATAAAGATCAGAGCAGACATAAATGAAATACAAACAAAGAAAACACAGCAAAGATCAGTAAGACTAAAAGCTGGTTCTTTGAGAGATAAACAAAATTAATAAACCATTAGCCAGACTCATCAAGAAAAAGAGGGAGAGGACTCAAATCAATAAAATTAGAAATGAAAAAGAAGTTACAACAGACACCACAGAAATACAAAGCATCCTAAGAGATTACTACAGGCAACTCTATGCCAATAAAATGGACAACCTGGAAAAAATAGATGAATTCTTAGAAAGGTATAACCTTCCAAGACTGAACCAGGAAGAAACAGAAAATATGAACCAACCAATCACAAGTAATGAAATTGAAACTGTGATTAAAAATCTTCCAACAAACAGAAATCCAGGACCAGATGGCTTCACAGCTGAATTCTATCAAACATTTAGAGAAGAGCAAACACTCATCCTTCTCAAGCTCTCCCAAAAAACTGCAGAGGAAGAAACACTCCCAAACTCATTCTATGGGGCCACCATCACCCTGATATGAAAACCAGACAAAGATACTACAAAAAAGGAAAATTACAGACCAATATCACTGATGAATATAGATGCAAAAATCCTCAGCAAAATACTAGCAAACAGAATCCAACAACACATTAAAAGGATCATACACCATGATCAAGTGGGATTTATCCCAGGGATGCAAGGATTCTTCAAAATACGCAAATCAATCAATGTGATATACCATATTTACAAACTGAAGAATAAAAACCATATGATCATCTCAACAAATGCAGAAAAAGCTTTTGACAAAATTCAACACTCATTTATGATAAAAACTCTCCAGAAAGTGGGCATAGGGGGAACCTACCTCAACATAAAAAAGGCCATATACGACAAACCCACCACAAACATCATTCTCAATGGTGAAAAACTGAAAGCATTTTCTCTAAGATCAGGAACTAGACAAGGATGTCCACTCTCGACACTATTATTCAACATAGTTTTGGACGTCCTAGCCACAGCAATCAGAGAAGAAAAAGAAATAAAAGGGATACAAATTGGAAAAGAAGAAGTAAAACTGTCACTGTTTGCAGATGACATGATACTATACATAGAGAATCCTAAAAATGCCACCAGAAAACTACTAGAGCTAATCAATGAATTTGGTAAAGTTGCAGGATACAAAATTAATGCACAGAAACCTCCTGCATTCTTATACACTAATGATGAAAAATCTGAAAGAAAAATTAAGGAAACACTCCCATTTACCATTGCAACAAAAAGAATGAAATACCTAGGAATAAACCTACGTAAGGAGACAAAAGACCTGTATGTACAAAACTATAAGACACTGATGAAAGAAATTAAAGATGATACAAATAGATGGAGAGATATACCATGTTCTTTGATTGGAAGAATCAACATTGTGAAAATGACTCTACTACCCAAAGCAATCTACAGATTCAATGCAATTCCTATCAAACTACTACTGAATACCTAGGAATAAACCTACCTAGGGAGACAAAAGACCTGTATGCAGAAAACTGTAAGACACTGATGAAAGAAATTAAAGATGATACCAACAGATGGAGAGATATTCCATGTTCTTGGATTGGAAGAATCAATATTGTGAAAATGACTATACTACCCAAAGCAATCTACAGATTCAATGCAATCCCTATCAAATTACCAATGGCATTTTTTACAGAACTAGAACCAAAAATCTGAAAATTTGTATGGAGACACAAAAGACCCCGAATAGCCAAAGCCGTCTTGAGGGAAAAAAGCAGAGCTGGAGGAATCAGACTCCCTAACTTCAGACTATACTACAAAGCTACAGTAATCAAGACAATATGGTACTGGCACAAAAACAGAAATATAGATCAATGGAACAAGATAGAAAGCTCAGAGATAAACCCACGCACCTATGGTCAACTAATCAATGACAAAGGAGGCAAGGATATACAATGGAGAAAAGACAGTCTCTTCAATAATGGTGCTGGGAAAACTGGACAGCTACATGTAAAAGAATGAAATTAGAACACTCCCTGACACCATACACAAAAATAAACTCAAAATGGATTCGGGACCTAAATGTAAGACCAGACACTATAAAACTCTTAGAGGAAAACATAGGAAGAACACTCTTTGACATAAATGACAGCAAGATCTTTTCTGATCCACCTCCTAGAGTAATGGAAATAAAAACAAAAATAAACAAATGGGACCTAATGAAACTTCAAAGCTTTTGCACAGCAAAGGAAACCATAAATAAGACGAAAAGACAACCCTCAGAATGGGAGAAAATATTTGCAAATGAATCAACGGACAAAGGATTCATCTCCGAAATATATAAACAGCTCATTCAGCTCAATATTAAAGAAACAATCAACCCAATCCAAAAATGGGCAGAAGACCTAAATAGACATTTCTCCAAAGAAGACATACAGATGGCCAAGAAGCACATGAAAAGCTGCTCAACATCACTAATTATTAGAGAAATGCAAATCAAAACTACAATGAGGTATCACCTCACACCAGTTAGAATGGGCATCATGAGAAAATCTACAAACAACAAATGCTGGAGAGGGTGTGGAGAAAAGGGAACCCTCTTGCACTGTTGGTGGGAATGTAAATTGATACAGCCACTATGGAGAACAGTATGGAGGTTCATTAAAAAACTAAAAATAGAATTACCATATGATCCAGCAATCCCACTATTGGGCATATATCCAGAGAAAACCACAATTCAAAAAGGCACATGCGGGCTTCCCTGGTGGTGCAGTGGTTTAGAGTCCTCCTGCTGATGCAGGGGACACGGGTTCGCGCCCCGGTCCGGGAAGATCCCACATGCCACGGAGCAGGTAGGCCCGTGAGCCATGGCCGCTGAGCCTGCGCGTCTGGAGCCTGTGCTCCGCAACGGGAGAGGCCACAACAGTGAGAGGCCCGCGTACTGCAAAAAAAACAAAAACAAAAAGACACATGCACCCCAATGTTCATTGCAGCACTATTTACAATAGCCAGGTCAGGGAAGCAACCTAAATGCCCATTGACAGATGAATGGATAAAGAAGTTGTGGTACATATATACAACAGAATATTACTCAGCCATAAAGAGGAACGAAACTGAGTCATTTGTTAAGACATGGATGGATCTAGAGACTGTCATACAGAGTGAAGTCAGAAAGAGAAAAACAAATATCGTATATTAACGCATATATGTGGAATGTAAAAAAATGGTACAGATGAACCAGTTTGCAGGGCAGAAGCTGAGATACAGATGTAGAGAACAAACGTATGGACACCAAGTGGGGAAAGTGGCGTGGGGGGGATGGTGGTGTGATGAATTGGGCGATTAGGATTGACATGTATACACTGATGTGTATAAAATGGATAACTAACAAGAACCTGCTGTATAAAAAAATAAATTAAATAAAATTAAAAGAAGAAAAAGAAGCAGACTCACAGATAAAAAGAACAAACTAGTGGTTACCACTTGTGGGGGTGGGCAATATAGGGGTGGGGGAAAAAAGGGTTATCATGGGGTTATATGAAGTCACGTGTGTGAAACTTTTGGAAATTGTAAAGCACTACAAATTTTTTTAAATCTTTCATTCAATAAAAAATTATGTACAATTAAAAAGAAAAACTGGCAGTGTTTCGGTCAGTTCAGTAAAGCTACACAGAAAAGACTGCCAAGCATATGCTGGCTCCTAGTTTTTATGCCTTTTGTGGTTCAGATGCATTTCTTTCATTCTGATTACTTAGGAAAAGTTATCTCCAGCTTGCTTCTTCCCATTAGGTTCTGTCTACTTTACTGTCTTCAATTTATCTTGTTTAATGACAGATTTTTAAGGCAGTTGGTATTTTACTTTTTTAGTCATCATTCTTTTTATATCCCTACTTATTACATCTTATTAGAAAACCTATTTTGTTCTGTGTTTCAGTTTTTTCTGCTACATATTTATGAGGCTTCCAACTGGCTTTCTCTTTGAAAGCATTAAACAGAATATTGGTATAAATTATATTGTACATACAAGCAAAAATAAAATAGTTGCATGTGTACCTTTTTAACATTTACATAGATAGATATTTGGCTTACATTCATCTCTACCTATGCATCTTTTGATTAGCTATAATCCACATCCAAATATTTAGACCATCTGTTCTCATATATTGAAAATGGATTGATCTATATTTTTCCCTACTGGAATCGTACCTTACTATATATCCAGCTTTAATTTTCATATCTTTCTATAGTGGTCAGATTCTACTAAGTTTTACCATTGCATTGTACTCCTTAGCTTTTCTAGGCTGGGACTACACAACACTGCATTAAACAGAGTTAAATATTTGATAATCTAAAAAAAAAAAAAGTTTCTGATAACACTAAGACTTCACTTCCCAAGAAATACTCTATTCTAACTAGAAATACTATAACTAGAAAAAAATTACTAGGTGTGTGGTTGTAAGCAACTTAATTAACCCCTCTGTACGTTTGTTCTCTCATCTGTAAAATGCAAGTGAGATATTATAATTTATAATAAGATATAGACATTTGATCTTCATTCACTGTTCCTGGCTCATAGCTCCTTGGACTTTCCTAAGCATAGAGCAACTGGAAGCATCTTTTGTTACAATATTTGGTCTTTTGTCATTGGTTCCTGAAATAGTTCCACAGCTATAATGTGAAAGGAATGTCTTTGTTATTCTTAACAAGCCCCTTTCAACCACATGTTAATGAGGTATCTTTTGGAAAGCCCCTAAACTTGAGGGCTGGTTGCCAGGGGAACTAACCACGTGATTAGAAGGTTGGAACTTTCTGCCCCACCACCTCCAGACTTCCAGGGAGGGAAGAGGGACTGAAAACTGAGATGGCCAGTGGTTTAATCAATCTTGCTTTGGTAATGAAGTGTCCACTAAAACCTAAAAGGAAGGAGTTTGGAGAGCTTCCATATTTCGTGAACCAGATGACCTACGCACATGTTGGGAGGGTGATACACCCGAAACTCCACAGGAACGTAAGTTCCTACACCCAGGACACTTCCAGACCTCACCGTACTATACCTCTTCATCCAACTGTTCTTTTGTATCCCTATAATATCCTTTATGATAAACTGGTAAACAAATGTAAACGTTTCTTTGAGTTCTGTGAGCCACTCTAGCAAATTAACAGGCCCCAAGGAGGGAGTTGTGGAAGCCTCCCATTTAAAGCCAGTGGACTTGCGAGTGGCATCTAAAGGGGCAAGGGGGCAGTCTTGTGGGACTGAACCTTTAACCTATGGAATCTGACACTATCTCCAGGTAGATAGTGTCAGACCTCAGTTAAATTTGTAGGACACCCAATCACTGCCTACTGAGAACTAGAGAACTGATTGGCGTGTGGAAAAAAAACCACATCGGAGCAGCTGGCATACAACAAACGTTCAATAAAATGTTAATTATTAATTATATGAAACCAGAATGACAAAAATGATGAAGATTTTTTAAAATGGTCTTCTTTCTGTCTAAGGAAGTGTCTCAGGTATTGAAAAGTGATTTATGAGATGAGATGCCTTCCTTCTTTTGAAAGTCTAAATCAGTGGTTCTCAAAGTGGTCCATGAATCCGTGGAAGACTCTGAGGCCCAAAACTATTTTCATAATAATACTAATATGTTACTTGTCTTTTCGACTATGTTTACATTTGCAATGATGAAAAAGCAATACTGGGTGAAGCTCCTGGTACCTTAACATAAGTCAAAGCAGTGGTACCAAAATGAATTAGTATAGTAGTCTTATTCTTCACCACCACCACACACTCACAGTACAAATCCAGTCTCACTAAAGAATGTCCTTTAATAAAGTCCTTTAACTATTAATTTTATTAAATCTCCACCCCTGAGTACATGATATTCTGATATTCTGATATTCTGTGGGATATGATATAGGAAGTACAAATAAAGAATGTCTGATGCATACCCAAAGCGTGAAGGCTGTCTCAGGGAAAACCACATATGACTGAGTTGTGACCTAAACTTGCACATTTTTAATGGAACATCATTTTTACTTGAAGAACAACTGACATATGAACTAGAGTTATTAGACTTGGGTATTTGGCAGACATTTCTCAAATATAAAAAAGAGAACTTGTCATTTCAATGAGAATAAATGACAGTATTTGTTGCCAATGACAGACTTTGACTATTCAACCTAAAATTAGAACTTTGGAAAATCTGTATTCAGCTCTGTGAGCTTATCAGCTTCTCAATAAAGTACCTAAAACTTTTCTGATACTGGTGGTGATATCAATAAATGTGATTTTTTAAATATCATATAATGAGATGTATCAACTTTTAGAAGATCTATACAGCTCAATAAATCCATATTTTCCAAATAACTAATGAATGACATTCAAATTACAAAATCACACATTGGTAAAAGAACCATTCACAGTGCAAGATAAACTAATGGAGTTTAATGTAATAGAATACAAAAGTTAACTTATGTGTTCAGATTGAACATTACAAGTAACCTTTAAGAAACCATCACTTGCTGAGTTTTGGTGAAGCATCAAAAAAGAATATCCACAATTCCCTGAAAAGGCAAAACACTCCTCTTTTCCAACAACCCTATGTGTGCGAAACAGGACTATCTTCATATACTTCAACCAAAACAATACATTGTAAGAGATGAAATGCAGGAGCAAATATGAGAATACCGCTTTTGTTATGCCAGACATTACAGAGGTTCGCAAAAGTAAAGAATTATGTCATCCTTCTCACTGAAGTGTTTTTTGATTTGGAAAATAGCTATTTTTCATTTTTAAAATGCTGTTTATGTTAACATGAGTTTTTTAAAAAAACATGTATTTAATAAATATTTTGAATTTGTTTTAATTTCCAAGATGGTAAATACTGATAGTTAAACCATATAAACAAAATCTCATAGAGGTCTTCAAAAAAGTTTTTGAAGCGTAAAATAAGGTACTGAGACCAAAAAGTTTGAGAACCACTAGTCTTAATCACCTCAGCATATTCTAATGATATAAAAATCGTCTGCAACTGGTGTCATAATCTCTTCCTGTTAGGTGGGTTCTGTAGTAGAAAAGACTCAAATCAGGGGACATTCTACACCTAAAAATAGCAGTGCTGGCAAATGTATTTCTCAATTTTTGTTCATATAGTAATGGAAAATAACTAAATAATTCTAAACTAGAGAAGCATTATACATAAAACTTCATGTTTTTGGTAGGTAACACCTTTTATAGGGTGAAAAATTTAAAATTTATATGTAACATTAGACTCATAAACAAAGGGGAAGTGAGGAAATAGCCCATTTGTCATTTTGCATTCTCCAAAATGGCAAAGAGAGAATATTTAAGTACAAATAATATAATAATCTGTGATTCTATGATTTACTAATACTACTTCTCTCAGATTTGGAAGTTATGGATATGTAAGTCTATCAAAGGGTATTTTAATTCCTAGGCTACCCACATCTGTTGCAAAGAAAAATTAAAAGCTTTATATGGTGAACAAATAACTAAAATGAATCCTCAAACTGTTTCCTGAAAACCTCAATATAACTTTAATATTTTACTTAGAAAGAATCTGAAGTCTGCCAACAATGTGTCTAAAAACTCCTCAAAGCTTAAAAAACACCTGTATTCCCTATTTGGTTTTGTAATGCAAATACCTACTTTTGTTTGTCATCTCCTCAACATTAATTAATTATAGTAAACAATTAATTAGAAGTGAAATCTTTTAATACTGAGGAAGTTTGATCATACCGTTTACTGAACATTTATTTATTTAGAACATTACCAAACATTTACCAAACAATAAACATTTACCAAACATTTATTTATTTAGAACAGCTACACCTTGATCTTATTCAAACCTCTTTTCCTCCCTTATCAAAACAGCTTTATAATGTATGTATGTGCTGTCTTCTTCATGACAAGTGATCAAGGAAAGAGGAGGAAACAGTATTTAAGACACATCCATAAGGAACAAGAGGAACTTGCCAGAGAGTACAGGGAAAAGGGCATTCTAGGTAGAAAGGAATAATCTATACAAAAGCATACAGGCTTAAAACACCCTGGAGTGTTTAGAAAACAAGATGACTCTGCCAGAGAGGAGGTGGTAGGTGAGAAATTTAGTGGGAAATAAGACAATTTGTAGATGCTATCATTTGGATTTCATTCTGTAAGTCACGGGGAGTCATAAAGTAGGAAAGTGACACAATCAGATTCATAAATTAGATTCTAGTTATTAGAAAGAGCACTTTTAAAATATACAGTGTGAATTACAGACAGAAAAAACCTGCAGGTAAAGAGACCAGTAAAGACTAACATATGTGAGAGACAAAGGCCTTAATCAAAGGTCATGCAATTAAGGAGAAAGGGTTGGAATTGACAGAATTTTAGAATAGAATCTGAAAATAGAAAAAATGTGAGAAGAAGAGGAACACATGAAAAAAAATTCCTTCTTTCCTGGTTTGAGAATACAGCAACAGAATGGACAGCATTTTAATTAAGTCAAGATAGTACAATAAAGAATAAAGAATGGGACAGAGGATAGGATGTAGAAAATAAACTTCAAGTTTGGACGCCTTGTGGTCAAATACTAATGGGACCCTGGATAGATACAGTCAGTACAGATCTGGAGCCTGTCAGTGGGATCATTAACAGAAAGGGCAATAAAAGCCATGGGACTAGATCACCCAATAGAAGTATATAAAGTGGGGAACTCCCCAGCAGTCCAGTGGTTAGGACTCCATGCTCTCACTGCTGAGGGTCTGGGTTCAATCCCTGGTCAAGGAACTAAGATCCCACAAGCCGTGTGGCACGGCCGAAAAAAAAAAAAAAAGTATATAATGTACATAAAATGAAAGGAGGGAGGCCCAAAATCCGAACACTAGGAAACACTAGCATGTAAGAGGGTTGGAGGAAGAGTAAGAAGAAAGAGGAGCCAGAGAAGGAGACAAGCAGGAGGGCACAAAAGAGGAAAACCAAGGAAGAATGGGACCACAAAAATTAACGAAAGGAAAAATTGGAATCGATGGAAAATAATGTCAAATGCTATGGACAGATCAAGTAAGATAAAGACTGAAGAGTTTTAACTGGATTTAGCAATTATGTCATTATTGTTAAGAAAACCCTATATTCTCTACTTTAAGATCATGTTTAAATAGAATAAATAGAAACAGCAGGCATCCTAGGACCAACTGGAGAGCATGTCATTAATTTAACCAACAGTTCGACTCAAAATAGACGTCAAAACAGCAGGTAAAGAAGTCACATTTCAGCACACCCTCTTACTTAAGATGTATTCCGTATGGCTCTGGGGGAATGCTGCTCTTAAGACTATGGAAACAGTACACCTGTGAGCCACCAATAGGGTCTTTTTGTGAAGACTACATAGCAAATATTCCCCATGTCAACTGCAGAGAATTATATTAAAACTAAAAAGAAGTAGTAGCTAAAATAACTTCAACCCAGTATTCAATTTAATTAGTCTCAACACCTTAGCTGAAAGCTTATTCTAACGGCATCACGTCATTCTCAAAAGGTAATTTAAATGAACTAAAATTTGAAAACATAAATGCATTTAGAGTAAAGAGAAGTGGGTCTTGAAAATAATAAAGCATTACAATATCAAAGAGGCAGGAAATAAATGCTTATCAAAAGAAGCTCAGTAAGACAAAACACTGGTGGTTATGAAAACATAATTCTACCGGTCCTTCCAATCTACTTTTATCACGTTAACATGATATGTTAACATGTTAACATGTGATGATTAAATATATTGTGGAAAAACCTTACTACCCATAAATCTGTCCTTGATTATGTTTTTTATAACATAAAGAAAGAGGGCTTCCCTGGTGGCGCAGCGGTTGGGAGTCCGCCTGCCGATGCAGGGGACACGGGTTCGTGCCCCGGTCCGGGAGGATCCCACATGCCGCAGAGCGGCTGGGCCCATGAGCCACGGCCGCTGAGCCTGCGCATCCGGAGCCTGTGCTCCGCGACGGGAGGGGCCACAGTGGTGAGAGGCCCATTAATCCTAACTCTAACTAGAATCCATTCATTAAACAAATAATTTCACTGAGCAGTTAACCATGTGGCTAGGCACTGTTGTTCTAGAGGCTGGGGATATAGCAGTGAATGAAACAAAATTTTTGTCTTCAAAAGCATTATAGTGGGGGAATTTTAAACAATCTCATTTTGTCATTATTTTAAACAAATAACAAGTTCACAAAACTCAAAATGGGCAACTGTTTAAAAAATGATGAAAATTTTTAGTTTTTAACATTATATCAAGAATCTTTCATTAATTGTTTAAATTTAAACTTACCAATGCAAACTGATTGACTTGAATGAAGAGTATTTCTACTTCCTTTTCAGTAACTTCAGACCCAAAACCCTTATATTCTTTGTACGCTTCAAGGTAAGAACGCAGCCACTGGCCCTGCAGTTCTCTATCTGGATAAAGACTATAGTCTACATCACTCACACCTAAAATAGAAAAGAAAATACACTGAGATTTTTAAGAACACATTACACATCTTGTACAAACTTTAATAATCCCTACCATCTACATATTTTTTCAGAAAAAAATTATTAAATGTTTCCATTTGGGGCTGAAATACTAGATATTATTAAGTAAATAGCATTTATTAGAATAATAAACCAATCATAATGTATTCCAAATTAAATTCTAATGTACAATACAGTTGATCACCATAATCAATTCTCATTGCCTCAATTTCTCCTCAAAGTACGAAGCTTGAATCACCTGCATCAGAAGCCACAAATCTTCAATTTTAATAAGCACCTCAGGAGATTCTTATGCACACTAATATCTAGAGCATTTCCTAGAACTGTGGCTCTAAAGCTTCTTTAATCATTTCTCACAGAGTAAGAAATATATTTTTATATTGAAACCTTATACACACACCTGATATTAAGTTTCACAGAACAATATTTACCCTAACTACACCTTCCAATTCTGATACTTTCTATTTCTTTTCCATTCCTTGCTTTAATTATCCCACATACCTGATCTCATGATGTATAGTTTGAAAAATACTAATCTAGTTCATAGTATTTTGCCTAGCGTTCAAAGTTCTTCCTAAGTTGATCCAAACTTACTTCTCTGGTCTTATGACACTCTATTCTCCTTCATGGATTTTATATCCTACAGAAATAGGTATACTCATCTTGAAGATTTCTTCCTTCTTCCTGCAGTGCCCTCTCTTTCTCTTCTATCTGCACATCCAAACTCTAACTTTTTCAATTTTTTTCTACACAAAATCATATTAAGATCACTCTTTGGTATCCACAGCAGTGACTATCCATATTACTAACACGGTGATATCTCATTATATGCACAACTGCTTTCTCTTCCTATAGATATTTATGTACAACATGTATCTGGGGATACGGCAATGTATATAGGCTTGGTGGAGGGAAATAACTGAAAACATGTAAACTAAAACTTTCCCCCAACTCTCTTTACCCAGACCCAGTCTGGTAACTTAGAAGTATGTGAAAATACATGAATACATAAATATATAAAAATACAAATTCAGCAATGAAAAGTTCCTGCTAGGTATAAACCATCCAGGGGAATTCCCTAATCTTCACTATTTTAGAGCATTTCATGTTTCTAAATATAGCCATAAAATGTATTTTAAATTAATTATACTTACATTAAAAAACTTAAACTTTTACCTTTGATGGTAATAAAAGATTATTTTCAGGGGTAAAAATGACCAGCTTTTCAATTATTCATAGCCAATGACAAAAAAAAAAAAAAATTCTTGAGCTTTTTAGTTAAACAACATTCCAAAAGCCCTACTACACAATAGAAACAGCAAAGGCTTTTAAATGATTAAAAAGTTGTTTTCAAATCTTAGTTCTTTGCATTTTACTGTGACCTTGGTGAGTTACTTTACTCATTTGTAAACTGGGAATATTACCCAACTTATTGTTGTGCAGAAAAAATCAGATGAGATTTACGAAGCAACTATGTCAATTCTTAACAAAAGCCACACACACAAAAAGCCACAATCATTATTTTCCTTAAGAAATTAAGGAAGAGGTCATCATCTCTTTCCTCCAATAATAAAGAAAAACCAAAAAGGTCAGGAAGAAAATAAAAATTGTTGCTCCTACCCCCAGTTGATCTTCTTTAAAGAAAAGAAAAAACAATTCGAAAAGCATCCTTTCAAAATTATATATGCTACTCCATTAGAGGAACATGTTCCTCTAGATTTTACCTGCAAATTCATTGAAATGATTTCCAATATCATATGCCAGGTAGTTGTATCCAGAATATTCATAATCAATGAACTGTACATCACCTATGTGAGACACAAAAACAGAGACATAAGAAATCACATATAGGATCAGAAAATCCCTATGCTATTTATAATTAAATAGCTTCCAATATTTTGTCTCATTGTACGTGCTTGGTTACATGCACTTCTGAGACAATACAGGGTAAGGCTGTGAATTTTATGGCAATGAGCTTTACAAAATTCAAATTATTTATCTGGGTCAACAGCTTCTTTGTGAACATTAATGTCCACTACACTAAAGAAAAGTCAAAAAACAGTCATTCTCCAAGTTCAAACAAAAGCAAAATATGTCTTTAACCACATGGGGGCATCAGTTACTTAAAAATTCAAGTTTGGTTAGAAATGAAAACTATCTTTGGAAACTTAATAATCTACGCAACTTTAACAAAAAATTAATCTATGATACTCCAACAGTGAATTGACAAGCTAATCTATATATGGAAATAAAATACAGACTTTCAAAGACTTAAATTCTGAGAACCCTGCACTTGCTGATCAACATAACAACATGCCTCATTTAAGAAGTTAATTGCTATCAAACTCTTACATATTCCTGGAATGCTACATAATTAAGGTTTCCAATAGCATATTTGAGCAGCCTTAAGGTGGTTGTTTTATCATTTAAAAAGAGCAAAGGTATAGTTGCTTTTAAATATTTTTTTAATTTGAGAAATTTTTACATAAACTAAAGAGATTCCTATTCTAAACTAGTGCTAAATACAGATACAGATATGCGTATTTCATTATAATTCTCCAAAGACTATCCTGTTCCGCCTGCCCAGGGGACAAACTCCTGCTTATAAACACTTCATTTTCGAGTACTGAGTATTAGAGAGGGTTTGGCTCAACAGAGATATAGGTCCTATTTTTTAAAAGACGAGAAAAGAGAGAGAAAGAGAGACAGAGTGAAACATTAAAAGAAAAAATCAAAATGGGTCACTGTCTACATCAAGGGATCACAAACTCAAAGGCTAACAGGGCTCAACAGTTAAAATGGATACATGAACAGAGATGGCTATAAGAATAGTTTCTAAGCTGCTGATATTGAGAAAATGCACAGCATATGTCTAGTTACATTGTCTTTTAAAACATCAAGCTGAGGTAACAAAACAAACTTCTGGTTTATACACACTGGCTTTTCCCAGATAAAAGAGCTTTTGAACTGTCATGTGTCATACAGATTTATATGTTTAATCTGGGGATGTATGTTGATCATATTCAAACTCAGAAAAAGAGAATTATATGACAGAAAAATGTAATGGCAAGTGGAGTATTTTAGACAAAAGCCAAAAAATTTACTGTAATTGTATTTAATATTTCATTCAAAATTTTTATAATAGTCAAGTCTAGAGTAAAAAAAGTGAGATTACCAAAGTATAAAAGCCCAGTTACCAAAATCTATATGCATATTGACAAAATAATATAAGGTTTTTAAAAGTTGGTAACTACATAAACCACTACAACTCAACCAGTTTAAATTCCTGAATTCACAAAAACTATTCCACAGAAAGTCTTAGTTAACCAAATCACTTCACTAAACTTGCAGAATGGGAAGACAGAACAAGCTTTAACCAAATCACTTTACTAATAAGCTCCGAAATGAAAAGTCAGAACATATTTAAAAATTTTTTTCCAGGTACCCTTGGGAATGAGAGAGTAAAGACCACCATCATGACAAAATACTTTGCAGCCATGATAAAAATTTCATTTTCAAAAATTATTAAATGACCAGGAGAATTACAAATGTTATATGAAAAAAGACATAAAATAGTAAACACAGTGATCCAAATTATTAAAATATTATGCCTGAAGAGAGGAAAAAAGAAAAAAAAATAATGCATAGGGGAAAAAAGATGAATGGAAATAAACCAAAACAAAATGTTTCTACTAGCTTCATTTCAGATGGTAGACAAGTGACCTTTCTTCTTTTATTCTTTGCAATAAACATTACTTTTAGGAGGAAAAAAAAAATGACAGTTTAAAAGGATTAAGATGAATAAGAGACTAAACACGATTTGGGAAATACCTAACCACCCAGCCTTCAAGAAATCAGGATTCCAGAGGATTTACCAAGTTGTATTACTGAGCCAACCAAATAGTTTTAATAAACAATGTTTTAAATTGCAGCTGTTGATTGCTTTAGCTCTTTTAAACACAAATTCTTGTAGAGCTCATATTAACTGTTACATGCCAATAAAAATACACAGCCCAGTCCTGAAGCTTACTTTTGCCACATAAACAAAAGCTTCAATTTCAATTTTCAAAATTATATTTAGAATTTGGCAAACATAAATAAAATGGCAGGTAAAACATGCCTGCTTATAAATACAATTTAAATGAAGCATAGATCATTTTAACAAAAGTTAAAATCTGTTTCAGTATGAAAATTTTAGCAATGACTTTTTGTAGTAGCATTAATTCATTAAAACTAGCCTTTATTTTTAAATGCTATGTTGAGTTTATAAATAATGAAATTTTAAAAATAAGAAAATGAAGCTAACAAGATACAGATGAGGCTGTTACCAGGCTCCGTGCATGTGAACAAGTGATGCGATAAACCTCCAGTCAGTGCGTTTAAGAAGCACGGGTGCGCCGCCACATGGCAGCAACAATGGCATACCTAATCTGTAGCAGATGAAGAAAATTTGGCAAACTCACATTTTACAAGACACAAAGCTTAAAAGGAAAAAAAAATTTTTTTAATCTGCATTAACTATTCTTTTCAAACAACTGCAAACAAAGTGGAACTCAACCTTAAATTTAATCTTCTGCAACAAAGTAAAATTAAAGAGGCCTGCTTCCCTTATTTCGGGTGCCAGAAAAATCAAATTACTGGAAAATGCTTTCCTACCAAAAAAATGTACTGAACTTTTTTCTTCTACAAATTTAACTTCTGAATTCTAAATTTTCCAAGTATTTAGAGGAACATCCACATCACTATAATAATTAATAGCTCATATGGCATGACTATCTTGTTAATTCTTTAAGATATGAATTTTTAATTGGGGATTCAAGGGCGGAAAGAAAATACTCCCGAAAATTTTACACTAAATTTTATATAGGCAGATTCTGAGGGGATTCTCAATTTTCCAGATTCTCAAGGGATCTTTGACCTCTAAAAAGTAAAGCATTGCTTTAAGAGCTAAGACTATATTTTATCTGTATATAATTAGCACACAGTGGGTAAAGCATAAGATTACTGAATAAAACTATAATCTGAATGTTCAAATGCTACATTTTTCTTTTTTCGTTTCTTACGTATCTTCGCAGTAATGAAATCCACACTCTGAGTTAAATTGTTCAAATTTCAGTACAGTTTAAATAATATTTAAAGTACTTTAAAGCCAAAAAAATTAGCTTATTAACTACGGCTATATAATTCACATGATACATTCATTTGGACTCCTTTTATTTATTGTTGTTACAGAGAAAAGGATAAAGATGAAAAGCAAAATAACCATTATGAGAACCTGAAAATGTTTCCAACTCACTCTACTACTTGCTCTACAGTGTTATTATGTAAGGCAGAAAGAGAACGGAGAGAAAAAGTAACCATGATTACACTAATGTTGGCAAAATGCTCTCCAATACACAGAAAAAGGAAGTATTCTGTTCTGGGAAACTTTCGCTTCATCCCTTACTCTAGCGTCCAGTAACTTTACCCTGGACGTGTACACCTTCACCACACAGCACTCATCATTCTGAATGTAAACTTCTGTATTGTGATCTAACTCGTCCACTACATGGCACATGGCTTCCTGGAGAGGCAGTAGGTCCCTTCCACTTTTCCTTATGCAATCCACAGAGCAAATCCTAGCACACAGGAAGTATTCAAATGCTAGTGAAATAAATGGAGGTTTTGCAGAAAATGCTCAGACACAATGATAACACATATTTAAATGGAAGCGGGGGATAAGCATGAAATATTGAGGAACAAAATATGGCATTTCTGACATTCTTATTCCAGTATATGACTGAACATACAGTGGGAATGAATGTATGAGTAAAGAAAAAACACTGAACTAGTAACTATTTTAGGTAGCTCTTCCTTGATAGTTCAGGTTTTTACAGACCATTTAAAGTTTTTTATTACCTGATTTAGGGTTATTTTATTTTATACTAAATAGTGATCCAGACTACAAGTTAAAACAAGGTTAAGATTATCGTTCATAAAAATTCCAACCTGGAAAATATAGGTTAGCAAATAAAAAAATAAATTTAAATTTTAAAATAAAACAAAAAACTCTTTGTTTAAATATCAATAAAATAACAACCATATCAATGCCTTTTCATGAATAATAATAAAGTGGATAAGATTTAGAGTCAATCAAGTGACTAAGAATGGTGACTCACCCATTTTCTATTTATATTGTTTTATTTAAAACTCTAAAGAAAAACCTGGCTTACTCTGTAATTCCCAGAAAAGCTTCCTTTTTCTTCCACTCATTTTGTATTTCCTTAAATAGCTGTGAATCAGCTTCTTGCATTCGCTGACAGAGAAAATAATCAATGGCAGCCATTTTAAGTTACAATTAGGTCTTCAAGTGAGCTTTTTATGAAGCTTTTATGAATGGGGGAAAAGGAGAAACAAAACAGCCACCAATAAACATTCTGACAGAGCATCAAGACATGAGACAACAAATTCAAAAGCTTTAGCAATTACTTCTAACATGTCAGCAGTTAAAGGATTAGCTGAAATTAAAATATTAGATTTGAAGTCAGTCAATAAGCAATACTGAAATTTGTTCTACTTAGTATAAATTCTTTTTAATTAATTGCTGATTAATTTAAAAGATGACTGATGTAAGTCTTATCTTACAATTCTGGAGCGAGAACCACTGCTTTTGGTTTTACTATTATATAACAAATTCTATCATCATATCATTAAGTATACTTTTCTTACCTTTTTAAGATGTCATTTCACTGAAGCCAAGGAATGGGCTGCTGTCTTACCAACCACCTAATTCCTGGCACTGACTAACTTTTCAAAAATCTTGACAGCTACCATCAACTTCAGAAAGGAAGCTTACTCTTCTCCCATATTCCTGAGTCCTGTCAACTGACATGATGAAAACAAGTAGAAGCAGTATTTCTTCTGTGACGCCTACCAGTTCTGTAACATTCGCAGGTGAAAATGCCTATAAACTGCAGGGTGCTCACAGTCTTTGTGTGTGTGTATATATGAGTACGTATATATACATATACATATATACATTTTTAAACTTTAATCACTCAAGTTATAGTTAAGATAGAATCTGTAAATTGCACTTAAAGATAATCTGAATTGCCACTGCATACCAATGAGCCATAAATCCTTCTGGCTTATACTGATAGTAACCATTTTCACTTTTTCAGAATCAGATACATTTTGTATAATGCATCTCCTATAAACATAATACAGGGGTTGGCAAACAATGTGGTTTCAAGTCAAATCCACCACAGTGCCTGTTTCTGTAAACAAAGTTTCATTGGAACGCAGCCACACATATTTGTTCATGAATTATATGAACAGTATATGGCTGTGTTTGTGCCACAACACAGATCTGAATAGTGGAAACAGAGACTATAACATGGGACGAAAAGTCTAAAGTATGTACTACATAGCCCCTTACAGAAAACGTTTGCCAACTCCTATCACGGTATAATAGCTGCAACTGAGAGCTGCTAAGCACCTAGTCTGGTGCTATTTACATTACATGCATCATCTAAAATCTTGCCAGGAACCATCTGAAGTAGATATCATCTCCTAAGTTTCAAATAAAGCAAAAAAAGTTCTAGACTATCAACAGTATAAGCACTTCCTAGAAATCTGCTAAACATGCAGAGTCCTAAGCCCATCAGTAGAAATTCTTGTTCAGATGGTCTTGGATGGAGCCCAGAAACCTACATGTCTCCCAAGTACCCTAGGTGATTCTGGTGCAGATAGTAAAGGATCAAATATAAACACTTAATGAAGAGATAAAATGAATTGTCTAATACCACCTACTTCCATATGTGATTAAGCAGGGATTTGAACACGAGTGTGCTTGGTTCCAAAATCTATATTCTTTTTGACTTCTCTTTTAAGTTACTTAAGAGTTAAGAGTTTGATTACTCTTTTAAGAGTAATATATCTGCTTGTAAGAGTTACTTAGAGATTTTTAATCTAGTTACAACATATAAAAAAATCTAACACTACGTTTGAAAAGTCCATGCAGAGACTTCAAGATGATCCAATATAAATTCATGAAGTTTAACTAAAGTTTGTACTTCCAAGAAATTAAGGGTCTGAAACACACTACAGAGAGATACTGAGATTGATGATGCAAAGGCTAGTCCCGTGGCTTTCATCTTGTTATTTTTATATATATCATAGGTGGATACAAAATGGTGAAGTCCTGACCTCAAATCACATGAATGATTTAACAAGTGATAACAAATCAAACACATTTGTGAACATAATATATAGCTTAATCATTTATTCTTTGTAGAAACCATTTTAATTTGAAAAGACTTGACACTTGGCTTTTAGATGCTATAATAAATTAACAAGTTCAGGTAAAGAACTTTACAGTGCACATTTCTAATTTTCATGATCCTCCTTGATATTGCAATTATAAGTACTAATGCTATGCTACAGCTCAAATATATATATTTTCTGCTTATTAAACTTACTAAATTTATATAATTTACCTTTTATAAAGTATGAGGCATGTTACTTCTCCTTATAACTAAAGACAAATATGTCATAGTCACATTACTTCAAAACCATTAGCTCCTAATTTGAAACAGAGTAAGATAATAATAAAAAGAACAAGCTTCTTGCCATTGTCATGAGTTTCAGATTTTACCTGAACAATATTCCAACCATGTTTTCTTAATGCTTATGTATCAACTAATCACATAGGAATTGATTTTAATGGATGCCACAAAGTCCAAAGTAGCCTTCCTAACGGACAGTATAAAGCCATTGGTAAGAAAAAAATAACAGAATATCTCCACAACTAACACACAAACATAACCACAAAGACAAGAAGAAACAAATGGTACATAACAGACTTCTGTGAAGAAGGGCAAACTCTAAAACCTGTATCAACATATTTACACTTGTTGAACTGCGAGTTTTATTCTTCTGTGTAGGGAAGAAAAATTAGACACAAAAGTATGATTTAGGTAACTCATGGTAAAGTAAACAATGACAACCTTGAACTCTTAAAGCCAGACTAAAGCATAAATATTTTATTTGAAAATATGAGAACTTTTCATATCACTAATCAGTAGTTTAGACAGGCAACTGGTTAAATTAAAAAGTAAAAATTAATTTTTTTACCTAAGACATAGTAATCTGATTTTTTTGGTCCCTTATGTTTTAGATTATAAACAAGTTTGTTCAGTGAAATGAATATTCAAAAGAAACTTATAAAATTAAAATATGAAAAGTTAAAATTATATTCCAAAGGAAATAACAGATTCTCTTAATTAACTTGCAGTTAAAAATAAAGCTGAGTGTCCACTTCAAATGTAAGATGAAGACCCTCACTTGAAATTCCGTTATATAAAATGTGTTTATTAGATCTTGCACTGAACTTAAAAGCTAATATACATCGCTTTAATGCATAACTAATACTCTAGTCTCACAAATGGCATTGAGATTTGGTTACTAGTATATAATGTAGTACATATATACTATGACAATTATATATAATAAATGGATAATAATAAATTAAAGGACACTGTCAAGTACTTAATGTTTTGGGGTACACCTGAAGTTTTCAAAAAACGATTCCACACAGACTTCAAGACATTCAAAATAAAGATGTTAGCTCAGAAAATTTTTAAAAAATAGAATCTCTAATCCAAATTAAAATATCAAATATAAAAGGTACTTAAGTGTGTTTCTGAAAATATGTGCTTCAGTCTACCACCCTTGACAGTGTTCTTTGGTTCGTTTTCTTCAAATTAAAGTCAGTTACAAATATTAAAAGCTTTTGCATTAGCACAGTCTCAGCTTACAGTCTGATAAGAATGGTCATAAATAGTAATTTAACATAATATGACCACTTAATCAGAATTCTTTGGCTTCAATATCTTCACAACAGCACACTTTTAATTCAAAATAATCTTCCAACTATGATACCTATGTTCAAAACTGGTTTCCTACAAAATGCAATAGCTTCAAAGTTTCAAACAGACTTTTTGAATTAATGTTAATCTTTCAACCAAAATTATGTTTTAAAAATGCCAATGTATTATTGAAGGGCACCTACCGCTTTAGCAACCAAACCTCAAACCACTTTATCCAATAATATAATACAACCAAGTGTTTCTTAACGATAAAAACACAGAGAATTTGAATACAGCAAGATAGGAACAATCCCAAAAAACATTTCACCAAAAAGTTCACTGACCATCTCAAAAAATGTTAAAACAATTTACTAAATTGTCTTGATTATTACTTTAGTAGATAAAATTTCAGCAACTACAAATAAAATTTCCTCCATCTGTGGCTCCCTCCTTAGCATCAAAATATCTAACAAATCAGTATAATAAACAGGTAATAGGAAACCTAGAGACATACTTGCTTCTAATACTGCTGTCCCCCCCGACACTCAAAAAATTTCTATATTTATAAAATAGTACAATGTCAGCTGGTTTTTCAATTACTCCCATTACAAGCAGGTGCATTTTCAAACCATGAACTACCAAATATTTACAATTAAATTCATAAACCAAGTCATTTTATCAGTTTTCATTTAAAACTCTAACAGAAACCAAAAACTGTTTCTAATAAACCAATTCTAAGAAACATATTTTATACAACTATAAAGAGAATATGTATTCCTAATTTAGCACAGTTACTGTGACTTTGTAACCAAAAGAAAATGTTGAAGACTGCACACATGTTTTTAACCCTTGCGTTTGAATTAAATTTACTGACACAAAGATCAAAGGATTGTTAAGAACATGAAGAAAAAAACCTTACTCACTGCTAAAGTCAAACACCTACCTTGTTTCTCATTGTAGATTATATTCTTACACAACAGGTCATTATGGCAAAGCACAACAGGTGAGCCCAGGTTAGAAAGAATCTTCTTCATCCAAGTCATTTCTTCCTGAAGAATCTGAGAGCTTGGGATATCACTTAGGAACCTTTCAGTTTAAAAAAAAAAAAAAAAAAGAGTTATATCTTGTTTATATTAATGGCAACATTTTTTAAAGTTTCATTAAGGAATAAAATCTTCTTTTCTTTTCTTTTTGTCATATAGAACTGATTTTTTTCCTTCTAGTTTTATTAAGATATAATTGACACACACAGCACTGTGTAAGTTTAAGGTGTACAGCATAATTTGACTTACATACATCACGGAATGATTACTATAATAAGGTTAATGAGCAGCCATCATCTCACAAAGATACAAAATAAAAGAAAAAGAAAAAAATTATAGTTTTCTTGTAATGAGAACTCATGATTTACTCTCTTAACAACTTTCATATATAACGCACAGCAGTGTTAATTTATCATGTTTTATATTACATCCCTAGCACTTATTTATTTTGTAACTATAAGTTTGAACCTTTTGCCTACTTTCATCCAATTCCCCCTTCCCCATACCCCACCTCTGGTAACCACAGATCTGATCTCTTTCTCTCAGTTTGTTTGTTTTTCAAATATAAATGACCTGCAGCACTATGTTACTTCCTGGTGCATGACACAGTAATTCGATATTTCTATACATACCAAAGAAAATCTATTTTTAATAAGTCCTCTCCATTTAAATGCACAGACTTCTGAATTAAAGCAAGCCAATTATTCTAAAGATTAGAATACAGAAAAACCATTAAAAAGAACTTAAACATGAATAAAAAGAAACAGATCAACAGTTAAAATGCAGGGCAGAAAAGTAAAAAATATATCAGTACAAAATGGGGTGAGGGAATAATATATATATCTCACAGCTAACAATTACTACCACTATTCTAAATGTCTTATGTTTATGTCCATTTTATAGATGGGGGAAACCAAGACACAAAGAGTTAAATAAAAAGTTTAAGTATATTATGTAAAGTTACAAAGATAGTCCATTAAAGAACTAAAACATGTATTTCAAGCTTGGAAGGGTGAATGTAGTATAAATCAGCTAAAGTCACATTTGATAGTCAACAGATATTATCTACGATTGATAAATCAACTCATTATTATATGATAATCATACAATCATTAATCATATAAAATTATGATACTATCATATGGTAACCACATCACAGAATACTCATCTTTACAGAGAACTGCCTCAGTAGTCAGACTGGGAGGGGTGAGTGTTGGTATGGCAAGAAGGATTAGTGATCATGGCTTTTTATCCTACACTCTTTTCTGTACTATTTATTGTGCTGTATTTGTAATAATTTGATAAAAATACAATGGAACAAAAATAAGGTGCTACTATTAATTCTTCAATAGCACCATCAGGCTTACAAAATAAGTTCTCTTCATTCTTTCTCTATATCGTCCCTCAAATTACCCCTTACATTTTCCATTTTATAGCACAAAAAAGATTCTGTATCACTGAGTTTACTTTAATGAATTTGCCTATTCATTGTTCTCCCCACTCCTGCATTCTCTTCTACACATACCTTCCAACAGAGATCCTTATATGCGCTTTTTAAAATGGTGAAATTATTCAAGAATTTATTTTAAAAGTACTGAGTTGAATGGAAATAATAGGATTCAAAGGATTATTAACATAATTACAATCATGTACAGACAAAAAGGAATGGAAGAAAATATGAAACATTTTTAATATTTTAACAGTTTTTAATGTTTTAGTTGTATATTTTCTGTTGGGGGGAGGTTCTTTCATTATTTACCACACTGCATCTCCAGCTTTACCCAAGTATCACTAACCTCAAGCATTTGAAGTAACCTTCTCTGACTAATAATAATTTTAAAAATAGCAGCTAACATTTATTTAGCACTTATATGGCCAAGCACGGTTCTAAGAAATTTATATATACCAACTCAATTAATCCTCACAGGACCCCTAAAAGGTAAATATACTACCTTTGTTATTTATGTTTTACGGAAGAATAAATAGGTAATTTGTCCAAGGTTACACAGCAGAACTGAGATTTGATCCCAGGCAGTCTGGCTCCAGTCTTGTACTCTTAATCCATACAGTACCATACTGCCTCTCAACTCTGCACCACTGCCATCTACTTATTCTAAAGTGGTTTTTCCCAAAATCTTTCAATAAAATAGCTATTTCAAAAGAGAATTTTTTTTGTTTTTATGTTATCACTTTCTGAATATCCAATACACCCGACACACTTCCAGGTGTCTGCCTATCCCAGTTAAAGGGGTGTAATATCCCTATCCATTCAAAGTTTGACAAACTACATGTAAATAAAGCACACACAGAGTGAGTCAAACTAATCTTTGAAATAATCAAGCTCAAAACAATACAGCTATTTTTCGCTAATGAATTATAAAAAATTAAAAGAAACAAGAAAAAAAATCCACAGGTCCTGCTTACTTCTGTTGTTCTTAAAGCAAAGACTTCCTGAATACAAAAGCTGAAATCTTCATGTACACTTCAGGTATAAAGACAAAATAAAATTTCCAATTTTTGCACTAGTATTAATCACACTATGGAAAAACACGTCTGGTGTGGTTTCTGAGGCATGTGCCGCTGAGTATTTCAGAAGGTCCCAGCAGGGCTGTGCTCTGCATGTCTGTCAAGAGTGGCTGCGATGGAGGAGGAGGAGGACTCAGCTCACCGGCTCCCACTGGCGCCATCAAAACGACAACTACTTACAGAGCTGCTTACTCTTGACGAGAAAGACCAGAAGACTGGCACAAAAGATTTTTTAAAGGTATAAAGAAGAAGCCACAAGAAGACGAGTAGAAGGGGCAGAGATGCAGCACAGTCAAGACCCCTGGGTGGGCAACCCACAAACAGGAGGATAATTACAATTGCAGAGGTTCTCCACAGGAGAGAGGACAAGCCCCACAGCAGGATCCCTAGCCTGGGGACTCCTGCACTGGGAAGACATTTGGCTTTTTAAGGGCACACTTTCAGGAGAACCAGAGGGTTGTGGGAAACAGAGACTCCACGCTTAAAGGGCATATACAAAATCTCACACACTCTGGCATCCAGGGCAGAAGCAGTAATTTGAAAGGAGCCTGAGTCAGACCCACCCGTTGATCTTCAAGAGCCTCCTGGAGAGGCAGGAGGCAAATGGAGCCCACCCTGGGCTAAGAGACACTGGCAGCAGCCATTTTGGGGAGCTCACTCTACCAGGAGGACACTCGCCCTGGTAAGTGCCATTCTGGAATCCTCCCTCTAGCTTACTGGCACCAGGACCCAGGCCCGCCCTAGCAGGCCAAGTTTTAGGACCCCTTGGGTCCCTCAGGCAGCATCCAGGGATCTTGCCCCACCCACCAGCAAGCTGACACCAATTTCCAGGACATGCTGGACACCAAAGCCAGCTGTGCCAGGAACCAGCTCTGCCCACTGGGGTCTAATACCAACTCTGGGGAACCCCAGGGCCCTGCAGCCAGAAACGCTGGGACCTGGCTCCACCCAGCAGCAGACCAGCACTAGGCCCAGGACCCTCTGGGATCTGGGCCCTTTCCACCAGCAGGCCGACACTACATCCGGGACCTCTGGTCCCACAGCCTGCTCCCCCAGACCCAGCTCTGCCCACCAGAAGGCCAGCACTAGCCCCCTTAACCCTGCTGCATGTTGTATATGAAAGTTGTTAAGAGAGTAAATCCTAAGGGTTCTCATCACAAGGAAAAATAATTTTTTCTATGTCTTTGTTTATTTATGATGGATGTTCACTAAACTTACTGTAGTAAGCACTTCATAATGCATATAAGTCAAATATTATGCTGTATACAAACTTACACAGTGCTGTATGTCAATTATATCTCAATAAAACTGGAAGAAAAGAAACATGTTTATATTATTTGGATTCTAAATACTGATTTACACATTTTTCTATATAGGAAATGAAATACCTTAGTCACTCTGAACCTGAAGTCCTACAAAAGCTGAGACTCCAGTAAATTAATTTTCAACATCATGAGACTTAAATAGTCACAGTAAACTAAAACCCAAACTTTTTCATACTCCAATATTACTACACTGTCCCAGTATAGATCTCTAGGCCCCTTCAGAACAGGCTTTCTTTGGACAGAAGGAATTTTTTTAAAAGGTCTCTATTGTCAACTCACACTACGAAAAATGTACCCATTCATAGTAATCTTTATATTACGCTTACTGCCAAATAAACATTCCATATCTGTTTCTTGGCTCACCACTTCCCCACTTTTATAGGGGTTGATTATTTTTCTTTTTTTTTTTTTTTGAGTCAGCTGTAGGAAGGGAAGGAAATTTCTGTAGTGCCTTTTGAGAGTCAAATGAATTAATGCTTATTTTACTTAAATGCAAAGAGATAAACCAATCCAGATTTTATACACAAAAACCTTACAGTTATCTTTGAAACCCTATATATGAGCAAAGCAATGTAAAACATAATTTAAAATGTAAAAGTAATTTTACCTTTTATTAATATCTTCATCTGCAAATCCTGTGGGAATGAGAGAGAAATATTTTCCCATCTTTAGCCATAGGTTAGATTTGGGAATCCAGCCATTGTGTGCATGAATAGCATGGATTTTAGCAAGCTGACGTGCTATAAGCCTGTTTAAAAACAAAACAGCATAAAAAAGAAAGTGTTAAGAACCATACAGTTCATATCTACTCATAGGTAAACTAAAATAACTAGGGCGCCTTTATCTTATAACATGATTTATTTTTACCATATACAAGATTCAAAATAATATGGCAAGTCAACTCTCACAAGGAGAGGCAAACAAATGTTTAAAGCATAAGTAGGAAGAAACACCTAAAATTAATACAGTAATTAAATATTGTGTCCAAAAGGGACTGAGTGTCTGGATATAGGCAGCCTATTTTGAATATACAATGTTTGTGACCAGCAGAACAATACACGACTATAAATGATTTCAAGGCACGTATTAGATATTAATCACTGATGCATTTAAATTACAGAGTCATTTTAATTTTGAGCTTTTGAAGTCACTGAAGTTAAAGGGCAAAAGGGGCTAAAGTAAAAAGGTAAATGCGCAGATAAATAGGTTCTATGAGTTAATTTCTGTGCGTTGTTAACAACAAATACTCTGAATAAACGTTAGGATTTTATGATGTCAGAATCAATACTGATATAACAGCAAAATAGTTTGAAGCTGTGTAGTATATTTGTGTCCACACCATTTTTGTATCTGCAGAACCTAGTACAGCAAATGCTAATGGAGGAATAAGCATACCAAATAGAAATAAGAACTAAATTACCATATAGTCCATAGAATAGTAGGTAGAAACATGACTTAACAATAATCTACAAATAAAAGAACTTAAAACTGGCAAATTTTCAAGATGCTAACAACCTAATGTAACGTTCCTCAAAGTACAGTCCTAGGACCTACAACATAGCACCAACTAGGAATTTCTAAGGTTCCACCTCGGATCCACTGAATCATAATCTCTATGGGTAGGCCCCAGCACTGCATTTTAAACAAGATTTCCAGGTGATCCTAATTCACTGTATAATTTGAGAGGCACTAATATAATGCTCCAATTCTGCTTCTGAAGTCACTGAGGTTAAAGGGCAAAAGGGACTAAAGTAAAAAGGTAAGCGGGCAGATAAATAGGTTCAGAGAGTTAATTCCTATAACTGTCTTAACAAGGTCTCTGAACAAACATTAGCTTGGCTATGTACTAAAATCAATCTTTGGAAACTTAAAAAAAAAAAAAAGAAAGAAAGAAAATAATACAGAGGCCTGGGTATTACCCTGAGAAATTAATTGGTTTGGGGTGCAGCCAGGGCGTCAAGATATTTTAAAAGCTTCCCAGATGACTAATACACAAAAACCGCTTAACTAAGTACACAGGGAATCTAGCATTGTAGTAATCCTTCACCAATCTGTGATTAAATAACACACTTTTATTATATTTTTATACTACAGTGAATATTCTCATCGATCTAGTTTTATTATTTAATAAGAGTCCTGACTTTCCTTTGGAGAAACTTCCATCCCCCTCACTTTTAGTTCACTTTTGGTTCAGTCAGAGCTCATCTCAATCCTAACTCCCTATCCCCCTGGCACCACTAACTTTAGGAGCAAAGAGATGACATAGACTTGCCCAGAGCATTCCATCCTTCAGGCCAGAGTGATCGGTTCAGGGCATATTACCCAAGCTAGGCCAAAAAGATTTGATCCCAAGACTTTGGTTGAAGCTACTGACTTTGGTTGAGGCGATCAGAAAAGGAGGGACACACTCCCCACACTGCAAATTGATTAGATAAACCTGTAACTGCTAAGAATCATAATTGTCACTCCTTAGAAAAGTCTGCCAGAATAAAAAAGGTAACACAACAAAACAGACAGTGATATTCCTAATGGCGCTATTAGAGTCCCTGGATCCACCCATGCTTGAACTTCGTATTCTCAGATATATGAATCGACAAATTCCTCCTTCTTTGAGTCAGTCTGAATTTTCAAATTATTATTCTCAATAAGTCCTAATGCATCTCAGAAGTGTTTAGGCATTACTGCAAGTGAGTTTCAGTTCTACTACAAGAAATATTTGATGTTTTGTTTGAAAGGACACAGCATTAAAGAACCAATAGATTGACTAATATTCTTCATCTTTCAGTTTGGATGACTGTAATTCAGCTGACCACATCTCATTTGATGTTTGATGATCTAAAAAATATTTCACAGTAGGGGAAAATGCTCAATGCCTATTAGGAGCAGAAAACTGCTATTGGTCTGACAGTACTTGATGCAACGAAAAGAGGTCTATAGGACATAGCCCTTGCAAATCTTTGATACCCAAAGCTGTAACTGAATTAGCCGTTACCCTACTGATTCTCTCATGTACCCAGGTACAGAAATTGGTGAGTTTCTCTTGTCTTCAGAGTACCACTGGATTTTATTACTGAATTTAAAATAAGTAATAAAATATTTGTAATGCTGTTCTTTAACCCACCTAAATTTTTAAAGAGAAACCTGCTTATATTGTTATTCTGAAGCTTAAAGTTTACATGTAGATCACATTCAGCAAGCTCCTCAGCCTAAAACTGCTGCCAAGTGTAGTGTCTGATGCATTCAATATTTTCTCCTTGTTTTCTACTCTGGAAAATAAGTATGATGAGGTTTCACTGTAATTGAGTAAAATTTGCTTTTGGCCTTTATTTTGATGATTAAGTTAGGATTCTATGGATGCTGAAGTTATGTGAAAGGAGAGACATAGATATATCTGAGAATATCTTTCACCTTTAAGGCACTGCATTCTTGTCTAAAATGGAAAATTTGGCGGATTTGAGAATAAAATATAATTGAGTATGCAACCATGTGAAGAATAAATCTTATTTTTGGGGGGAAAAAAGAATCCTAATGCATTACCAAAATATTAAAATCTGTGATCTTTTTAGGTATGTGTGTTTTGGTCCATACCTCTGAAATTACCAAATAAACATTTTTATATAAATTAAATAATTATTGCTTAAATGATCTTCCCCAAGACCATATACTCTACAAGAATATAGGAAAAAAATCTATTTTTATATCAATCTCTCATACAGTATTTGCATAAAAAGCTAGGCCCAAATGAACATGTAGTACTTTAAGCATCAGGAACCTTCATGATAATAAAAGTGATAATAAAATCAAAACAAAGGAGAGTACAAATATACACATATATACATGCAAACACACATATACATACATAGATGTGTATGTGTGTGTGACACATATATATTTGAAGCCACTAAAAACTGGTTTTAAAACTTTAAGGAGGGGAATTGGAACAAAAGGCCTGAAGAAAGGTAATCCATGTTACATGAAACTCAAGGGGCAATCTATATCAACAGAACATTATGACCTAGAAATGTTTACTCAACAAATGAGACCAGTGATTCAGAAGAAGGGTCACATATTAGAACAGGTATTTAATACCAAAAAATTTTATTTGCTGTTTTAAAAATAAATAATAATGCCTATTTTTTATAGTTTTACCCCAGAGTTTGTATGAGACCCTGATTTGCAAAACACAAAATGTAGTCTCAGAAGTTGTCCAAATATAAGTTATTTAGCTAGGAGTGAATGGAATGACAATTCTAAGGTAAATACTTCAAAATGGCCACAACTCCAAGGGGTTCTTACACGTTAATAGAATCTGTTGAACATGAATAGCTGCTACAAGAAAAAGCACCTACTAATTTTGATTGTCTTGACTCTTTTGGCAGAAAGGTGGCTAACTGGAGCTGAGCCAGGATTTGAACTGATGATGTGATGCAAAGGCCAAGGCCTTTCCACTATAATATACTGCAGTAACACTGCACAGAATTAGTTGGGTTTTCTTCTGACTTTTCCCTTGTATTTTAAGTCTAAACTTAAGCAAATCATTTCATTTCTCTGAGTCTCAGATTTCTTACAAGGAAAATCAAATTACTGGCGTAATCTTAAAGCTCTCCTTCAAACCTGACATGATATGCCCCTGAATACCAGAAAAAAATTTACATAAACATTTACTCAATTTGGAGATTTAAGTTCAATAATGACAACAGGAATTTCACATTCATATTCATATACAAAGATCCTGTAGACTAACTTCCCATTTCATACCAATTTCCTACTAGGTATAATAGAAATGTTAAATATATATAAACTATGGAGTGAAAGGCAAATTTTCCAAATTTGATTTTGATTTTTATCAAAAATTATCAAATATTTTCTCCTTTGAACAAATTTCTGAAATTACAAGTGAAATTATAAAAATTATTTTATATGCAATTTTAAAAACATTTCTGCATAACGTGATATAAACCTACTCAAATGGAAAACAAACTAAATTATTAACAACCACCATACAACAGCAAAATTAATATTTGCAAAAAAACTACACCAAAAATTAAGAACTAATGATTAATATCTTCTAAAGTAAACTATAGATATTTACCTTATCTACAGGTGCACTGTTAAAATAGAATTCGATTATATAAGGGACAAAGTTAATGTTAAATGATAACATCATGCTTACATAATAGGTAAAAATATATTCAGAAGAGTGTTTAAAATGTTTTGTAACATTTTCCTATGTAATTAAAAAAAATAGCAGCAAATAATAATAGTATAGTTGACATTGCTTTATCAATACTACTGATAAATACTACCACTAAGTTATCATACAAGGGGCAAAGACCATGCCTTATTCTTCTATCCTAGCATTCAGCACTAAAAGGAGGTACTTAACAGATATTTGATGAATAAGAATCATCATCTTGGCAACAGACTCAGGATACATTTAGAAACTTACCATAGGATTCTACCACTATTAGAGTTTTTCTCTGGTGGATTAAAATTTATCCTGGTTTTAAAAAAATCTCATATAATAAGAACTGTGCCAAAATTAATGCCTAGCTATAGAAAAACAAAATGACCATCCATTTGAAATACTGCCTGTCCTTTAACAAGACACATCTTGTATAATAAGCCTTTTTTGCAAAATCTAGGATTCAAGTCAATTTCTACAGGTCTCAGAACTACCAGTGTTATCTTTTCTGTAGCAAAATTAACAAGGAAAGGAAGAAAATCTATTATACAAATATCCTCGTGGAAATAACAAGTATAGTTCAACTGCAAGCATAGGAGCTACATACTTAAAAACTAGGCTTTGCTAAGAGATTTTAAAAATTAAATAAGTCCTACTTACAAGTTCCATACTCATCTAAAATTTTTGATAAACTGGTGTTGAACAAAACACGCAATTTGTGAAGGATGGCTTTGTTAGGAAAATTTATGGTTTTTACTAGTAAATGAATTCACCAAAGTTGCAGAACACAAAATCAACACATAAAATACATTGCAGTTCTACATAATTGATGAACAATCCAAAAAGGAAATTAAGAAAACAATTCCATTTACAATAGCAACAAAAAGAATAAAATACTTAGGAATAAAGTTAACCGAGGTAAAAGATTTCTATACTTAAAACTACAAAATGTTCCTGAAAATAATTAAATACAGAAATAAATGGAAAGACATTCCATGTTTGTGGACTGGAAGACTTAATATTGCTAAGGTGTCAATACTACCCAAAGTGATCTTTAAATTCAATACAATCCCTATCAAAATCCCAACAGCATTTTTTGCATAAACAGAAAAAAATCCACCCTAAAATTCAAATGTAATTTTAAGGAACCCCAGATAGCTAAAACAAGCTGGAGAAAGAAGAATAAAGTTGGAAGTCTCACACTTCCTGATTTCAAAACTTATTACAAAGCTACAGTTATCAAAACAGAGCAGCACTTGCATAGCCTCAGACATACAGACAAATGGAATAGACAGCTCCAAAATAAACCCTCCAATTTATGATCAAATGATTTTCAATAAGGATGCCAAAAACCATTCAACGGCAAAGGACAGTCTTTTCCACAGCTGGTGCTGGAAAAACAGGATATCCACATGTAAAAGAAAGACGTTCCTTAATCCTTTCCTTAAATCATACATAAAAATTAACTCAAAGTGGATCAAAAATCTAAATGTAAGAGCTAAAAAAACTATAAAACCCTTAGAAGAAAACATAGGAGAAAAGCTTCATGACACAGAACTTGGTAACAATTTCTTGGATATGACACCAATAGCACAGACAATAAAAGTAAAAACAGATAAACTGGACTACATACATCAAAATTTAGAACTGTGCATCAACGGATAAAATCAACAGAGTGAAAAGGCAACCCATGGAATTAAGTATTTGTAAGTCATATATGTGATAAGGAGTTAATATCCAGAATACATAAAGTACTCTTACATCTAGACAACAAAAAAAAAGTCCCATTAGAAAATTGGAAGAGGACTTGAAATGACATTTCCCCCAAGAAGATACACAAATGGCCGAGAAGCATAAGAAATGACGCTAAACGTGACTAATCATTAGGGAAATAGAAATCATAACCACAATGAGATACCACCTCCTTGCAATTAGGATGGCTACTATCAAAAAAACAAAATAATAAGTGTTGGCAAGGACTTGGAGAAACTGGAACCCTTGTGCACTGTTGGTGGGAATGTAAATTGGTGCAGCCACTATGGGAAACAGTAAGGCAGTTCCTAAAAATATTAAAAATAGAATGACCATATGATCCAGCAATTCCACTTCTGATTATATACCCAAAGGAATTGAAAACAGGGTCTCAAAAAGATATTTGCACACCCATGTTCATAACAGTATTATTCACAACAGTGAAGAAGTATCAACAGAAGTGACCCAAATGTCCATCCATGGATTAATGAGTAAACAAAACACGGCCTACATATAAAATGGAATATTACTCAGCCTTAAAAAGGAAGGAAATTCTGACACACGCTACAACGTGGATGAACCCTGAAGACATTATGCTAAGTGAAATAAGCCAGTCACAAAAAGACAAAAAGGTATGATTCCACTTACATAAGGTACCTAGAGCAGTCAAATTCATGCAGACAGAAAGTAAGATCGTTGCCAAGGCTGGGGGTAGGGGAGAATGGGAAGTTGTTGTTTAATGGATATAAAATTTTAGTTTTGCAAGACGAAAAGAACTGTGGAAACTGGCTGCACAGCAATGTGAATGTACTGAACACTATGGAACTGTATACTTAAAAAATGATTAAGATGGGAAATTTTGTTATGTGTATTTTATCACAATTAAAAATAAAAAATGTTAACTAAATTAATTAAATGGTCATAAGAAAGAATACAGTTCTTAAAAAGAACTGTATTAGAGCAATTCAATTGTTTTCTATTAGTAAATTTTATGTACAACAGAGAAAAAACTAGGTAATAAAAAATTAAGATTTCTGATTTTCACTATCATAGATTGGTCCTTCTTCTACCTAGTCTCAGTAAGATAAGGTTTTACTGCACTAACATCAAGGCAAATGGTACTGTAAATTCTATACTCAATAAAGCCAAATGTTTGAAAATCTCAAGGCTGCAGAGAATCTCCTCAAACACCCACTAATACTCACTAATTGCTCCTCTCTTGGAAGCTTTTTAAAAATTATAATAACAGGCATTTTTTTGAAACTGGAAAAAAAAAATCCCTAATCCTACCATCCCAACAGAATTTATTTCTTTTTTACAAACTCCCTTTGAGTTTTCACATAAGCAAATTATTTCCTGATTGTAGCCACAGTTCAACTAGTAAGCTGATATTTTTCCTCTTAGTCCTGCATCAGACATCTTGTATGTTTTAGACAATATGAGTTGTTATGACACAATCAAGCATATGACTTTCTTCTATGACTTACTATATAATGCCCTATTGATTTCCGAAAGACAACATTACCAATTTTACTTGCAACTCACAGTGTATCAGTTCCACTACAAAACCCTCAGCACTGGAAGTTGGTGTTTTTTAGTTATGCTTCTTGATAAGTGAGCAATAACTCATTTTAAATTGCATTTCTCCCATTATGTCTGTTGCTGAGTGGCTTTAATTATACTTCAGCCAGTATTCCCAGCAAGAGGCAAGTTTTAGAGAAATACTTGATAAGAAAATTCCTAAACACCTTAATTTGAATTAAAAAAAAATTTAAAGGTCTCTGCAATACTTGATTGCTACACAAAAGTTCAAATAAAAAAGATCATGATAAACTTCCATAAGTTGAATTACTAGTTAAGCATTAGCTTGATGCTATTCGTCTTTACCTATCATCTCCCTCAGACTCCTCCATGCTCTGCCTCATCCTTTAAAATCCAATTCAAATGTTACCTCAGTTAAACACTGCCTAATTTCCCAACTATACCACAGTAAATTATTTGTACTTTTTTTGAAAACCTTTTCTGTTCCTCTGTGTATACTATTTACCTTATTTTTTCCCCAAGGTTATTGTCTGTCACAGACTGTAAATTACTAGTAGAGCAGCTGACTGAATCATTTTTCCTCCCCTAGACTACATTAAACATAAATACATTCCAATGCCTTTTATATTCAAAGTAGATACTCTTTATTATAATCATAATACAGGCAAGTAGCTACGTCTGAAGAAGCCAAAGCAAGAGAATACTGTGAACTTTGATCTATGGCTCAAGACCCTTTCAGGAAGTTTGTGAGGTTAAAACTATTTTCATAAAGTATTATTTACCTTTTTCACTCTCATGTTCTAACAAGTGTACAGTACAGTTTTGAGAAGCTACGTGAAGTGGTGTGATGATGTCATCATGTTGACCGACAGATAAAAGGACATGCACTTGATAATCTTTCATTCTAAAAACTTTGTGTTCTAATTTCTAACATAGTAAACACTGATAAATATAATTCACATAAACAGAAGCTCTTTGGGTCCTCAATAACCTTTTAAGAGTTGTAAAAGGGTCTTGAGACCGAAATGTTTGAGAACTTTTGATTTAAACTATCAATGAACTTGCTGCTTTCAAATCAAGCCCAAAAGAAAATTTTAGCAATTTTAGAAAAATGATCAAGCATATGCAAGACATTATTCTTATAGAAAACATAGTACTTTGAATTAAATAATTTTTAAGTTTAAAAAGTAACAAAGGCGTGTTAACAGAATTAAGACTCATAGTAAGCAAGAACTCTGAAACTATGAGCAGCTGAGTAACGAAACTTAGTAATAAGAAATGTGTAATGCTTTGATTCAAGCACTACTTTAAAAAATTGAGAAGCCTTGACCTTCTGCAACAGGCTAATCCAAAACCTCTCGCAGTCCTTTCTTTTGCAAAGAGTTAACTATGAGAATTCAGAAAAAAGGAATGTTTTTTCTTTAGCAAAAATAAAACAAAACCCGAACAAAAGAAAGTTTCTAAATTAACCAAATAGTTGCCTAAAGAAAGAAAAGGCAGTTTTAAAAAACATTTCCTTAATACTCTTATTTTTCAAAAGGACAAATTATTTAGGAAAAGAAATGTACCTGAAAATGGCGGGGTTGCAGACATGCTTTGGATCCAATGCTTCTCCCTGTATAAATTCATAGCACAGTCCATTATTGAAGGTACAGTAGAGTTGTGGTGCACAGCCGTGAGCCTGCAACACTCGGAAACTCTTCACTTCCTCATCCCGATCAACTAACAACTCAGTCTTATTGCCATAAATTCGCACCAGGACTACATCCTCCATTGTATTACCCACGTAACAGCCAATAAGTTTGTTTGTGATTCCATCTGTGAAAAGCTGCCCAAAAAAAAAAGAAAAAATGGGGGAAAAACAATTATTTACTTTTAATGAAGGAATAGGAGATAACTTGAAAATCATTAAATACTGATTGAAAGAAAATATCTACTTAATATAACTTTTGAATACAATTTTGCCTAACATGTCTATAATTTTAATTGTAGATTTAAACAAAACAGAATACCACTGTTTACTATGTTGTGTTGTACAACAAACACGTTCTCTCTCTCCTATATCTAAATAGATTGGAAAGTCTCTGAAGACAGGGAAAGTGGCTCTCTTGCTAGCGTAGTATAATGATATAAAAAAGTCTTTAATAATGTTCATAAGTTTAAATATACAAATATAATATACCATAATTTATATTATGGTAAATCTCCAATTTATAAAAAACTCAACTTTAAATGTTATTTCCAAAGATTACTTAACAGAATATGTATAAAAAATTGTTTTAAGTATTCGGGTTATAATAATTTAAACTTAATGCTACAGCTAAAAAAAAAAAGAAGCACAACCTTAATTAGAGGAAGATAGAGATTTCTCAGGTATTTTCTAAAAGGGAGTTTGAGGACTCTTCAAGAGTCTTAAGTACTTAAAGTCCTTTTTAGATTTGAGCACAATGGTATATTAAAAAGTAAACAGATGATTAGCAATATTAGTTCTCTAAGTCTATTCAAAATTGTAGCTTTCATTTTCCTCTACACTACTTTGACACTAAAACTAATTTTCTATTTACCCAATTATAACTCAGAGCTTTTGGAGGCTCTCAGTGGAATAAAGGGATAAAAGTTAAAAAGTGAAAGTAAGCGTTAAGGACATTTTTCCAAAGACAACTGGGAAAGAACAGGAATAATGCACAAAGAATAAGTTTTAAATGTATACACATTTAACTAATGCCTGAGAAAGAAGGTAAACGTTTCTGTTTTGATAAGATTGTTGTAATGATAAATGACATCTGAAAAGGCTTTAGATCTTAAGCTGAAATTTGAAAGAAAGTATTTATGTATCCTTATTCACCTTTGAATATCTATGTTTTTTGGGTATGCAGAGACATACAAACTTTGCTTTCCACGTAGATTTCAAAAAGATGGTATGTAGGGAGACACTGACAAGAAGCATATGTCCTTAAACTAAACTCCATTGTTTTATTAAAATCTATGTTGAAAGCATGTTGTTTCCTATTAAAATGCCACAACAACTCACACATATTATTCTGTAACTCCTCCACATGTCATGTAGAGATGAAGTATTTCAATTATTGTAATGAAGTTTGAGAAGCTAACATTCTGAAATGCTTGTAATGAAAGACATTCTACACTCCTCAAAAGCCAGGAGTGAAATCTATGTTTTCTACATCCTCCTAACAAATAGTAAGGACTTAATACTTAAATACTAGCTTGTCTTCTTGATCTAGCTTATAACAAATTCATTCTTTCACTTTTGCCTATAATAATAAATTTCTTTAATTGTGCACGCTACATTGTACATTTATGTGTACATGCAGAAACATACATACAAAGACATATGCACTTAAAAAGGCTAGAAATGGATAACATTATGGGATAAGATTATTGAATACTATATAGACATTTATAAGTATAACATAGAGTCACAACTCCAATGACACTAACCCTAACATACTCTGTTGCACAAAACAGCCACATATTTGCAATGAAATGATAGTCACAATAAACCCCTGGAGCAAAAAAATAAATATATGAATAACTTCATTTACAAAAGTAGTTTATGTATAAATAAGGATAAAAATGTCTGCAAAGATATCCAATAAAATATTAGGTAGTTTAAATCTTGTCTCCTGTTTTCTTATTTCTAAGTAGTTTAAATTTTTCTCGTTTGGCTTATATATGTTTTCTCACTTCTTTTTTTTTTCCCGTAATCAATCTAGTTTACATGTGAAAAAATTAAAATAGTGAGAAAAACGAAAGGGGCTAGGAACTGACATGGCACGTACAGCAAGGCCTGGAGATTCTGCTGAACATAAGCAATTTCATAGAACATCAATATCAGATGAGGCCACTCTGTGACCATAATGCATCAAGGCAAAAACAAAGTCACTCTGTAATCATGTCTGAACAAAGAAAAAACTATGCATTTTTTCCAAACCACAAAAATGACCAAGCACTCCCCTATTCTGGCTAATGTGAGGGACTGCCGTTCCTTTTCCAGGAACAGCTTTGGTCCTGCTTCATTCCTCCAGTCCTCTAGGTAAGATAAGTTACCCACACAGTTGTAGACTTGCCCCACTTCCTTCCTGACAACACCCAAATCCAGAGGAAAGCCTTGCTTCCTTGAACCTTCTCCCAAATCACCAAATTCAAATCTTATACGAAGTCCTTTCTAACACCCACATACTGAGAGCCCCACCATTCCCCATGGAATAAGTCTTCCTTAAGGAAGGAGTAATAAACCCAATTTGTTCGGCTTATCCTAATGATCTCTTGATGGAGATTTCTGACTTTAAAGATGTATGGTTCCCACCTCATATATAAACCAACAATTAATTCAAGGTGCTTCAGCCTTCTGAAACACACATTTAAAAACATACTAGGCATATGCTAGGTATGTGTACTATACTAGATGTATACTAGAAATATAAAATTCCACCTCAGTGGAGGGGGGACAAAACTACAAATCTCATGGAGCTCCTTTTCACACGGTTTATCCTGCACTGTTTGTCAAGTATTTAAGATAATACCAGTTCAGAGGATGAGCTACAGAGCAACACTGCTTGACTATAAATTCTAGCTGTGTCATCTGTAAGCTGAGTGACTTTAGGCAAGTCACTTACCTGTATGTGCTTCATTCATCTCATGTTTAATATCAGCACATTAGAATCTGCTTTATAGGTTTTTATGAGAATGACTTAATATACACGAAAGCACAACAGTTCCTGACACAAACTAAGCTCTTATCAAATATGTAGATAACTACATATTTAAATTTGAACACAAGACAGAAAAATAATTCATGATGAGATCATAAAAGTTAATAATTAAGACAACATCTATGTTATAGATTAGCCCTAGACTGTATGCTGCTGCACTGGTACCACCTAGCAAACCTTGAAAGCAAGACCCAAAGATGCAAACTATTCCCAAAGAACTACAAACACTATCGAGTGCCTAACAAGGTAAAATTCACAATGTCTAATATCCAATTAAGGATTATTCAGCATGGGGAAATCCCTGGCGGTCCAGCAGTTAGGACTCTGCGCTCTCATTGCCGAGGGTGCAGTTTCAATCCCTGCTCGGGGAACTAAGATCTCACAGGCTGGGTGAAGCGGCCAAAAAGAAAAAGATTATCAGGCATGCAAAAAGGGCAGAAAAATACAACCCACAATGGGGAGTGAAAGGGGGGTCAATTAATTGAAACCAACCAGAACTGACACAGATGTTAGAATTAGCAGGTGTTAAAACTGTATTCCAAGAAAAAAGTGTGTTGTATTCTTACAACAAAAAATTAAGCAGAGTCGCTGAAGACATAAAAAAGACCCAAATTAAACTTCTCAAGATGTCTCAAGGGAAAACACACTTAGATGGGATTTAACACTAGGTTAGGTAGTGGAAAAAACAATTTAGCAAATTTGAAGACATAGGAATAGAAACTATGCAAAGCAAAATACAGAGGAAAACATGAATTATCAAAGAGAGAGAGAGAAGAGCATCCATTAGCTGAGAGACTACATATAAAATTTGAGTCCTCAAAGAAAGGAAAAAAGAGAACAGAAACATTTTTAAAGAAATGACAGTCAAAAGTTTTCCAAATTTGATGACAACCTATAAACTCAAGATCCAAGAAGCTCAACAAGCCCAAGCCAAAGAAACATGAAGAAAACTACACCAAGGCACCTCATAATAAAACTGCTTAAAACCAGAGATAAATCATTTAATGGTACCAATTCATTTTAATCTTCCATTCACTCAGGCACATTTCAGTCACCTTGACCCCTCCCTCTCCATCCCCCACATAAAATGTTTTCTTCCTAGGTAATTCTTAAATCCACTCCTGTTTCTCCATCCCCTTGTCAATCTCCTATCTGCAGTATTTTAATAACCTCATTGGTCTCTCTTACGCCAGTTTAACCACCTTCCCACCTTCCCAAAAAATTCACTCACTAACTGCCACCAAAATAATCCATCTAAAATACAAACATGAACATGATGACTGGCAATCTTCAACTGACTCCACACTGTTTAGAGGATAAAGTTTAAGTTCCTTAGGGTGTACAAGTTCCACAATACCTCCCAAGTTACCTAGTGATCTACCTGACAAATTCACCCTTCTTTTCCTTCGCCTCACTAACTTCTAACTTCCTTCAAAATTCCAACACAGGAGTTATAACCTCCAGGAGACAATTCCTAAACTCAGATAAGACATAAATACTTCTCAGTGCTTGCTAGTGACCTATATATAGCATTACTAAAATGCACTGAAGGGACTTCCCTGGCGGTCCTGTGGTTAAGACTCCACAGTCCTAATGCAGGGGGCACAGGTTCAATCCCTGGTCGAGAAACTAAGATCCCACATGTTGCACGGCACTGCCAAAAACAAAAACAAAGTACTGTAATTTCTTAATTATATTTGCCACTCCATATTTACTGTGAGTTCCTCTGAGATTTGGAACACACAGAAAGAAGAAAAAATAAAGGTGAAAAACAGGAATATAAAAGATGGGTCAAAGAGGAAAAAAAAGTATGATGGTACAGTGAAAAACTCAACCATATAAGTAGTTACATTAAATGTAAAAGAACTAAATAATCCAATTAAAAAACTATGGCGGCGCAGTGGTTGAGAGTCCACCTGCCGATGCAGGGGACACGGGATCGTGCCCCGGTCCGGGAAGATCCCACATGCCGCAGAGCGGCTAGGCCCGTGGGCCATGGCCACTGAGCCTGCGCGTCCGGAGCCTGTGCTCCGCAACGGGAGAGGCCACAATGGGGAGAGGCCCGCGTACCGCAAAAAAAAAAAAAAATGACTATATGCTACTTTTTACAAGACACATGTAAAAGAAAGCTGATGTAGTTACACCATATCAGACAAAATAGATCCTAATGATACATTCCAGGAGATAAAAAGGGATGTTTTATAATTAGAAAAGGATTGAGCCATCAAGAAGATACAAGAATTCTAAATTGACTGCATGCAATAACATAACTTCAAAATACATATAGCAAAAACTGACAGACTAAACAAATTCCACAATAACTGTCTGAAACTTGAGCACATCTCTAAGAGCTGATTTTTTAAAAACAGGGAAAAATCATTACATATACAAAAGAGCTAAGCAATAGAATTAAAAATCCAACTTAACTGACATACACAGAACACTGTACCCAGCAAGAGAATACGCATCCTTTTCAAGTATATATAAAATATTACCAAAATTGACTATAGGCTTGATTATAAAACAAGCCTCAATAAATATCAAAGGATTAAAATCATTCAGAGTATCTTCTCAAGCTACACTGAATATGAACTAGACATCAATAACACACCACACATACACGTATATACACCTCAAATAAAATGGTTAAGATAGTAAATTTTAGGTTTTGTTTTTTTACCACAATAAAGAAAAAAAACCCTTAATATTCTCCCACTTACTTGAAGTGAAGCAATGCACATCTAAATAATCCACTGGATAAAGAAAAAACTACAATAACTAGAAAGCATTCTAAACTGAATGATAATAAAGTCATATTAAAACCTGTGGGTGCTTATGGGGACACGTAAATAAAAATATTAAAAATAAAAAAGGCAGGGAGGGCTTCCCTGGTGGCGCAGTGGTTGGGAGTCCGCCTGCCGATGCGGGGGGCGCGGGTTCGAGCCCCGGTCCGGGAGGGTCCCGCGTGCTGTGGAGTGGCTGGGCCCGTGGGCCGTGGCCGCTGGGCCTGTGCGTCCGGAGCCTGTGCTCCACGGCAGGAGAGGCCACAGCAGTGAGAGGCCCGTGTACCGCAAAAAAAAAAAGGCAGGGCTTCCCTGGTGGCACAGTGGTTGAGAGTCCGCCTGCCGATGCAGGGCACACGGGTTCGTGCCCCGGTCCGGGAAGATCCCACATGCCGCGGAGCGGCTGGGCCCGTGAGCCATGGCCGCTGAGCCTGCGTGTCCGGAGCCTGTGCTCCGCAATGGGAGAGGCCATAGCAGTGAGAGGCCCGTGTACCGCAAAAAAAAAAAAAGGCAGGGCTTCCCTGGTGGCACAGTGGTTAAGAGTCCGCCTGCTGATGCAGGGCACACGGATTCGTGCCCCAGTGCAGGAAGATCCCACATGCCGTGGAGCAGCTAAGGCCTGTGAGCCATGGCTGCTGAGCCTGTGCTCCGCAACGGGAGAGGCCCGCGTGCCGCAAAAAAGAAAAATAAATAAATAAATAAAACAAAAAAGGCAGAAAATCAGTGATCTTAGCTTCTAGCTCAAGAAGCTAGAAAAATAACAGTCAATTAACCTTCGATTAAAAAGAATTAGGAAGAAAACAAAAGGGCAAAGTTATCAATAAAACAGAAAAACTCAACAGTCAAAAACTGTTCTTAAGGACTTCCCCGGCAGTCCAGTGGTTAAGACTCCGTGCTTCCAATGAGGGGGTGCGGGTTCGATCCCCGGTAGGGAAACTAAGATCCCACAAGCCACAGTGGTGCAGCCAAAAAAACACAAACGAACAAAAAAAATACTTCTTTGACGATAAAGTTGATAACTTCCAAGCAAAATCATCAAGGAAAAAGATACTAATTATCAATAAAGAAGTAAACTTTATTACAGTACAGAAATATATTACTATAAACAACTCTTCCAAAAACAGACAAAAAAGAAAGAGATCCCAACTTGATACCAAAACTTGTCAAGGACATTAAAGGAAGCAAAATTACAGACCACTCCCTCTCATAGTTGGAAAAATCCTAATCAAAATATTGGCAACCGATACAATGATATATAAAAAGGAGACTACATCACAACAAAATGGGGTTTACTCCAGGAACACAGTGGTTCTTAATAAATTGTTTTAAAACGTCATTGTAATTGAGCTCAATAACAGAAAAATGGAGGCAAATCATGTAACCATCATGAGCTGCAGAAAAGTACTTGATAAAATTCAACATTCATTCATGATGAAAATACTTAGCAAGCCAAGAATAAAATGAAACTTCCTTAATCTGACAGAGTATCCAAAGAAAACCTACAGCAAACATCATACCTAATAATAAACTATTGAAAATGTTCTCCTTCAGAATGGGAACAAGGCAGGGATGCCCACTATCACCTCTTATTTCAATATTGTGATGATGTCCTAGCCAGTGTAGTAAGACAAAACAGCAAGGGGTGGAGTCAAGATGGCAGACTAGCAGGATGCAGAATTCACATCCCTGAACAACTAGGGCAGCTACCAGGCACCAGTGGGTGACCATGGACACCTAAGGGGACAGGAGGAACCCCCAGCAACTGGATGGGGTGTGGGGGGGAGTGGGGGGGAGGAGAAGTGGAGGGGGGACAGGACTGGTGCCCCTGAGGGGTGACTGGGGGAGGGGAAGGGATCCCACGCCTGAAGGGGGAAATTGGGGGGCCACTGGGAGAACAGAGGGTCAAAAGGGAGCATGGCCAGGTTTCCCCTGCCCACTTTGGCCCCCAGGAGCCTGCTGAGATCCCAGGCCTGATCCTCTACCCACCTAGGCCCCCTCCAGGAACGTGGGTCCTGAGGGAGTGGGAGGGAGGGAAGGGGAGCAAAAGTAAAGGCCGGATCTAGGGGACCCGCACCCCTGAGGGGTGGCTGAGGAAGGGGAGGAGTTCCTACACCCAGCAGGACCCTCCCACGGTTAGGGGTCCAGCGGGGACAGGGGAGACGTTGGGGGAAACCCAAGAGGAGGTGGGGCATGGAGGAACGGAAGGGAATGCAGCCAGCGCTTTCCCTGTCCACATTCCACATAGGCACCAGGGAGCCTGTTGGGCTCCTGGGCCTAATCCTCTGCCCTTGGAGCCTCCCTCCTGCCATGCAGAACCCAAGCCCTGCCCCTACACCCCCACCCAGGGCTCCACCTCTACAATCGGAGACCCCCTCTGAGACCCACTCCAACCACGCTGGGCCTAAACCCTACCCACACACCCTCACCCAGGGCCTTACCTCCAAATTCCATAACTCCACACTCCAGAGGCCCCCCTTTTGGACATGCTGCCTCTCCCCTTCCATGCAGGTCCTAAGCAGAGGCCCCACCCCATGCTTGAATGTCACCCAGCCTAGGCTCCGCCCCCAAGGCCTTTTCCGGCTGCAGGGTGTGGGTCCTGAGCCCAAGACCCCCACTCCCACCACTAGGTCCTGCTCCACCCTAAACCCCACCCCTGCGTAAGTTCCACCCCACCCACCCACCTAAACTCCGCCCCCCCCAGAGCCAAAGCTTTTTATTTTTTTTCCTCTTTTAGATTGGGGTTCTGTTTTACCTTGTCGTTGATTCACTGTTGTTGATTCATTTATATTTTTTCTAATAAATCTTTTATCTTTCTGCTCTTATTTTATTTATACTTTGTTATTGTTCTGCTCCTTTTGGCTTGTTCCCCCCCCCCTTTTTTTCTGTTGTGGTTTTGTTTTACCTTCTTGCAGTTGTTTTAATTATATTTTTATTTTTCCTAATGTATTTTTTATCTTTCTAACTTTATTTTGTTTTTATTCTTTGTTATTGTACTGCTTTTTTGGGTTTTTTTTTTTGCCACACAATGCAGCTTGCAGGATCTTGGTTCCCAGGCCGGAGGTTGGTCCTGAGCTCCCGTGGTGGGAGCGCCGAGTCCAAACCGCTGGACTAACAGAGAACATCAGACCCCAGGGAATATTAATCAGAGTAAGGGCTCCCGGAGGTCCTCATCTCAGCACCAAGACCCAGCTCTATCCAACTGCAGGAATATAGCCCCACACATTTAAAAAAAAAAACAAAAAAAACAAAAAAAGGCTTCCCTGGTGGCACAGTGGTTGAGAGTCCGCCTGCCAATGCAGGGGACACGGGTTCGTGCCCCAATCCGGGAAGAGCCCACATGCCGCAGAGCGGCTGGGCCCATGGGCCATGGCCGCTGAGCCTGCACATCTGGAGCCTTTGCTCCACAAGGGGAGAGGCCACAGCAGTGAGAGGCCTGCGTACCGCAAGAAAAAAAAAAATGTTACAGAAGAAGAAGCAAAGCAAAAATCTACGACACCAAATAAATGAAGACGAAATAAGCAACCTACCTGTAAAAAATTCAGAGTAATGGTAGTAAAGATGATCCAAAATCTCGGAAATAGAATGGAGAAAATAAAACATTTAACAAGGATCTAGCAGAACTGAAGAGCAAAGAAACAGTGATGAACAACATAATAACTGAAATTAAAAATACTCTAGAAGGAATCAATAGCAGAATTACTTAAGGCAGAGGAACACATAAGTGAGCTGGACGATAAAATGATGGAGATAATTGCCAGGGAGCAGAATAAAGAAAAAAGAACAGAAAGAATTGAGGACAGTCTCAGAGACCTCTGGGACAATATTAAACGGACCAACATTCAAATTATAGGGGTCCCATAAGAAGAAGATAAAAAGAAAGGGTCTGAGAAAATATTTGAAGAGATTATAGTCAAAAACGTCCCTAACATGGGAAAGGAAATAGTCAATCAAGTCCAGGAAGCACAGAGAGCCCCATATAGGATAAATCCAAAGAGAAACATGCCGAGACACATATTAATCAAACTATCAAAAATTAAATACAAAGAAAAAATATTAAAAGCAGCAAGGGAAAAGTAACAAATAACATACAAGCGAATCCTCGTAATTTCTCTAAGCGGGAAACACAAAAGAAGAAAAAGACCCACAAAAACAAACCCAAATCAACTAAGAAAATGGTAATAGGAACATATATATTGATAATCACCTTGAATGTAAATGGATTAAATGCTCCAACCAAAAGACATAGGCTGGCTGAACGGATACAAAAACAAGACTCATATATATGCCGTCTACAATAAACCCCCTTCAGACCTAGGGACACATACAGACTGAAAGTGAGGGGATGGAAAAAGATATTCCATGCAAATAGAAATCACTAGAAACGTGGAGTAGCAATACTCATATCAGATAAAATAGACCTTAAAATAAAGACAGTTACAAGAGATAAAGAAGGACACTACATAATGATCAAGGGATCAATCCAAGAAGAAAACATAACAATTATAAATATTTATGCACCCAACATAGGAGCACCTCAATGTATAAGGCAAATGCTAACAGCCATAAAAGGAAAAATCGACAGTAACACAATAATAGTGGGGGACTTTAACACCTCACTACACACCAATAGAAAGATCATCCAGACAGAAAATAAATAAGGAAACACAAGCTTTAAATGACACAACAGACTAGATAGACGTAATTGATATTTTTAGGACATTCCACCCGAAGGCAAAAGTACACTTTCTTCTCAAGTGCACACAGTACATTCTCCAGAATAGATCACATCTTGGGTCACAAATCAAGCCTTGGAAAATGTAAGAAAACTGAAATCGTATCAAGCATCTTTTCTGAACACAATGCTATGAGATTAGAAATCAATTACAGGAAATAAACAGTAAAAGCCACAAACACACAGAGGCTAAACAGTGCACTGCTAAATAACCAAGAAATCAAAAAATACCTATAAACAAATAACAATGAAAACACAACAATCTAATACCTATGGGACATAGCAAAAGCAGTTCCAAGAGGGAAGTTCACAGCAATTCAAGCTCACTACAAAAAACAAGAAAAATCTCAAATAAACAATCTAACCTTACACCTAAAGCAAGTAGAAAAAGAAGAACAAACAAAACCCAAAGTTAGTAGAAGGAAAGAAACCACAAAGATCAGAGCAGAAATAAATGAAATGGAAACAAAGAAAACAATAGCAAAGATCAATAAAACTAAAAGCTGGTTCCCTGAGAAGATAAACAAAATTGATAAACCTTTGGCCAGACTCATCAAGAAAAAAGGAGAGAGGACTCAAATCAATAAAATTAGAAATGAAAAAGGAGAGATTATAACTGACACCACAGAAATACAAAGGATCATAAGAGACTACTACAAGCAACTATATGCCAATAAAATGGACAACCCAAAAGAAATGATCGAATTCTTGGAAAAGTACAAACTTCCAAGACTGAACCAGGAGGAATTAGAAAATATAAACAGACCAATCACAGTTCAATCTTCCAGCAAACAAAAGTCCAGGACCAGACGGTTTAACGGAAGAATTTTATCAAACATTTAGAGAAGAGTTAACCCCTATCCTTCTCAAACTCTTGCAAAAAAAAAAAATTGCGGAGGAAAAAAAAAACTGCAGAGGGAGGAACACTCCCAAACTCCTTCTATGAGGCCATAATCACCTTGATATCAAAACCAGACAAAGATATCACACACACAAAAAAGATTACAGGCCAAAATCACTGATGAACACAGACGTAAAAATCCTCAACAAAATACTAGCAAACAGAATCCAACAACACATTTAAAGGATCATACACCATGATCAAGTGGGATTTATCCCAGGGATGTAAGGATTCCTCCATATATGCAAGACAATCAATGTGATATACCATATTAACAAATTAAAGAATAAAAACCATATGATCATCTCAATAGATGCAGAAAAAGCTTTTGACAAAATTCAACACCCATTTATGATAAAAACTCTCCAGAAAGTGGGTATAGAGGGAAGCTACCTCAAAATAATAAAAGCCATATATGACAAACCCACAGCAAACATCATTCTCAATGGTGAAACACTGAAAGCATTTCCTCTAAGATCGGGAAGAAGACAAGGATGCCCACTCTTGCCACTATTATTCAACATAGTATTGGAAGTCGTAGCCACAGCAATCAGAGAAGAAAAAGAAACAAAAGGAATACAAATGGGAAAAGAAGAATTAAAACTGTCACTGTTTGCAGATGACATGATACTATACATAGAAAATCCTAAAGATGCCACCTGAAAACTACTAGTACTAATCAATGAATTTGTAAGGTTGCAGGATACAAAACTAATGCACAGAAATCTCTTGCATTCCTATACACTAACAATGAAAGATCAGAAAGAGAAATTAAGGAAACAATCCCATTTACCATCACAACAAAAAAGAATCAAATACCTAAGAATAAATCTACCTAAGGAAGCAAAAGACCTGTACTCAGAAAACTATAAAACACTGATGAAAGAAATCAAAAATAACATAAACAGATGGAGAGATATACCATGCTCCTGGATTGGAAGAATCAATATTGTGAAAATGACTCTACTACCCAAAGCAATCTGCAGATTCAATGCAATCCCTATCAAATTACCAATGGCAGTTTTCACAGAACTAGAACAAAAAATTTTACAATTTGTATGGAAACACAAAAGACCCCGAATAGCCAAAGCAACCTTAAGAAAGAAAAACGTAGCTGGAGGAATCAGGCTCCCTGACTTCAGACTATACTACAAAGCTACAGTAATCAAGACAGTATGGTATTGGCACAAACACAGAAATATAGATCAATGGAACAGGACAGAAAGCCCAGAGATAACCCCACGCACATATGGTCACCTCATCTTTGACAAAGGAGGCAAGAATATACAATGGAGAAAAGACAGACTCTTCAATAAGTGGTGCTGGAAAAAATGGACAGCTACACATAAAAGAATGAAATTAAAACACCCCCTAACACCATACACAACAATAAACTCAAAGTGGATTAAGGACCTAAATGTAAGGCCAGACACTATAAAACTCTTAGAGGAAAACACAGGCAGAACAATCTATGACATAAATCACAGCAAGATCCTTTTGATCCACCTCCTAGAGAAATGGAAATAAAAACAAAACTAAACAAATGGGACCTAATGAAACTTAAAAGCTTTTGCACAGCAAAGGAAAGCATAAACAAGTGAAAAGACAACCCTCAGAATGGGAGAAAATATTTGCAAATGAAGCAACTGACAAAGGATTAATCTCCAAAATATACAAGCAGCTCATGTAGCTCAATATCAAAAAACAAACCCAATCCAAAAATGGGTGGAAGACCTAAATAGACTTTTCTCCAAAGAAGACACAGATGGCCAACAAATACATGAAAAGATGCTCAACATCACTAATCATTAGAGAAATGCAAATCAAAACTACAATGAGGTATCACCTCACACTGGTTAGAATGGCCATCATCAAAAAATCTACAAACAGGGCTTCCCGGGTGGCGCAGTGGTTGACAGTCCGCTTGCCGATGCGAGGGACGCGGGTTCGTGCCCCGGTCCAGGATGATCCCGCGTGCCGCAGAGCCGCTGGGCCCGTGAGCCATGGCCACTGAGCCTGCGCGTCCAGAGTCTGTGCTCCGCGGTGGGAGAGACCGCAGCAGTGAGAGGCCCGTGTACCGCAAAAAAAAAAAAAAAAATCTACAAACAATAAATGCTGGAGAAGGTGTGGAGAAAAGGGAACTCTCCTGCACTGTTGGTGGGAATGTAAACTGATACAGCCACTATGGAGAACAGTATGGAGGTTCCTTAAGAAACTAAAAATAGAACTACCATAGGACCCAGCAATCCCACTACTGGGCATACACCCTGAGAAAACCATAATTCAAAAACAGACATGTACCACAATATTCATTGCAGCACTATTTATAATAGCCAAGACATGAAAACAACCTAGATGTCCATCAGCAGATGAATGGATAAAGAAGATGTGGCACACATATACAATGGAATATCAACCATAAAAAGGAACGAAATTGAGTTATTTGTAGTGGAGTGGATGGACGTAGAATCTGTCATACAGAGTGAAGTAAGTCAGAAAGAGAAAAACGAATTATCGTATGCTAACGCATATATATGGAATTTTAAAAAGCAGTACTGATGAACATAGTGACAGGGCAGGAATAAAGAGGCAGACGTAGAGAACGGACTTGAGGGCATGGGTGGGGGAAGGGGAAGCTGGGATGAAGTGAGACAGTAGCACTGACATATACGCTACCAAATGTAAGGCTAGTGGGAAGCTGCTGCATGGCACAGAGAGATCAGCTTGGCGCTTTGTGACGATAGAGGGATGGGATAGGGAGGGTGGGAGGAAGGCTCAAGAGGAAGGGGCTATGGGGATATATGCATACGTATAGCTGATTCACTTTGTTGTACAGAAACTAACACAACACTGTAAAGCATTTATACTCCAATAAAGATGTGGGGGAAAAAAAGACATGACAACAACAGAAGTAGGAATAGGAAAGCAAAAAACAAAACTGTCATTATTTTGCAGAAACAGAGAAAATGCACAAAGTATCTAAATTAAAACAAATAATTAGAACATGTGAAAAATTCAATGTATTAACATATCAATTGAATTTCTCTATACCAACAGCAAACCTTTTTTTAAAATGATATTCTTTAAACAATATCAGAAAGCATCAAATTTCTGGGGGGAAAAATGACATGAAAAATGCAAGATCTCTACATTGAAAACTTCAAAAGTTTGAGAGAAACTAAATAAATAAATGGGATATACCATATTTATAGATTCTAAGACTCAATATTGTTAATGAATTCACTTCTCCTCAAATATCTATAGATTCCACAAAAATATCAATCAAAATGTCATCTAGTTTCTTTTGAGGAAATTGAAAAGCTGAGTCTACAATTTACATGGCAATTTAAAAAGCCAAGAACAGTCAAGGCAATTTTAAAGAAGAACAAAGCTAGTGTCTCATACCAAGGATTATAGTAACTATACCATACCAAGACCTAGAAGCAAAACTTGAGAGTAGTCAAGACACTGTGATACTGGTGCAATAATAGACAAAACAGACTAAAGGAACAGAATTCATAAAGAGACCCACATACAGTGCCACCTGGTTTATGACAAAGGTAACACTATAATGGTGGAAAAATGGTGGTTTCAGGTAACACTATAATGGGGAGAAAATGGTCTTTTCAATAAGTGATACTGGATCACTGGATACTGATAGCCATTCGGAAGAAAAATGAGTCATGACCTCCTCCACCTTACACCATAAACAATTTCAGATCAAAATGTAAAATAGCAAAACAATAAAGTTTCTATAAAACATAGAGGAATATCTTCAGGACTTTGGCATAGGAAGAGATCAAGACACAAAACATGCTACCCATAAAGAAAAAATTGAAAAACTGGTGTTAAGACTATCAAAAGACACTATTAAGAGTGAAAATACAAGCCACCAACTGGCAGAAAACATTTATAATACATTTCTTTAAAAAAAGGATACCTGGTGGCACAGTGGTTGAGAGTCTGCCTGCCAATGCAGGGGACACGGGTTCGTGCCCCAGTCCGGGAAGATCCCACATGCCGCAGAGCGGCTGGGCCCGTGAGCCATGGCCGCCGAGCCTGCGCATCCGGAGCCTGTGCTCCACAGCGGGAGAGGCCACAACAGTGAGAGGCACGCGTACCGCAAAAAAAAAAAAAAAAAAAAAAAAAAAAAAAGGACTCAGGAATTCCCTGGCGGCCCAGTGGTTAGGACTCCGCGCTTCCACGGCTGGGGAGCCTGGGTTCAATCCTTACTAAGATACTGCAAAGCCGCGCAGCTTGGCCAAAAAAAATTAAAAAGAACTCAAATATAGAATATGTAAAGAACATCTACAAATCATTAGGAAAAAAATAATCCAGGAGAAAAATTAGCCAAAAAACTTGAACAGGCATCTCAAAATAGAAGACATTCAAATATCTAACCCACAGAAAAAAGATGCACTAGTTATTAAGAGAATGCAAATCAAACCCATAATAAGATACCCTGAATGCCTACCCGAATGATAACAATGAAGACAGATAATAACAATTGTTGGTAAAAATGCAGCACCCCTGAAACACTCATACAGTATTGCCATTAGGGGTATAAATTGACACAACCACTTTGGAAAACTTAAAGTATCTAGTAAAGCTAAAATAACATACCGAATGACCCAGCAAGTCTACTTCTAAGTATCCGCCTAACAGAAACAGATATTCACACTCATCAAAAGACATACAGCTATGTTCACAGCAGCATAATTTGTAATAGCCAAAAACCGAAAACAACCCAAGTGTCCACCAACAGAAGATAAATAAACTGAGGTATATTCTTACAATGAGAATAAGAACTATATATACAGAAATAAATCTCTCATAACTTTAGCATATGCCACCCCCCCAAAAAAAAGTATATACCATACGATTCCATTAAAAAAAATTCATAGAGAGGGAAAGCTATGATATAAAATCAGGATAGGAGTAACACTTGCTTGGGGAGAGTTGATGGATAGTGACTCCAAAAGAGTGTAAGAGAGGATTCTGGGGTACCATTTCCCAAATCTGTTTCCTGACTTGGATACTTATTACATGGGTGTGGTTGCTTTGTAGGAAAATTCATCAGGTTCTACACTTAAGATTTGTGCACTTTTTATTATGTATATCACACATCAACAACAAATTTAACTAGAAAAGAGTTAATGTAATATTCAGATCAGAAAAAATGTACTGCCAGTTAATCTTTTGATTACCTTCAACTCACAGTAACCCTAGAGAAAATTTCCTAAAGCGATAAGGTTTTTAAAACTGAAAATAAATGCATAGGTACTTTAGTACTTTGGTTTAAATTTAATTAATTTTAATTTACTATCTTAAAGAGGAGATACAGATATACATACAGATACATATCCTCTCATATATATATATATATATAAAATAAAATAAAATTTCTTTCATGTATTACATTCTCAACAGAGATGATATCACCACCAAAGGAGCAAAAGTTGGTTACTGAGGGAAGAAAAAAATCTAGAGACGTTACAATGGTTTGTGGCTCTCTAAAGCTCGACCCTACCTGCAAAATCCTATTCTTTAGTATTTAATTTCTCCTGTTAGGTAAAAATTAACATAATTTAACCTTCTCTTCAGAGAGTAATTATTAAAACGTTGAGAAAGAGTGGAACATAGAACACAGAGATATTCAATAAATGTTTGCTTTTATATAGATTGAATGATCGATTTGTAGAATGAAAAACTATGACCTAGGTAAGTTCTCATATTTTTCCAAAGTCATACAATGGCAAAACAGGATAAAAACCTGATGTCATGACTCTTAATCTGTTTCAGGGATACACCCTCAAGTTTATGGGTTCGCTAGCATGACCCTAGACTCACTGTAACATTGTTAAGTATTATCTGAAGAAACGAATAAGGAAGGGGCAGTGGATGGTCAATCCCTGATGCCTAGGTGTTTGCCAGATCACCCACAGTATGAAACAGCAGGCATGCTGTCATCTATTACAAGAGGTAAAAGTAAGTGAAACCTAAAAATGATAGCTCCAACCCCAGAACAGCTGTCCCTGAATCCACAATAAAGTGCAAAATAATGAGAAATTGGCTAAATGTGTGATTCCTTGGCTGCTGTTAGCCATACTACCTACGACAGAAAGATAAAGACCGTTTTAGGGTAGATCTTGATGTTGCACCAACCCAGGTTCCAGATGGTCCGACACAACATCAGGCTGCTAAGCACAGAACTGTCACAAAAGAGTTCGTGCTCCACAGCAGATAACTCTTCTTTGACCTCTGTAACTCATCCTCTGTTTACCAAAATGATTCAGCTGGGAAGGGCACAAAATAAGGAAACTACTGAAACCTGAGGATATAGTGTAAAGTTGTCTCATCATCAGAATGGTCAAGTTAGGAGCAATCTATGGTTTGAAGTCCATGGCATGTTTAGGCTAATGCAGGACCCACAGCTTACTACTGAACAGTCCTGAATGGCTGCAGCTAACCCAAACATACAGCAACCTAATCCCAGCAAGACTGCTAGACTGGAAGAATGGATAGAAGTGGCTACTAAGTCGGTTTCCTGAGAAGGGGAATTGTGCGGTCCCTCCTCTGCATGCAAAGTGGATCGATCACTCCAGATGAAGTGGCTGATATACTGCATATGCAGGCCATACAAGACTGGCCTTACAGTGACCAGGATATTCAACCACTTAATATGCCCCACCCCCAGGTCATGGTGAATACCATGACAAAGGTTTCTCCTTCTACATGGGTCCCCCATGTAACTCTCCTGTTACCAACATAAACTGTTCAGGATGCTGGATCTGATTTGCTGTCTCAAGCTTCCCTTTACAGGTCTTAGGGATGATAGTAAGAAAACTAAATTAAAAGTAAGCAGAAAAGATAAGGGAGATGGCAAATGACTTGTCCCAATAGAGTGAAAGTTTTTCATGGTTATCAAAAAACTGGATGAATAAAGCAGACATTGATGGGGTTGAAGCAAAACTTTTCAATGAAGCATTATCAGATTGGATGGACTGATGGGACCTGCTAGTGGTCTCCCAGCATTGAGTGCCCCGAACAAATCCACCATATTTACTCTAGCTTAGGAGATTTTAAAAAGCCAGGGTACAAAGATGATATTAAGAGTCTGCCACTAATTTGGAAATAAGCAAACTGACTGTGAGGCCAAGATCTTGGCCCAACCCTCAGCAGCTGGGAACCCAAGGCCAAATTCACATAAGTGGGTAAAATGGCCTAGAGGTAGAGAAGAAACCTTTTGACAGGGAAGACCAATGCACTGAATCCAAAACCTATGTGAGAGACTCTTAAAGGAGCAAGTTACCCTGAGAGGACATGAGGATGCCACTGTTGATGGTGAATATCTGTATGCAAAGTGGAGTGCTGGAACAGGTATTATGAGAGGTGGTTCTGTCTCCTTTGCCAGAATGTAATACTGAGATAAATATGTTCTATAGTAACACTTTCCCTATTTTAGTACTGTAACAGAAGACATAAATTCACCCTTCAGCCAGGACTAATTGACCATATCAATTAGGAACTTAAAGAATTGCCCAAACCTGCACAGGTTGCTCTTTGAAGCAATACAGAATACCCGGTGGACAAAAAGAAATAACAGTTTTAATGACACCTTAGAAGTTAAAGTGATTATCAGTGAACTTGAAGGTCATCTTGAGAACCCCAAAACAATCCAATACCTTCTTTCAGTACGTGACACTGCCCTGCAACTACAAACCCTGAGATGATAAAAATATTAAACTCTACCTTAGCTACTATGAAATTTCTTTAGTCCTTAAAGATGATTAAGATACCAAGCAGAGTTACGGTATTTATTTATGGCCTAAAATGACCGATTAACTACTGAATTCAAATGAATGAGCTTGCACAGGCCAATACAACGGGAAAGACAAGCTTCAATTATTCTTTAAGACAATGGCTACTGGACCAGCCCATAAGCCTAGAAAGATGGAATTAATGCATGTCAGTTAACTGTTTTGTGGAAGTAACTATTGGATTCCACCATCTTCGAAAATAACAAAATTAAAAGTAATGTAAAAACAAAACAAAATACCATTTTCATGTATCTAACCGGCAAAAAATTTTTTAATTTAATATCAGAGGTTGGACAAGGTATAGAGAAAAGGATACTTTCCAACACTGTTTTGAGGAGTGTAAATTATATGAAAGTGAGAAATAGCATAACAGTTTTGTGTCGACTTGGATTAGCTACAATACCCAGTTATTCAATCAAACACTAATTTAGATGCAGCTCTGAAGGTATTTTGCAGACATATTAACCAGATAACGTCAAGTAAAAGAGATTAGTCCCCATGAATGAGCCTCATTCAATCAGGTGAAGAGTTGTAAAAGCAAAACTTCAGTTTTCCTGAACATATGCTGCCTTAAGACTACAACATCAACTCCTGCCTGAGAGCTTCCAGCTTACCAGAGAATGCCCTACAAATTTCAGATTTACCAGCCTCCACACTTGTGTGAGCCAATTCCTTGAAGATTATAATTTTTTTTCTTTTACTTTTAACCTTTTAATTCCACTAATAAGAATTTACTCTATGGATATACTTAGAAAAGTTATCCAAAATATATGTATAAAAGCAGATCACTGCAATACTTTTTTAATACCTAAAAAATAAAAACAACTCAATGTTTTTTTTAAAAACATGGGGCAGGTTATATATACTGACATGGAGATGTCTAAGATATATTATTTTTAAAATCAAGATACAGAATAACTTAATTATGTATACAAAAAAGAATATAGTTATATTTACTATATTTATAAACATAGGTAGATAATGTACGCTAGTAAATCTATAATTTGATAATTTTTTATAAGTTCAAAAGAAATTGTTCACAAAATTATCTTTGGGGAGAATGACTCAGAGTTGGGGGGGCTAGATTTTTTACTTTTCATTTTATAGCCTTGTTTTTTAAGGGCATGTATCATTTGTATTTTTTAAACAAAATCAACAGGGTTAGAATATGAGCCTTTCTAATTTTCCTCTTTATACTCTTTACAATTGTTTTTAAAACCTCACTTTAAAAGTAATTAAGTCACATGATGTTTAACATGACCAAATATTATGTCTGTAGCTATCAAAAATTGTGGTCAATACCATACCAACATGGGAAAATATTTATGAAAGGCTACATGAAAAAACGGAATACAAATTGTACATACAGATGGCCAAACACATGAAAAGAAGCTCAACATCACTAATTATTAGAGAAATGCAAATCAAAACTACAATGAGATATCACCTCACACCCATCAGAATGGCCATCATCAAAAAAATCTACAAACTAATGCTGGAGAAGGTCTGGAGAAAAGGAAACAATCTTGCACTGTTGGTGGGAATGTAAATTGACACAGCCACTATGGAAAACAATATGGAAGTTTCTTAAAAAACTAAAAATAGAACTACCATATGAGCCAGAATACTGGGCATATACCCAGAGAAATCCATAATTCAAAAAGACACATGAGGCTTCCCTGGTGGTGCAGCTGTTAAGAATCTGCCTGCCGGTGCAGGGGACATGGGTTTGATCCCTGGCCCGGGAAGATCCCACAAGCAGCAGAGCAACTAAGCCTGTGCACCACAACTACTGAGCCTGCGCTCTATAATCTGTGAGTCACAACTACTGAGCCTGTGTGCCACACTACTGAAGCCCTGCGCGCCTAGAGCCCATGCTCCGCAACAAGAGAAGCCACCACAATGAGAAGCCTGTGCACTGCTACGAAGAGTAGCCCCGCTCACAGCAAGTATAGAAAGCTCGCACGCAGCAACGAAGACCCAATGCAGCCAAAAATAAATAAATAAATTTATTTTAAAAAAGACATGCAGGGCTTCCCTGGTGGCGCAGTGGTTGAGAGTCTGCCTGCCGATGCAGGGGACGCAGGTTCGTGCCCCGGTCCGGGAAGATCCCACATGCCGCGGAGCGGCTGGGCCCGTGAGCCATGGCCACTGAGCCTGCGCGTCCGGAGCCTATGCTCCGCGACAGGAGAGGCCACAACAGTGAGAGGTCCGCGTACCGCAAAAAAAAATAAAAATAAAAAAATACATGCACTCCAACGTTCATAGCAGCACTATTTACAGTAGCCAAGGCATGAAAACAACCTAAATGTCCATCAACAGAGGAATGGATAATGAAAATGTGGTACATATATACAATGGAATATTATTCAGCCATAAAAAGGAACGAAATTGGGTCATTTGTAGAGATGTGGATGGACCTAGAGAGTGTTATACAGTGAAGTAAGTCCAGAAAGAGAAAAACAAATATCGTATATTAACGCATATATGTGGAATCTAGAAAAATGGTATAGATGACCCTATTTGCCAAGCAGAAATAGAAACACAGACATAGAGAACAAATGTACGGATTCCAAGCGGGAAAGGGGTGGGGTGGAAGGAATTGGGAGATTGGGATTGACACATATACACTATTGATATTATGTATAAAACAGACAACTGATGGGAACATACTGTATAGCACAGGAAACTCTACTTAATGCACTGTGGTGTCCTAAATGGGAGGGAAATCCAAAAGGGAGGGAATATATGTATATGTATGGCTGATTCACTTTGCTGTGCAGTAGAAGCTAACACAACATTGTAAAGCAACTATACTCCAATAAAAATTAATTTTTAAAAATTGTACATAAAGTTCAATAACAACTATGTAAAATATTTAAGGGAGAAATAGAAGGTAATAAACAAAACGAAACAGTTGACTTTTTTAATAAACTATGAATAGGAAGTGGGTAGTTTTCTACTCAAAGTTTTAATATTGTGATACATCTTTTCAGTAAAGCTAAATTACTTCATGATCATATAGTCTCTTATTTAAAAAATTCATACACAGTATATTTTCTCAGAGTACGGAAAAAATGACTAATTCAAAATATTCTGTTTGTTAACAATTTTTTTTAAAACTGCTATTGTGATTACCACTAGAGGGAGGGAAAAGTTAGGAGCAGGAAGAGAAAGGGGAGATATTCTGGGCAGCTGGTAATATTTTCTCTTTCCCTGGGCTGGGGTTACGAAGGTATTTACTCTACAACAATTTATGTTTCATTCATTTTTATGTTTGTTTGTTGTATCTCACAGTTTTTAAAAGGGTGATAAAAATTTACCTATTTATAGTCCATCAGATATATCAGAGCAAAATAACTCCTTATAAGACAAAATCCTGGGGACTTTCCCTGGCAGTCCAGTGATTAAGACTCTGTGTTTCCACTGCAGGGGGGCGTGAGTTCAACCCCTGGTCAGGGAACTAAGATCCCACATGCCACGCAGCGTGGCCAAAAGATTAAAAAAAGAAAGATAAAATCCTGAAAAATACAACCTGATTCCTTAAATATACTTTTCATTACTTCCCTTATTTCTGTCACCCACAAAAAAAAAACAACAAAAAAAACCCTTAAGCTTCCCACTTCCTCCCTCAACTGCAAGCAATTAACAAGTCCTGAACATTTATTTTCTGAAATGTCAAATCTGTCCCTTATTTCCATCTTCAAGGCCACTGTCCTAATTTGGATCCCAGCACCGCTTGTCTGTACTAAAATAAGTCTCTCCTAGGTAGTCTTTCACAAACATTTTTTAATGCAATACACAGAAAGAAATGTATTTATCCTCTAATTCAGTACATATATACTTTTATATAAAACTAAAAGCTTCACAAGATAATACTTACCTTATTACTTGCAATGCGCTCTGATCTATCCTATCACATCTTATTTTAACTCATCTTTTTAAACTGTAGTGCTTTCAACCCACTATACTGATTTAGCATCCTCTTAGTGTGCAATAACCATCAGTTTCAAAACCACCAATGTCCTTTGTAAGTGATCACTTAATCCCCAATTCAAAGCATTTCCTTCAATGAATGCTGCCTAAATTGTAATCTGCCACTTCTCTAAAATATATATAACTTACCCGCTTAAAAACATTCACCAGCTTCCCATCACGTCCTAGATAATAAAATACCACCTCCTTAAAGAGGCATAAAACCTTCGTATCTAAGCACTCCCTTATTTGAAAATCACTCCCACTTCTATTCTTGTTCATACACCATTCTGTCCAAGATACTCATAGTCTAGCTTTTGTGAAAGCAGTTTTTCTTTGCCCAGAAATACTTCCCCATTCCATCTCCTATCTTTCCTTCCAAGCTCAGTTCAGGTACCCCGTCTTCTATTAAGCCTTCCCTCCTCCATTCTCCCATGGCTACCTTCTGCTACAAGGAATGCTGCTGAAAAGTACAAAAAAATACATGTTAAAATTACTGAATTTTAGGAGCTTACAATTCTTTCATAACAACTTTCCACTTACAAATGGTGGGGGGAGGGCCTGGGGGAAGTTGGAGTACTAAAACATACTATGTATAATTTTACATATTTCATTTAATTCTCCTGATACTCTACTCTTAGTAGTAAAGTAGTAAAATTAGTACCAGTAGTAAAATGACTATGAGTACTATAGTTGTTAAATTCTACTATTTTCTACTATGCTACTATTTTCCAAGGTAGAGAGTAAGTCCTTTTTATAGAGATTTTAAAATTTGCCAAAGGTGACAAAAGGCTGGAATCAGGACTCAAAAACCATCTTCTTGGGCTTCCCTGGTGGCACAGTGGTTGAGAGTCCGCCTGCCGATGCAGAGGACACGGGTTCGTGCCCCGGTCCGGGAAGATCCCACATGCCGCGGAGCGGCTGGGCCCGTGAGCCATGGCCGCTGAGCCTGCACGTCCGGAGCCTGTGCTCCGCAACGGGAGAGGCCACAACAGTGAGAGGTTCGCGTACCGCAAAAAAAAAAAAAACCCATCTTCTTTCCACTACACTATGCTGAGGCCCCAGAGAGGTGAAGTGGTTTGCTCAGTCCAAGTCACACAGCTATTAATACCTGAAAATAAACTAGTACAGCAGGCTCCTGACTTTTTGGCCACATGTTATCCACATATATAGGGACCTATCAAACAACACATCTCTCTTAGCCATAGTCAAATAGTCTTAGGTCCTACCACCCACTCAAATACTTTACTATTAGATAGTAACTACCTTAAAAGAAAGCGGAAGTGAATCCCGTTTCCAAAATAATGTCACATGTGGAAAAGTAATGCAAATTTATGTTTAAGGAACTTAAAGCAAAATCTTTCTATGAGCCAAAGGTTTAATTTTTTAAAAATTACTGATTTCACACAGAAATGGCTTCCCTGTCTTAATCATAATATACAAACATAAACTTTTCTCAAAGAGCAATAATTCATAAGATGAGTTCTCATCTCAGATCTACCATTACAAACTCCCAAGTTCACTTTCATTTAACTATAAAATACATATTAACAGTCTACATCTATCTCACAGGGTCATTGGGAGAATGTATGTGAAAGTGCTTTCTTTATAAATAGTAAAATATTATTAAATAAAAAACATTGTGACTGGTATTGTTTTAGAACCACTCTGCCTATTATAAGATACTACCTTCCACAAAGCTCACCACTCCTTTTATATTGTATTCTTTTAATTTTGCACAGATAGCGAAAAAATAATTAAACTTTTTAAGACTCTATCTAAAATGAGATATATTATCCCCTGTGTCCATAAGTTGTGAGCAAAGACTGGGCCCTCTATTATTCTGAATGCATTGAAGTCTTTTTTTGTTTGCTTCTGGATTTTCCAAAATGCTCTCAATAGTTCAGCTGTCAAGAGTAAGTGCCAGGTAAAATAAGTATTACTAGAGTAAGCTTCTAAGGTATGTTTAAAGCATTTTATATCACATAAGAATTTTAGAAAAAATCTTTTTAAAATATGGGCTGCATTACTGATACCTGTTTTAATCTGTTGACTATTATGTTAGGTATGATGTTTATCTTTATACCTCAAAGGAAATAAAAGCAAATCTCAAAAGAAAATATTCCCATTGATATTTACTAAAGAAATCCTGAAGCATCATAAAAGCAGAGTTTATAATGACTTAGAATGTGGGAGTCAGATCTACCATACTGAGAGATGAATAACCATCTACTCTGCTTAGCAGTTGTTCCAGCTTCTGGATCAACAGCTTTGCTTGCAAATGGAGGGATTATATTTCTAAATAACAATCACTCTAAGGGCAAAAATAAATGGTAGTATTTACCTTCACTTACAAATAAGTATATTAGAAGTTTGGACAATGAGTCCAAAGGTCTTAAAGTCAAAAGCTGCTACATGGGTATCAGATTAAGATTCAATCCCAAGTACAACAATCAAAAAACAGTTTGATGTTAGCATATTTTATCCTTTTTTTTTTTTTAAACCTATATCCTGGCTTTACTTCACTGAGTTTCACCTAAAAAGATAGTACCTATCTAAAATGGTTGTTCGGGGGATTAAATGATTAAAAACACACCTAATGTACCTCTGGGTAGCTATTCCTGCTGTTCTACAGACAAACACATCAACTGAAATTCCAGTCTTCAAAGCTTCAAACTCTTAAGTCTCTGCTTAAAAAGTAATATGGTTTGCCAGTACCAGAGTTTACCATGAAGTAGCAATGTTTTTAATTAATATCTCTTTAATTTATAATTGACTGCCAGAATATAACTCATTTTAATAAATATAAAGATCTTCTATAATAAACTACAAATAAGTTAATGAATAATAAACTAAAGAAGTCTAGAGTTTCAAATTGTAAGTTTCAATTAAACTAATTTTCCTTAATTAAAGAAAATATACTATTTTTTTTAATTACACATGAAAATCATTTTGGATCCACTATGTCCTACATACTTGGCTAACAAACATTCCCTTAAATTTTCAAAATTTTTGTCTTAACTTTTTTCCAAAACATATGGGTCCTTTTAATCTGCTCCTAACTCTTCTAGGCAGTAAGAACTGAAGCCAACATTCATGAAAGCTGAAGTGTCGAGAACTGTTCTGGGCCCTAGGGCACTGTTCATGTTTTATTCATTTTTGTATAGGTGACTACTTTACCAAAGAATCTGAGATACTGTTAAGTCAATTAACATTGCTGAAACAAATCAGTCAACAAAATAAGGCAGACGATGTGGCTACTTCAAATGAATACTCTTACATTATTGCTCAGATTTGAAACAAACCTAAAATATGCCAGCCTTTAAAATTACTTTGTGTTTGCAAGGGAAAAGGAGGTTCATTTTCGTATACAGTACCTGAAACTCCAAAAGTTAAATACAAATTAGTATTCAAAATAAACTTCATGTATGCTTAATCGTAACTTATTAGAAATAAGCTATTAAAAAATGCATAGGTTCTTAAGGACTTTTTCTCCCAATTTTTGTCTATCTATATGAATACTGTGGCTCAGGAAAAAGAAATATTCACAAGCCGCTGATCCTTCTAACATCAGATATTGTTAGTTTCACTAAGATGACTAAAACATTTTCAGAAGTACCGATACAAATAAAATAACGTGTGCAGGGCTACCGAAGAACCCATGAGGACCTCGGTCATTACTTTGGAATCGAGTACTGTCGCCAATCCCAGGACTTGAGAAGGTAAGACTTAGGGTGAGCATCAATGGGAGTACACCGACGGGGGAGGGGAGGGAAGGGAAATGAAAAGATCAGAGAAGATTAATTACCACATTATTTGTGAAAGGCGAGGAGATGGTGGCTTGGGCCAATGGGCGAGGACCCCTCGCAAGGGAGTGGAAAAGGTTCTTTTCGCACTTAGAAGGGACAGGGGAGTGGGAGGAGGGGCAACGATCAACAGGAACCTTCCCGAGGTGGAAGGGGTGCGTCACGAACGTAGCCGCCTCTGGAAAGAGAAAATCCGCCCTCAGGACGACCTCAATAAGCAATGGTGAAGGAAGGGGGAGTGACCTTCCTAGGTGTGACGGAGGAAATACAGGATCACTTCCCAAAGAACGGAGGGAGACGACGTTCCCAGAGGTCCTGCCGGCTCACCGGGGACTAGAAGGGATGGTGAGACCGCCCCCGCCCCCCGGCCCCCCGGGGCCGCGTCAAGGTCGGCTGAGACCCGGGGCTGAGGTGTGGGCGTTACCTGCAGGGTCACCTCCTGAGGGTCCCAGTGCGGCCGCAGGTGTCGCAGGAGGCTCAGGGCCCCCTCCCGGCAGCGCTGCTCCTCCTGATCCTGCACCGTGACGTCCAGCTTGGGGACCTCCGGGGAGCCGGGCGGGACGTGGATGTAATTGGCCATGGCCCAGGCTACGGCAGAGACTACCACAACTACGACGGCGACGGCGACCACGAGAACGGCGGGCGCCGACAGGCTGCTGGATCCTTCCGTCCCGGGGCGCCCTCGCGGGAGGGCTGGGGGCGTTCAGAATAACGGCAGAGCGGTATGAGAACAGCTGGTGGCGGCACTCTCGCCGACCCAGGTCTGGATAGCGGCTGAACTGACCAGCGACTGCTCACGGGGAATATCCGTCTTGTCTGCGCTCGGCCGCCGGCGGGCGCGGAGCATGCCGGGACTGGCCTGACGCTGGCGTCACGCGCGGGGCGGGGCCTTGGCTGCGTTAGGATCAAGGCGGAGTTTCTAGCCGCGGGCACAATGGGCCTAGTGCCTGGAGTTAGGTTCTTCGGCCGTTAACGGACAGTGCGGTGCGTGCTGCTAGTCTTTAAAACGTGGGGCTCCCGCTTGGAATGATCCTGAGCCCTGCCAAAACCCCGAACGAAAGGCACTGAAGCTTTAGCTCACCTGATCGGGAGGGTCTTGGGGTCTGGGTATGAGGTAGGTCTGAGTTTTTCTGGGAAGCGAGGGAAGTGCCCTGAAATAACTCCAAGATCAGCCTCTGAATTTGGCCTGAGTCTGGGCAAGCTGGGTTAACTGGGTCTCCTTGATCTCGGAACCCCTGTGTACTGAGGACTAACCACATGGTTGGGTTGGCAACTAAATTCCCATCAGCAGTGTACGGAGATCATGGTATTTGGGACAGTTAAGATATTTGGGTAAGAAAGCGACTGCACTTCAAGATGTGTTTTTAAGGTCAGATGTTTGATCATACCGAGAGTTATTCAGAGTCAGCCAAAACAGGTTATAGTGTAGGATGAAGATGGAAGGAATGGAGTTTTGGGGCTCAGCCGCTAGATGCCTGTTTCAGGGTATCCCTGAGTGGGCCTTGAAAGGGCTACCTTCAAACTTTTAGTCTCATTGTCTTATAGCACCTAATTCCCCTGCTACGGGAATATTGGAAACTGGGTAATCCACAAGTAATTTATTGGGACCTCCTAATTTTCCCAGTGATTTCAGGAAAATGGGTTGAGATTTGACCTCTTAATGTGTTGCCTGCAGCATTTGGTAAATGGTGAATACGTTTGTTAGTGGTAAATTAAGTCGCTAACTGGACTCAGCTTAATTAACAGTCAAAATTTTATCTCATTAGCATCAGTTTACATTCTGATTGTTCAGAAAGAACCTACTTACCATTGTAAATCACAAAATAAATAGCTCACTATCAATAAAGTTAAACTTCATAAATTAAAAAGGAGAAGAGAGTTTTATAGACAGCAAGACAGTTGATTCAACATTTTCCAGACTTAGTCTCTTTTTTAAATCGTATACTAGGAGAAACTCTAAATTATGCATTCCTTTCAATTTGGGGAGAAATAATCAATATACTAATTTCACATTTCAGGTAGTATCTGTTGTTGTTGGGTTTTTTTGGTTTTTAATTTTTTGGGCGGCACCACTCAGGGTATTGGATCCTAGCTCCCCATCCAACCAGGCCCTCGGCAGTGAAATCGTGAAGTCCTAACCACTGGATGGCCAGGGAATTCCCTCTATTGTATCTTTGTATAATTTGTATTTTTTATTATTAAACAGTTGGCATTTTAAGAATTTTGAAGCTATGGTTTGAATTGTGAAATGATTTAATAGCAAATTACAAAAATTATTTGGGGGATTATACAAGTTTGTAATTTTAATGAAGCATCCATTAATAACTAGAAAGACCTAAAAAAAAACCTATTAGGTACCTAAGAATAAAACTAACAAAAGATGTGTAAGACCCTTATGGATGAAATTATATTAATGGAGAAATGAACCATATCCACGAATAAGAAAAGATACTTATTAAAAAGATCTGTTTTCACTGAACAAACAAATAAGTACAGTGCAGTTACAATTAAATCTCAATTGCGTATTTCACAGAACTTGTTAAAGTGGCATTAAAATTCACACCAAAACTTAAGGTCGAAGAGAAGCTGCTATAATTCTTTGTGGGGGCGGAAGGGTTAGAGAATAAGTCGGGAGAACACATCCTACCAGGATTTATGATATAACGGTTTAAGAATGGGCAAATAGACAAGTGGAGCATGATAAAGATTCCAGAAAAAGACCTACACACGTGTGAGATCTTTGAATATGATAAAAGCGGCATTGAAAATTAGGAAAGGATGGAGAAACAGTACTGGAATAACTGCTATTTGTATGGGAAAATTTTTTTGATCCCACTGTTACCCAAAACCTGGGTTTGCCTCTTCGTGGGTGTCAAGCCAAAAGACACAACCAAGGCAAAGAGCTGGAGAAGGTAGTATTTATTACTTGCAGCCAAGTGAGAACACCAGGGATCTTTCCCAAAGCAACGTCTCCTCGAACAGCAAAATTGGAGAAGTTTTAAGCTAAGGGAACAGGCATATTCATGAATATGCTTGAGTTAAGGAGAAATCAGCATATTATTGGGGCAAAGGTCAACAGAGTCCAAGCTTTAGTCTTGGACTAAAGGGCGGGGGGTGGGGTGGGGGCTTAGTTCCTGTAGAACAACTCAAAGATATGTATCAGATTATGTATATCCACTGAGGAGGAACTAGGACTTTTATAGCTGAACTGCTGCTGCTTGACTGCTTTTCCACTGTTGCTACATTCCTTTGTTCCCTTAAGATCATTAATCACTGAGATCCGTTCAAGGGCAAGCATTGCAGCCAAGCTTAGATCACAAAATGGCTTAGGCCAAAAATGGCTTCTCTTATGTCAAGAAAGCCATGCCTGGTTTTCTTTCTCTGGGGACCCCCTAGCCTATCTGCTTACAGGCTTAATTAAAATTTAACACTTCTGCTCTGTGAAAAACTTCTCTGTGTTAAGGGAGTGCAAATCCAAGACACAGACTGGGAGAAAATATTTGCAACAACAGATAATCTGATGAAAGATTTGTATCTGAAATATGCAAATAACTCTGAAAACGTAACAATTGGAAAACAACCCAGTTTAAAAATGGCCAAAGGATCAGAACAGCCACCTCACCCCAAGATGAAATACAGACAGCAAACAAGCATATGAAAACATGTTCAACATCATGTCATTAGGGAATTGCAACTTAAAACTACGAGATAACACTACACACCTATTAGAATGGCTGAAATCCAAAATACAACACATGCTGGTGAAGATGTACAGAAACAGGACCTCTCATTCATCACTGGTGGGATGCAAAATGGTACAGCCACTTTGGAAGAGTCTGGAAGATTCTTACAAAGATAAACATAGTCTTACCATGTGATCCATAATCATTCTCCTTGATATTTACCCAAATGAGTTGAAAACGTACATACATCCACACAAAAAACCTGCACATGAATATTTATAGAATCTTCATAATTGCCAAAACTTGGAAACAACCAAGATATTTGTGAATAGGTGAGTAAGAATAAAAAAAACTAAAACAACAACAACAAAAACTACTGGTACATCTATTCAATGGAATATTATTCAGCAATAATAAGGAATGAGGGATCAATCCACCAAAAAAAAAGGAACCTTAAATGCATATTGTTAAGTCAAGGCAGCCAATCTGAAAAGGCTATAAAATGATTCCAACTGTATTACATTCTGGAAAAAGCAAAACAATATTAGACACAATAAAAACATCAGTGGTTGCCAAGTGTCTAGCCAGAGGGAAGGAAGGATGAATAGATGGGGCACAGGGAATTTTAGAGCTGTGAAACTACTCTGTATGATACTGTAATGGCGGATAGATGACATGAATTTTACAAAACCCATAGAACGGTACAACACAAAGAGTGAACCCTCCTGTAAACTAGAGGCTTTAGTTCATACTTATGTCTGTGACACGGCAGTAGTTATTTTCAAAATGTGAATGAATGAATGAAAAAAGTGTATAAGAAAATATAGGATCGGTTGGCCTTGTTCTCCACTTTTCTGTTTTTCTTTTTGCAGATGCCACCCTGCTCTCATCAGCCACTGGCCCGCCATCTCCTTGAGCCCTAACACCATGCCTACAATTAAGTTGCAGAGTTCTGGTGGAGAGATATTTGAAGTTGATGTTGAAATTGCGAAACAATCTGTGACTATTAAGACCATGTTGGAAGATTTGGGAATGGATGATGAAGGAGATGTTGATCCAGTCCCCTTGCCAAATGTTAATGCAGCAATATTAAAAAAGGTCATTCAGGGGTGCACCCACCACAAGGATGATCCGCCTCCTCCTGAGGATGGTGAGGACAAAAAAGAGTGAACAGATGATATCCCTGTTTGGGATCAAGAATTCCTGAAAGTTGACCAAGGAACACTTTTTGAGCTTATATTGGCAGCAAACTACTTAGACATCAAACGTTTGCTTGATGTTACCTGCAGGACTGTTGCCAATATGATCAAGGGGAAAACTCCTGAGGAGATTCGAAAGACATTCAATATCAAAAATGATTTTACTGGGGCTTCCCTGGTGGCGCAGTGGTTGAGAGTCCGCCTGCTGATGCAGGGGACATGGGTTCGTGCCCCAGTCCGGGAAGATCCCACATGCCGTGGAGCGGCTGGGCCCGTGAGCCATGGCCGCTGAGCCTGTGCGTCTGGAGCCTGTGCTCCGCAATGGGAGAGGCCACAGCAGTGAGAGGCCCACGTACCACAAAAAAAAAAAAAAAAAAAAAGATTTTACTGAAGAAGAGGAAGCCCAGGTACACAAAGAGAACCAGTGGTGTGAGAAGTGACATTTTGTGTCTGATGCTGTAACACTGTAAGGATTGTTCCAAATACTAGTTGCACTGCTTTGTTTATAGTTGTTAATATTAGAAAAACGGTCCACAAATGCTGCAGCAAATCAGTTGTATTAGCAGAATGTTGTCCTCATTGCATGTGTAGTTTCAGTACTGATTCCAAACTTATGGCTCAGTTTCTTCTAGTATGATCAAAAGTTCTTTCTTCTTTGCTCTGAATAAAATTGAACTGTGGGTTCTCTATAGAAAGTAGCATTTTGGGCTCTCCCTCTTTTTGTAAAGCAATTTCTGCCTAGTTTATTGTCCAGTTAACTTTAGTTTAGTGACTTTTAAAAGTTGGCATTGTAGGGACTTCCCTGGTGGTGCAGTGGTTAAGAATCCGCCCACCAATGCGGGGGACATGGGTTTGATCCCCGGTCTGGGAGGATCCCACATGCCACAGAGCAGCTGAGCCCGTGCGCCACAACTACTGAGCCTGCGCTCTAGAGTCCACGAGTCGCAACTACTGAAGCCCGGGCGCCTAGAGCCTGTGCTCTGCAACAAGAGAAGCCCCTGCTCACCGCAACTAGAGAAAGCCCACATGCAGCAACAAAGACCCAATGCAGCCAAAAATAAATAAATTTTTTAAAAACTTCTTTAAAAGTTGGCATTGTAAGTAAAACAACTTGCAAAAAATTTTCTGAAATAGAATTAACAATGTATTATCTTTATTCATGAGTTGGAAACTGGAAAAAGGCTACTTGAGGTAAATGTTATCAGAGTGGGGTTATCAGAATGTCTTCCAGCTTCCTAGAGTCAGAGTACCACTGGTATTGATTAGCCTGTATGTAGCAGGGCTCCGTTAATTGGATCTGAGGACTTGTTTTTGCATTTTTAATCCTCTCAGCTTTGAATATGTTGGCTAGAGGCTCAGTTACTACTCAGTTTGTGTTTTGTGAGGAAACAGAATTAGACAGTTTGCTGGCTTTTCAATTAAAAAAGACACTTAACCCATGTGGTGTGTCATCTTTTTATAATCAGTAATCCTATGTGGGGAAAACCATAAACACTACTTGCATGTAAGAAATAGTTTAACCTTTAATGTTAAAATGTATGGCATAACCCAGAAAGCATCAGTCACAAATGCAAGATACTTTCAATAAAAAGTAAATCACATAAAAAAAAAAAGAAAAAGAAAATATAGAAATATAGGATCAAGTCTCCATGACTGCAAGTTAAGGAAAGATTTTCTAAAGAAGTCTCATAGAGCAAACACCCTGAAAGAAAAGGACTGACAAATTTGAAAACATTAAAATTTAAAACTTCATGAAATTAAGTCATAAAAAAGATAAAAGATAATTGTGACATATATGATGAAAAAAGAATTAGTATTCAGAATACCACTAATCAATAAGAAAGCCAAACCACCCAAGAGAAAAATGGGAAAAGAATATTAATTTTCAGAAGAAATCCAAACAGCAAATAAGCTTACAAAAATAATACTTCTATAACTAATAATCAAGGCAATGCAAATTAAAACAACAACAGACAGCATTTTATATCCATCCATTAGATTGGAAAAGTTTTTGAATTCTGACAGGGCCAAGTGTACATTACTGGTGGGAAGATACATTTATTTAAAAAAAATAAAACTATGGAAAGAAATTTTGCAGTATTTAATCAAGTTGAAGATAGGCATTCTTTACCATCCACCAATTTCAATTCCAGGTATATACAAAAATCCCACATATGTACATGAGGAAGTGTGTACAAGAATGTACACTGCAGTATTAGTCCTAATGGCTTATAACTGGCAACAACCCAGCTGTCCCTCAGTAAGCAAATAATTAGATAGATGATTGATAGATAATAGATAGATGGATAAATAGATAAGAAATATCCTACAACAGACTAATGATGGTAGGTGGAATACATCTATCTACTTATACATACATTCAGGAGACAACAGTGGCCCTAGAAGTCAGAAATCAAACAGTAGCTTTGAGGACCCAACAGCAACCATACCTCTGGTTAGTTTGCAAATAGCTGACTTCTCTGTTTCTTCTCTCTCCACCTGTTTTTGTCTCATTCTCTGCTTCTTGAAATCGCACTCACTCTTCAGAGCTTAACCTCCAGCAATCATCTTCACGGAGCTTATGTGGATTTTCCTAATCTAAATTTACTTCTTTTATGCATCTGTTAGAACACCTAAAAAATTCTGCCTTGTGCCACCCACACTGTAGATTTAAATCATAAAGACTGTGCCACATATAAAAGACTAGTAAAATGTTTATAACTTGCTACATAATAAGCATTTTGTATGAGGGAATAAAAGGATCACTGAATATACATCCAAAGGCTCTAGTCATAAATATTTTAATGACAATGGAGTTAACTTTAGTTAGCAGAGTAATAGCATAAAGAGTTTGCAGAAGAAAATATTATGTGAAACGAGATTATATGGACGTGTCTAATAGCTAGATCATCCCCCAAACTGAACACAAGTTTAAAATGAAGCCGCTCTTGTACGCCTAACGGAGAATCAGGGTTAATGTCATTGTAGACTGAACTGAAGATTCAGAAATCCAGAACACCTGTGATCCCTGGTGTTCAAGGATGTGCATGCTCTGCTCTACTGCTCCCCCTCTAAAAAAATGAAAAAGAAAGAGCCTCTAGGTGTTTGGATTTTCAGATGTTACATAAAAATGAAGCTACACGTGTTCTGCTCTTCACAGCTTTAAGAGAGCCTAAGGGAGCTGGCCGTCTATAAAGCTACTATAACAAACACATGTATGCTTAGCTATATTAATAAAAGGTAATAAATATTTAACTCTATAAAACATGTCTATCAGTGCTTGTTCTAGCTTGCCTCTTTTTCATGTTCCTAGAATCAGATTATAACTCTATTTCATATAATAGACTAATTCCTTAGTAGCAAGATTCTATCATTTTTCTCTTAATAGTCTCCATGGTCTCAAGACAGTATCTTGCATATCGTAAATTACAATTGTGGATTTAGTAGAACAGAAATATTTCAAGTGTTTCCTAATTATAAGAATCTAAAATATGTAAGGGGAAAAAATGTTTTTAAAGATATATGGGTAATGAGAGGGAATACACCTTACCAAATATTGAATCATATTATAAAAGCATAAGTTGAGAGGCTGGCACAGAAATAAACAGATCCCAAAAAAGAAAAATCCATGTATAAATGGGTATTCTATACGTAATAAAGATTAATAGTTTAAATCAGTGAGGAAAAGCAGATTAATTAAAAAATAATGTTGAAATCATATTTTTCACAGTATTTGCTAAAATTGATTTAGCAGTTTTTATTATTGTCATTTATTTTTTTCCTATCTTTTTTGGTGTTTTTTTTTTTTTTTGGCCATGCAGTGCAGCGGCTTGCAGGATTTTAGTTCCCTGACCAGGGATTGAACTGGGGCCCTCAGCAGTGAAAGCATGGAGTCCTAACCACTGGACAGCCAGGGAATTCCTTATTATTGTTATTTAAGTGGTATTAATTAAAAGTTCACAAGTGCTGATCAATATTTCATCTTAATTCTATATAAATCAGTGGCAAAAAACATCATTTTAAAAATGAAGAAACAGGGAATTCCCTGTTGGTCCAGTGTTTCACTGCTATGGGTCCAGGTTCAATCCCTGGTCAGGGAACTAAGATCTCACAAGCCATGTAGCATGGCCAACAACAACAAAAAAATCCTGTGGTTTTTTAAATCCATTTTTCCAGGACTTAGCTGATGATTGTCATTTAATAGGCACTTGATAATTATTTGTTGAATAATAAAATGGATGACAGGCTAAATATGTTCTGCATTATACTTTAAAGCAATTTTTTCAGACTCCTAATGTATACTGAATCACTCTGTATTGTTTTATTACCATTCCAACTTTCTCCCAAATGTACCCAATAGCTTAAACACCAATTCCCAAGTTAAACATTTAATATCTCTATTCTCATTACTATTCGGTCCTCCATAAGAAGTGTTTGAAACTGTATTTTGATAGTTGGAAGTAAGGATTTCAGAGCAATTGTGTATGCACACAAACTACAAAGGGCTAATGCCTACTACTTGTGTGCCTACAGCACATGAAAAATACACAACAAATAAGGGCCACTTTCTCCAACTTCAGACTCTACTCTACCTTGTTCCAAAGGATGAAACTTTACTTTCTAGCTCATTAAAGCATGTTATACAGAAACTGGACAGATAATGAAGGGGATGAAAAGAATTTGAGCTTTGTAAGTAGACGATCCTGCTGTAGAATTTGAGTAATTTATTTAATCTCCTTTAACCTCAGTTTCCCCATCTGCAAAATAGTGCTAATAACAGGTCTGCGGAGATTTAAATAGATTATCAAATCTTCAGGATAATGCCTGGTCCTAGTAAAGGCTCAAATATTATTATTAAGTTTTCATCTGGATTAAATGAAATGGTACATAATAATTAGCTATTATTAAATGAGATGATGTATTATTATTAGATAATAAAAGGTAAAAGTCTTTCTTAACTTCGTTCAGGGGTATTGTTCCAATGCTTAAACCTTAGTTCAGCAAAGGAATTTCAAAATCTAGAACTAAGTTATGGTTTGGGGGTCTGCGTAACGAAGGAAGCTTCTCTCTTCTTGCCTTGGGAGAGGTGTATCAGAGACTAGAGGAGAATATTCTGGAGGAAGGGTAAGGAAAATATCAAGGACCTACTTTCTCTGGCCCTTTGTGATCCACTAGGTCAGCTCGTGTTACTCTCCTTTCTTCCCTTTGTATATTTTAAAGCTGCTCTGAGTAACAAGACCCGGAAAGAGAGCACAATAGCAGGGAATGAGGAATGAGGCAGTAACTGGCAGCTCAGTGATAATGTCTGCAAGGTACCTAAAACCAGAGCAGATGCGAGGAGACAGGCCATTAATTTGGAGGATTGATGGATAATGAAAACTCTGAAGATTGCTAAAGAGTTAAAAGAAATACTAGTTTTTCAAGGAAGATGGGCAGAATGTCGCCCTATTAATCATAAACTGGTGAGATAAACCAGGATTGCCTAGGTAACTACTATATACTGTAACAGATTATTTAAACCAACCAATAGTAACCATCCAGAAGAGATTTAAATACAGTAAGGCAAAATTCTGATGGTTTAAAGAGAACAAAGCCTACTATACTAATTAATTAACTTTTATGATGGTGTCAGGCCATTAGCAATAATGAGAAAACATCAGATTTCATGTGTTTGGACTTTGGTGAGATGTGATTCTTTCTTCTTGTCAACACATTAGGACCATATGGCCTAGGATCCAGTATTATAAATTAGAAAGAAAACTGACTGAATATCTTATCCAAATGGTTAAAAGTACCATGGATGCCGAAATGTGCCAGATGGGGTTACTTAAGGATCAGTTCTAGGGTTTTTTAATATACTTATATGTGACAAGTATGAGACATTGTAGAAAACCAGCAGGAGTTTCTACCCACTCCAGCACCCCTGAGTCAGTGCTCAGCGATAAAAATAGCCCAATCAAGGTACACATTCTTGACCCAAAACCGTATGTCTGAAACAAATATGTAAGAGGTGGCTAATACACAGACCTTCATATGGAAAAAATAAAAAGTTGGGTTGAGGAGAAAAGAGGAAGAGGCAGAGTGGTAAAAAAAAAAAGTTCAAATAATGTAAAGTGTTCTAATTAGCCATAAAAAGAATACAAAACTTATGTATTTCTATAGATACAAATTATTCTTTTAATATTAATTGTATCTTTGTGTGTGTGTGTGTGTGTGTGGTACGCCGGCCTCTCACTGTTGTGGCCTCTCCCGTTGCGGAGCACAGGCTCCGCACGCGCAGGCTCAGCAGCCATGGCTCACGGGTCCAGCCGCACCGCGACATGTGGGGTCCTCCCAGTCCGGGTCACGAACGCGCGTCCCCTGCATCGGCAGGCTGACTCTCAACCCCTGCGCCACCAGGGAAGCCCATATTAATTGTATCTTGATCACAAAATAATAAATGTTAAAACAGGACACATACCGGAATTCCCTGGCAGCGCAGTCAAAAAAAAAAAAAAAGAAAAGAAATAGAAAAAAAAATTAAAACAAAACAAAACAACATGACAAATCATACAAAAGCAAAATTATTAACCTGATGTTAAAAAGAAGAGCACAACATTAAGAGGCAAATGAATATTCCTTTTCTTTTAGAAACTTTCAGGGGTGATAGAAATGCTCTGTTTTTTAAATAAATTTATTTATTTATTTACTTATTTTTGGCTGTGTTGTGTCTTCGTTGCTGCGTGTGGGCTTTCTCTAGTTGCAGCGAGTGGGGGCTACTCTTTGTTGTGCACGGACTTCTCATTGCTGTGGCTTCTCTTTGTTGCAGAGCACGGGCTTCAGTAATTGTAGCACGCGGGCTCAGTAGTTGTGGCTTGTGGACCTAGTTGCTCCATGGCATGTGGGATCTTCCCGGACCAGGTCTCAAACCCATGTGCCCTGCATTGGCAGGCGAATTCCTAACCACTGCGCCACCAGGGAAGATCAAATGAATATTCTTCTAAATAAAAACTAAGGCAAAAAGGAAATTAAAAATACAGTAAAGATATTTGGTAAATAATTGATATGAAAACAGTATCACAAGATAGGCCTCTGCTAAATCAGAACTCACACTTGTAGGTTAATTTATGATTTTGTGTTTATCATCAAAATTAAAAAAGAGAAAATAAGCACTGTATTTTTCATTGAAAAAAAAACCCCAAGGAGGGGAAAGGGGGTGGTGGGCACAAGCCCCATAAAATTAATCTCTCTTTCAGCTTAGCCAAGGCTATCTTAGCTGTTATAGAATATGCAAACATAAATGGGATTCTTATGTACTGCCAATAACTAGTTTGGGAGAAAAAAATTGTTTTAATCGTATTGGCAATTGCATCCAAAAGAATAAATTACCCAGGAATAGAGATGTGTAAGAATGTTTCTCCTATAGTACACACTCATTTTTTTAAACTATAAAATATTAACATGTATAAAGAAATATCCTGTATTTTTTTTTTTTTTTTTTTACTCAGCAATAATTATCAATAATTTTAGCTCCAGATGATTTGGTTAAAAGTAATTTAATCACCATAGCAAATGAGGAATTCCCTGGTGGTCCAGTAGTTAGGACTCGGTGCTTTCACTACTGAAGGCCAGCGTTCAATCCCTGGTCGGGGAACTAAGATCCCACAAGCCAAGCGACCAGAAAAAAAAAACCCAAAAAAACGCAAGTGAGCAAAATGACAAAGTGATCAAAACATATTTCCAGTAATTTTAAATTTCACACACGTGATGCCCCGTTTACTTCATACATCGTTTAAAATTTTTATCTGTTTCAGAATTTTTTCAGATTATTTTCGCTTTTCTTCCCAAGTATTTACAGCTGCTCTGAGCTATTTAAAATAGTGAAGTTTGAAAGTAATCTAAATATTCAAAACTAGATGATTTGTGATATGCCTGTGTAGCACAAATTTATGCAATCAATAAATTAAAATGTGGTTTCAAAATTGTACATTTTGAAATGAAAACAAAATAAAATGTATATAATGTCTTTTCAATTTAAAACATTGTGTGTGTGTGTGTCTTTGTGGGAGCAGAAAAGGAATTAGGAAGATAGATGCCATTGCCTTAACAGAGGTCATGATTGCTTTTTCTTTCTTTCCCTGTCTTTCTTTCTTCCTTCCTTCCTTTCTTTCTTTCTTTCCTTCTTTCAAAATATTTATTTATTTATTTGGCTGTGCTGGGTCGTAGTTGTGGCATGCGGGATCTTTTAGTTCCCCACATCTTTACCAACACTTTTCTTTTTATAATGGCCATACTAACAAGTGTAAGATGATATCTCATTGTAGTTTTGATGGCATTTCCTTGATGATTAGTGATGCTGAACATATTTTTATATACCCATTGGCCATTTGTATGTCCTCTTTAAAGAAATATCTATGTAGAGGTCTTCCCTGGTGGCGCAGTGGTTGAGGGTCCGCCTGCCGATTCAGGGGACACGGGTTCATGCCCCGGTCTGGGAAGATCCCACATGCCGTGGAGCGGCTGGACCCGTGAGCCATGGCCGCTGAGCCTGCGCGTCCAGAGCCTGTGCTCTGCAACGGGAGAGGCCGCAGCAGTGAGAGGCCCGCATACTGCAAAAAAAAAAAAAAAGAAATATCTATGTATTAAGTCCTTAACCCATTTTTGCTATTGAGCTGTAGGAGTTTCTTCTATATTTTAGATATTATTTCTTTTTCAGATATATGGTTTGCAAATATTTTCTCTCAGTCCATAGGTTGTGTTTCACTCTGTTGATTGTTTGCTGCACAGAAGCTTTGTAGTTTGACATACTCCCATTAGTCTATTTTTCCTTTCATTGTCTGTGCTTTGGTGCCATATGCAAGAAATCATTGCCAAGACAAATGTTATGAAGTTTTTCCCCTAAGCTTTCTTCCAGGAATTTTACTTAGTTTCAGGTCTTATGCTTAAGTCTTTAATCCATTTTGTGTTGATCTTTGTGTTGGTGTAAGAGACCAGTTGCATTTTTTTGCATGTGGATATTCAGTTTTCCCATTATCATTTTTTGAAGAGACTATCCTTTCCCCATTGTATACAATACAGCTTGGCACCCCTGACAAAGATCATTTCAATATACATGTATGGGTTTATTTCTGGGTTCTCTATTCTATTCTACTGGTCTATATGCCTGTGTTTACACCAGTACCATGCTGTTTTGATTACTGTACCTTTGTAATATGTTTTGAAATCAGGGAGTGTGGGGTCTCCAGCTTTATTCTTCTTTATCAAGATTGTTTTGGCAATATAGAGTCCTTTATGGTTCCATGTGAATTTTGATTCTTTTCAATTTTACTAAATAAATTGAATTTATTGAGTCTAAAAGGAAGGACTATTTAGGTCTCCCTAAATGACAGAAACAAAATATAGTTACAGCACATACTATATGTGTAATTTTCTCACCTCACTAAACGTTGGCAAAGATTTTTAAAATTAATTTCTATTGAAATATAATAGACAAATAAAATTGTAAAATATTTTAAGGGTACAACATGATGATTAGATACAGCCATTGACATTTTGATAGGGACTGCACTGAATCTGTAGCTTGCTTTGGGTAGCATGGACATTTTAACAGTATTCAGTCTTCCAATCCATGAATGCAGGATGTCTTTTGATTTATTTGTGCCTAATTTGTTTCAGCAGTGTGTCATAATTTGTTGAATCGTTCTATTTCAGTAGATGTTTTGTTTTTCCCAATTGTCCTCTATTATAAATAACATTTTGAGTAACATCTTTGTGCATGTATCTTTATTTTCATTTCTGATTACTTCCTTATGATAGATTCAAAAAATAAGATGACTGTTCCAAAAGCTATAGCTATGTTTAAGATTTGATCCATGATGTCATATTGCTTTCCCAAAAGTCTTTTTCAGACTAACTTTCTATAAGCCAAGTGCATGCCCATCTGCCCTTATTGTTTAAGTCATGGAGATCTGGGGGACTGTATGTTAGCTGCAGTAAAACCCAGTGTATCCTGAATGTTACTTATGACTTTAGAAAAGGTTTAGATTACAGCACCAAAATGATTAAGGTTTGGGAAGATTTTTTATGTTTTTTGAAACTTCGCAGCATATGATAAAATCTAAATTGAATCAAAAGCTTTGTATTGGGGAACTAGCAGAAATGTTATAATGATTTCAAATGTCTATTGGGAACTCTGAAATGGAAAGTCAAGAGACATTTTGTGAAGCAGATGAAACGAAATTGGTTATGTCAAATAGCATCACTGAGTGTTAAATTTTGCCAAGTAGGGAGAATTTACGTGAGAAATGTTCCTTTGAATCCCATTTGAAATTCTAGAGCCTGAAGAAGAGATGATTCTGACCATTTTGGTATAGGTAATATAACTTAGTTGTTAATAATAGGCCCTTTACTAAAATTCTCAAAACCCAAAGTCTCTAAAAGCCAAATAAATAAATATATATATATATATATTTTTTTTTTTACATCTGGCCCAAGCTAGTTGGGTACCAAATTCAGACCTGAAGTGAAATCAAACTACGTAGAGTCCTCATTTGTTCCACTCCACGTGAATTAACAAGTTTAAGTCAGATATATTCATTTCTTTGCTTATGGGAGGTTCCCAGACTCTGCTGAAAATGTTATATAAATTTTGGTAAATGCACTCATTTACTTTTGTAAAATCTGAAGAATTCTGAATTCCGAAACATATCAAACCTCATGGTTTTCTGGTAAGGGATTACATACTTGTAATTGTTAAGATTTTTTAATAATATGTACTGTGTGCCAGATTATTCTAAGGGCTATATTTATTTTACCTTAATTTATCTTTAAAAAACTTATGAGAAAGATATAGTGGTTATTTCCATTTTACAAATGAGAAAACTGACACACACAAAGGTGAAGTAATTTACAAGGGGTGGAGCCTAAATTCATATCATGGATCCAATCTGACAGCTGGACTAGCTCAGCTGGCTTTTGAATCAGAGTGCAAGGCTAACTTAGCAATAAAATCAGGCTAGTTTAATGACCACTCACACTCAGTTTTCTCATTGTAAAATGAGAATAACATGATTAGCTAGCTTACCTGATTACTATCCAGATTAAATAAAACAAGTAAATGACTTAACACACTGGCACATAGTACCTACTCAATATACCTGTGCTGTTGTTATAAATGTTGGTCACTTTAAGTCAACCTGAACTGTCAGTCTCAATGGGGACCTTGAAATACTTCGAAGCAACTTAGAATTTGCATCAATAAAAAAGTAAAATATCTGTTTGGACTACCTAGGAAGACACCTTAAAGAAATATGAAATCAAATGAAACCAAAAGTTTTGCTTGTGCTATGGTTTGACCTGTAGAACAGTATTTAACACAGAGTGGGTAATCAATAAATATTTCTTGAATGAACAGGGTTGTAAAGTTATAAAGAGGCAGCCACATGCTTCAAATTGTGAAATGATGATATATGATGGTAGATAATAAAAATGTTAATGGGTTCATTGGCTTCCTATAAATAAACAGTAGAGCCCACAGTCTATACTTCATTAGAGTTGTGCTGAAGATCCTGCCATACTTGTCTGGCAAGACATCTAACAAAGAATAAAAGAACAGAGCTTTGCTTTCCATTTCAGTCCCTCAGGCTACAAGCTGGCCAAGACGGGGAAAGAGGGGCACTTGGGTGAGCAGAAGTGGGTCAAATGAGGCTGAATTTTAAATATGATTGGAAAGCTCTGGGCTCTGCCTGGGATGTCCTTAAGAGATGAGGCAGGGGGATTTGATATGAGTTCAAGTCATTTAGAAAAATATAAGCTTTATGTTTATACTATATTGAGGGGAGACTATTTAAAACTAGTTATGTGTATTTTTCTGACAAAAGGGCTTTGAAAAACTTTGAGCCTGTAGAGAGTTTAAGAACCCATAAGATACTTCAGAAGAAAATAATTTATAATATATATGAATCACCTGGTAGTAACATTAGTAACAAATACATTGTGTACCAGAACTGTTACATTATTTGTTTCACTTAATTTTATCATGCTAGAAATACCACTTGTGAATTGTGATTAATGATTTATAATAAAAACAGTAGAGCTTTCTCTCCCCGAGAGCAACTCACCTACCCAGGCCACATTGATCACTTAATCACTGCTGGTCGATTTATTGGGAGCAAATAAATAGCCTGTTTTGGAAAAAGAAAGCCAAAAACAGTAGAACACCCGAAGTTATGTCCCTCCAGTTTGTGCCTGAAAAAAGCTCCTACTTATATTTCAAGACCAGTACAGATCAACAAAATGAAAAGGCAACTTATGGAATGGGAGAAAATATTTGCAAACCAAATATCTGACAAGTGATTACTATTCAAAATATGTAAGGAACTCATACAACTTAATAGCAAAACAAGAAATAATCTGGTTTTAAAATGGGCAAAGGACCTGAATAGACATTTTTCCAAAGAAGACATACACATGGTCAACAGTACAAGAAATGGTACTCAGCATCATGAATCACCAGGAAAATGCAAATCAAAACCACAATGAGGGCCTTCCCTGGTGGCGCAGAGGTTAAGAATCTGCCTGCCAATGCAGGGGACACGGGTTCGTAGACCTAGTCCAGGAAGATCCCACGTGCCGCAGAGCAAGTAAGCCCGTGTGCTACAACTACTGAGCCCATGCACCACAACTACTGAAGCCCGCGTGCCTAGAGCCCGTGCTCCACAACAATAGAAACCACCACAGTGAGAAGCCCACGCACTGCAACGAAGAGTAGCCCCTGCACAGCAACGAAGAACCAATGCAGCAAATAAATAAATAACTAAATTTTATTAAACACACACACACACACACACACACACTGAGCTATCACCTCACACCTGTTAGAGTCACTATTATCAAAAAGACAAGTGACAAATAAGTGCTAGTGAGTGTGTGGAGAAAAGGGAACACTTGGGCACTGGTGGTGGAAATGTAAATTGGTGCAGCTACCATGGAAAACAGTATGGAGCGGTCTCAAAAATTAAAAATAGAACTACCATATGATCCAGGAATGCCACTTCTGGGTATTTATCTGAACAAAATGAAAACACTAACTCAAAAAGAGATATGAATCCCCATGTTTACTGCAGCATTACTTACAGTAGCCAAGATATGGAAGTAACCTAAGTGTCCATTGATGGATGCATGGCTAAAGAAAATTTGGTGTGTGTGTGTGTGTGTATATATATATATATATATATATATATATACACACAGACATTTATATATCATATACCATAAAAACAGAAACAAATCATGTCATTTGCTGCAAGATGAATTAAGCCGGAGGGCATTATGCTAAGTGAAATAAGTCAAAGACAAATATTGTATGACCTCACTTAAATGTGGAATCTAAAAAACCCAAACTCATAGAAACAGAGCAGATTGGTTGTGGGGGGTTGGTGAGAGAAAGGAATGAGTGAAGATAGTCAAAGAGTACAAGCTTCCAGTTATAAGTTCTGGGGATCTAGTGTACAGCATGGTGCGTATAGTGAATGGTACTGTACTGTATACTTGAAAGTTGCTGAAAGTGAAACCTAAAAATTCATATCACACACACACAAATGGTAACTGTGTGAGGTGATGGTTGGGTTAATTAACTTCATTTCACAATGTATACTTACGTCAAAACATCATATTGTACATCTTAAACTTACATAGTGTCATATGTCAATTACATCTCAATAAAGCTAAAAACAAAAAAGAAACAATTGTTTTGGAACTAGATAGAGATGGGGGTTGTGCATTTACACATTACATTACATTGTGAATGTACTGAATGCCACTGAACTGTTCAGTTTTAAATGGTTAATTTTATGTTATGTCAATTTCATGTCAATAAAAAAAAGAAAGAAAAAGACCAGTAAAGATGTCACCTTTGGTAAAGTTATAACTAATAGGCCTTCATATCATATTGTACTACAATTATCTGTTTATGCTTCTATTTCCCTAACTGGATTATGTTCTTAAGGAGAGGAACTGCATTTTTTTTTTTTTTTTTTTTGCTGTACGCAGGCCTCTTACCGCTGTGGCCTCTCCAGCTGCGGAGCACAGGCTCCGGACACGCAGGCTCAGCAGCCATGGCTCACGGGCCCAGCAGCTGCGCGGCATGTGGGATCTTCCCAGGCCGGGGCACGAACCCGCGACCCCTGCATCGGCAGGCGGACTCCCAACCACTGCGCCACCAGGGAAGCCCAGGAACTGCATTTTATTTGTTTTGTATTCCTTATGTAGCCCCCTGCCTCAAATAGTAGGCATTTAAGAAATGACTGAGGTAATTACTGAATTGAGTAAGTCACATGTATTTCTCATCATTGAAAAGTTGAAGTTAAGTTTTAGATAACTAGCACATTTTGGGAAAGTCATTGATGTTTGTGATCATGAAGTGCTGAATGTGCTAGGTTATTAAGACCTTTTTTCATAAGATTACAGGAGATTTACCTAACAGAGCTGATAATTGACTTTATCACCCACCAAATTGCTGACACTAACACAGCTGCTAAAATTATAAAAAAAACATCTAAATTGTGTTGGCTTTTTAAAGGTTACTCTGTTTACTTCGGGCTGTGACGAACTTATTACTAAGTCAACGAACAGTTCTAAGAGATCTTAATTTCCCAGTAACGTGAGAGTGAGCTCAATGGTGGAATATGACCTAAGGCTTGCAATTCTACACGAGTGTTTAACTTCTTCAGGTAACTCATTAACTATTTGCCTTGCAAATAGAAAGGGCATGATGATTCTGAAAGAACTAAGCAGACTAATAAACGTTTCTGGAAATGGGAAATCCTTCACAATTTTACACTGTTATAGTGCTACACAGCTTGAGTTGACTTTCATTCACTGAGATATTCCCTCAAATTTTTCACTGTGTGTGTAACTATCCAAACTTCAAATGTGGTGCAGTTAGGGTTGTAAAGGCTTCATCTGAACTTTGTTTTGTGACTCATTTCTCATAACAGGGAACTTTCAACTTGGCACATACTCAAATATGTGCACGGAAATAATTCTTCAAAGAAATAAACATGGTGACACAGTGATGAATTTAAAAAACATTCTATTAAAAAAGCTAATTTAATATTGTTTTGTGCAGATTCTTATATGAGGTTGTATATCTTTTAGATTCTAACTAAAAGTGACATTGGTATTAATATGGCTATTTTCTTAGTTTTACAAGTCTGGCTACAGGTATCTTCATCTCTGTTGACTTGGGTAATGTGTCTAATGTAAATATAAAACTTTCTCAAATAAAGGAGAAATATTTTCGAAGTAGTACTAAGTGAAAACCAAGTTTAGCAACAATCTAGACATTTATTCCTGTCTTGTTCATCTTTTGTTTTTCTGTCAAAAAAAAAAAACTCTGAATTAATTATTTTACAATTTAAGAGTACTTAAACTGAGCTGCAATTAAAGGATTTTCTTTCTTTTTGGTACATAACTATGTTTTCCGCACATAGATGGGTATCTTGAATAAGGAAAGTAATAGTTCCACTGAACTGAGTGCAAGTCAGACTTTTATAGGATTTTTATTAATTTATAATGCCATTAATATAAAGACAAAAGAATAATACTCTTTTAATGAGTATGTGGATAAACATAACCAGAAAATCTAGGCTAATTATATCTGTGCTCCCTGGGAGCTAAAGTAATAACGGTAGTTACTAATATAGAACTAACATTTATTGACCATTACTCCATGCCAGCCAGTGGTCTGCACACTTTGTGAATGTCACTAACCTTCACAAACACTATGAAAGAGAACCATGATGAGACATGGGTTCTGAGGGGAAAAGGTGTAGAACAAGAAAGGGAATAAAGTTTTGGACAGAGAGGTTAGTCATCAACTTAGCAGGAGAGCTCGGTTTTAGGTGAACTAGGTTTCAGTTCTGTTTCTGTGCATCTGTCCTAGTGAAATGTTCAATAAGAAAGAAGCAGTGAGTACCAATATATTCATCATAGTGGTTTTTAAATAGTAGAAAAATAGAAATAATATCAATCCAATTGTAGAATAATGATGCATTAACCACAGTATATTCATTGGATAGAACCTTATGGTCTCATTGAAAAGATGTTTCAAATAATGTGTACCAGTACAGAAAAATGTTTGATGATAAAGGGAAACACTCTCAAAAAAATACAGTTCAAGTAGCCAAATATTTTTTAAGGAATTCTAATAATTTCCTTGGCTCTCCTCTAAAATTGTTAATAACTTCCCTTTGATACACCCTAGTAACACTTCCTATGTCTCTTTTTCTCTCCTTTTCAATTTTCTGTAAACCCATATTACTCTGGATCCTCTCATTTACAAGCCACACTCCAACACACTTCCCCTTTTCTCAACTGTTTTGCGTTTCTGTTCATGCCTCTTTGTCACTTTTTTTGTTTGTTTTTTTTTTGTTTTTGGCTGCATTGGGTCTTGTTGCTGCTTGAGGGCTTTCTCTAGTTGTGACAGGCGGGGGCTACACTTAGTTGCGGTGTGCAGCCTTCTCATTGCCATGGTTTCTCTTGTTGCGGAGCACAGGCTCTAGATGAGTGGGCTTCAGTAGTTGTGGCATGAGGGCTCAGTAGTTGTGGCTCGCGGGCTCTAGAGCGCAGGCTCAGCAGTTGTGGTGCATGGGCTTACTTGCTCTGCAGCATGTGGGATCTTCCCAGACCAGGGCTCGAACCCATGTCCCCTGCATTGGCAGGCATATTCCCAACCACTGCACCACCAGGGAAGTCCCTGTCAGTTATTTTTAAATTACCCTACATCAATTAGCTTTTCTCTTCTTCCTACCCCTTACTAATCTTGAACTGTGCATCTCAAAAGTCCATCAATACAGCCTGGCAGAGTGACCTTTTCTCTGGAGGAAAAGACGGGGGGCTAGGACAAAACAAAACAAAGCAAAACAAAAACAAAGTCAGCATTTTCTTTTTTAGCAGAGGGAGTGTCATTTCCACGTTAAGAATTTTTTTATCCTGTTCAATTATGAGCATGCTAACAGAATTTAAGATATCAAATATTGAAACTTGTTATCAAGTTCCAAATATTGAAACTTGGTATTCAAGTATGATTATCAAACTGTTTTTTTTTTGTTTAAATGTATCAACTTATAAATACGTGCACCAGAAATCCATCCTATAAGCCTTTATCAACATTGGGTATTTTACTTCTTTGTCTCTTTTTTCAGGTGAAACTAGGAAAAATTATTTTCAAATACTGATAAATACACAGTTACAACAATAGTAACATAAATGGAAGAACTAAAATGTAAAGCACTAGAAAGTTCTCCCCGCCGAAAGGGGAAGGATTTTGTGGTACAAATGAAAACTTTTATTGGAACTATGTCCTAGGATCCTGCCATTCCCTTGCTTAGTCACATAAGTATGATTTACATATATCCTAGGTACACTGAGAGGTGAGAGTGCTGAGAAGTAGCCAGTTGTTAATAGGGAATATGTCAAGAGGAAGTAAAACAGAAGTATGGACTTAAAAATACTTTAAATTGCTTCCTTGTTTTTGATTTTTTAAAAAAATTTCCATTTCTAAACATAATTGATATCACTAGAGCCCTGCTGCTCTCTTTGATTAAATGAGAAAAGACTAATTGCTGCACTTTGCACCACACTAGATACTTCCTGTAACATCCTGTTTTCTGTTAACTACTTAATCAATAATTCAATTAAAACTCAGTAAAATTGTAAGTAGGTGGGATGAAGTCTCATGAGGTCTTGGATTTACTTTAAAATACTTCAGCAATAAAAAGAAAGAAAAGGAGGGTGGATAAAGCCAGGATGGCTAATACTGATAAGTTTTAAAATCTCTGTGTTGCATGTATTAGGGTTCATTATACTAGCCGCTCCACCTTTGTGAGTGTTTGTAATTTTTCATAATAAGATTAGAATCAGTAGTTACATTGAAGGCAATTTCAAGCTCTTAGCTTTAAAGAATAAGATTTCACATTCTATCGATGAAGATTTTTTTGATTTATGCAGAATAGCATTGAAAATTATCTGAAAATGTTGTAACCATCCAAGGATGAAAAAAAAACCATGTATACCATAAATATCAGATTTAAGATATTTTGACATTAACAGTAACACCAATGCATTTCTTATTACAAGTGAAAAATCAAACTGCTCCTTGATTCCAAGATTCTTCATTAGCTCTCTCCCACTTCCCGCATCAGCCCTCTTCTTGCTCTTGTACCTCTGGAAATTTAGCTCTCAATTATTTTTTTACACCATACCTCTACTTTCTTAGGAAAATCACCTGTGTATAAAATAGTGTTGCTTGTATTTTAAAATTAAAGGAAATTAACTTAGAGCAGTTACAGTAGACAAAGCAAGGGGTATTTAAATCCATACCGCCTGTCCACAGCCACAGATTTCCTCATCCTAAAACTTGACTTAATTCCAACTTTGTTTCCTTATCTGAATAGTTCTGAATAGATCTCACTCTTGTTTTCCCCCTGCAAGTCCCATTTTTGCCTTGAAATCTCACCAAGCATCTCCCTTCACAGAGATGTGTTTCTGCCTCCAAATTCCTATCACATTTACCATTTATGTTCATACACTTCTCTATTGTTACATTTAAGTATCTGAACTGAAATGGAACTTTTCTGAGAGCAGTGACTGCTTTCTAGATCTCTCTGAGCTCTCAAGGGGTTGAATGTGATGTTTTGTACATAGGCTAAACATTAGACTAAAACTCTGCTTTGGTCAGAACACATGCGTTCTTCCCCTACCCCTCTTTGGTTCCTTTTAGCTTAGTAACCAGCACGGACAATCGAATGTGAATCTTAGGGTTCCCTAGGGAACCAGGAGGGTTCCCAAGGATACAAAACTCTGAAGACATACCCTTTTGATATGGTAATGAATGAAACAAAGGAGGTAGTCCTAAAACAGAGTACAGTTCCAACAAATTGGAATCATATGTCAATATTAGAACTACTGTATAATGAACCGTGGCTTTCTGGTCATAGGAGGAGCCATTATTGCCCTCTCTATAATCAAACGTTTTACTTCAGTCACATCAAACAAACATCTCTAACATTTTAAAAATGAAATAATGAGGACATATAAAGGAGTGCCAAGAACGATATTACAACCAACCATGTTCACATAAGCCAGATTTAGCAAACATTAGCATTTAGCCATTTTTCCTAAGAAATAAAAATTATCGAGTTGAAGCCCTCTTACCTGGTTTTCTTTCCTCTTTCCCCAGAAGAACAGCTATCCTGAAGTTGAAATGTATATTCTTCTTATACATGTTTTTATATTTTTTAGCGTATGTATATATCCATTATATACTATGTAGTATTATTCTGCATGTTTACAAATGCACAAATGTTACACAAATATTATATAATACATTGTATCCTGCAAACTGCTTTTTCATTGAAAATTATGCACGGGTTTCCCCCGCTGTCTGAAAGTTCGTAGAGCGTTCCTGTGAAAACTTTCCTAAGTCAAAATTCTGTAAAGCGAAGAAGCATTTTCCTTAGGACACATCCTGCTAACGGGATGCGCAAATTAAGTCGAGATAAAGCACGGTACTCACACAGTTCAAAGCTATGGCGGCTTGATGCTGAGTGTAATTCCCAGGGAAGGAGCTTGGCGTGCCATTCTCACTGCTCTGGCACACACTGCCTCTGTAATCGTTGGCTGCAAAACAAATGCTGAAGGCGATTTCCACTTTTTGCCATTTTCCTAAAGGTAAAAGTCCTCTTTGGATTTCATTAGGTTAGTGTAAACACATACTAACGTAGGTCTTTGGTGAAAGGGAAGTGGCATAAAGCAAACGTTTGGAAAGCGGGGCATACCTGTGTTTGAGATTGATGCCTGCAGATCTATTTAATAGATTCGTTTTAATTGCTGCATAGGATTCCATAGAGTGAATAACATACAATTTGCTTACTTATCGAAAAGCATTTAGATTATTTCCAATTTTTTGGAAATTATACCCAAAAAAGCCACAGTGAATAACTTTTACATGAGGACATGTGTGAGAATCCCTTTAGCGTATAGATTTGAACATGAAAAAAACGTTAATATGATAAATTGTTACAGATTTTCTGGGGTTGGACCATGCTTATATTCATGAAATAAATCTTATTTGGGCATAACTTTTTTTCAATTACTAGATTAGAAACTCATTTTGTTTATGATCTTTGGCTCTAGTTCATATGTGAGGTTTGTCTATGATGTTTTTTTCTTGTAGAACACTTAATTTTGGTACCAAGGTTACACAGCTTCATAAAACGATTTGGGGACCTTCGTGGTGGCACAGTGGTTAAGAATCCGCCTGCCAATGCAGGGGACATGGGTTCAAGCCCTGATCTGGGAAGATCCCACATGCTGCGCAGCAACTAAGCCCACGCGCCACAACTACTGAGCCTGCGCTCTAGACCCTGTGAGCCACAACTACTGAAGCCCGCACACCTAGAGCCCATGCTCCGCAACAAGAGAAGCCACCGCAGTGAGAAGCCCGCGCACCACAGCAAAGAGTAGCCCCCGCTCGCCGCAACTAGAGAAAGCCCTCTCGCGGCTACGAAGATGCAACACAGCCAAAAATAAATAAATAAATAAATAAATTTAAAAAAATGATTTGGGCAACTTCCCTTCTATTACTATTTCTAAAAGTTTGATTACAACAGAACTCATTTCACATTTTAAAATCACTGGAGTACCTTTGTTTTGTTGATATGTTTTGAATACTTTTTCAATAAATATTGGAAAGTTAGCTTTTCCAGAACATTACCCATTTAACAATATTTTTATATTTATTGATGAAGTGATTCACAATATTTTTCTTATAGTTTTAACAGTCTAAACTGTATCTATAGTTATATTCTCTTTTCATCCAAATATTATTTATTTATGGCTTCTCTTTATTTATTTATTTTATTTATTT